>NW_012116265.1:2457651-2464652 GCF_000951035.1 Colobus angolensis palliatus | reverse complement strand
AAGGAAGGAAAGGAAGGAGGGAGAGAAAGAAAGAAAGGGGAGGAGAGGGGAGGGGAGGGAAGGGGGAAAATGAGAAAGAAAAAGAGGAAGAGAAGGAGGAAGGAAAGAAGAAAGGAGAGAGAAAAAAGAAAGAAAGAGGAAGGAAGAAAGGAAGGAAGGAAGGAAGGAAGGGAAGTTCCAATCATATTAACTAACTAAAATAACTTTCTTTTCATAGCGAACTATCCCCACAAACAGACTCTGCTTGTAGTGTCCTACTGGTGCAATAAACATCAACAGGCCTTAAAATACTAAGCTATTTTTTATTTTTTATTTATTTTTTATTTTTTTATTTTTTTGAGACAGCCGCTCAAGCCCAGGCTGGAGTGCAGGGGCTCAATCTCAGCTCACTGCAACCTCCACCTCCCGGGTTCAAGTGCTTCTCCTGCCTCAGCCTCCTGAGTAGCTGGAATTACAGATGCCCACCACCACGTCTGGCTAATTTTTGTATTTTTAGTGGAGACGGGGTTTTGCCATGTTGGCCAGGCTGATCTTGAACTGTTTCCATTACTTTAAAAGGCAGTATGAATCAGTGTTAATAAAAACTACTTTGAATGGTATGCTAATGAGTAATTAGATTGAGTTTCCCTCAAAAACTGGATTTAATAACCTTGGCCTACATTTAATTTCAAGGAACTTGGTTGTCTGCCTTTATCCTGAAAATGAAAACTTGTGGTTTTAGAAGCTACTGTTTGATGGGGAGGTTGCAGTGCGGAAGAATTTTCCCCTGCAGCGGGTCTCCTTTGAGTTCTTTGCTCCCTCCATCCCCCCATGCCTTCATTCACTGTCTTTCTGTGAACCAGCATGTGCCTCATTTTGAAAACACTAGTGTGACCTCAACAACACTAAGATTAAAGTAACAGTTGTTAGAAAAGAGCATAGTCTTGTACCCTAGAGGATGTGGTAGCCCCAAGTAAGCAAGAACTGTGCCACATTGAAGTTTTGGGGTTTTGGTTTTTGGTCTTCAAAGTAATTCATTTTCTCTGAAGAAAGCTGGAGAGTCAGGAAACTAAGAAATGGAGCAAAGTAATCTTTAACCGTCCAGGGACAACCTCTGATAATACTTTGGAATATTTTCTTCCAATGTTTCTATTTTGCGTCTATTTATTTTTAATATTTATTTATTTAGAGACAGAGTCTCACTTGGTCACCCAGGCTTGAGTGCAGTGGCACGATCTCAGCTCACTGCAACTTCCGCCTCCCAGATTCAAGTGATTCTCCTGCCTCAGCCTCCCAAGTAGCTGCAACTACAGGCACCTGCCACCATGGCCGGCTAATTTTTGTATTTTTAGTAGAGATGGTGTTTCACCACATTGGCCAGGTTGGTCTCAAACTCCTGACCTCAAGTGATCTGCCTGCCTTGGCCTCCCAAAGTGCAGGGATTACAGGTGTGAGCCACCACGCCCAGCCTTATTTTGTGTTTTTTAAAACTTTTTAACACTTGGGAATTATTCCAAGCACAATATTGTACCCTGCCCTTTTTGGCTTAACATGATATTATCAGCATTTCCCTACATCAGTAAAATATCTTCATAAACATGATTTCTTTCTTTTCTTTTTTCTTTTTCTTTTTTTTTAAGGCAGAGTCTTGCTCTGTCACCAGGCTGAAGTGCAGTGGTGCAATCTCGCTCACTGCAACCTCTGCCTCCCAGGTTCAAGCAATTCTCCTGCCTCAGCCTCCCAAGTAGCTGGGACTACAGGTGCCCAGCACCATGCCTGGCTAGTTTTTGTATTTTTAGTAGTGACAGTGTTTTGCCATATTGGTGAGGTTGGTCACAAACGTAAACATGATTTCTAATGACTGCCTGATAGTCCATAACTTGGATTACACTAATTTCCTAACAAATCACCTACTAACAAACTTTTAAGTTCTTTAGAATATTTTATGATTACAAACAACACTGTGATGAAGAGCTTTACCCAAAAAAAAAAAAAAATGGCTCACATGTCAAACTGTTTTACTAGAATAGATTCAGAAAGAAAAGGTTTGAATGCTTTTATGACTGTTAAAAAATTATGGTAAATATATATAACATGATATATATCATTTTAGCCATATGCAAATGTACTATTCCGTAGCTTTAAATACATTCACAATGTCGTGTCACTATCACCCTATCTACACCCAAAACATTCCATCATCCTCCGGACCCATTAAACAATAACAGCCCCATTTTTCCCTTCCCCCAGGTAACCTGTATTCTACTTTCTGTCCCTATGAATTTGCCTGTTACAGGGACTTCATAGAAGTGAAATCATACAATATTCTGCTTTCTGTGTCTGACTTATTTCACTTAGCATCATGTTTTCAAGGTTCATCCATGTTGTAACATATATCAAATTATCATTCCTTTTTATGGCTGAATAATATTTGATTGTGTATATATACCATACATTCTGCTCGTCTATTCATCTGTGGATGGACGTTGCGATTGTTTCTACCTTTTGACTGTTGTGAATACTGTTGTGATGAACGCTGGTGTACAAGTATCTGTTTGAGTCTCTGCTTTCAATTCTTGTGGATATACCCCTAGAAGTAGGATTGCCGAATCATACAGTAAGTCTATGTTTAACTTTTTGCGGAAACTCATACCATTTCTTTTTTCTTTTTTTTTTGAGATGGAGTCTCGCTCTGTTGTCAGACTGGAGTGCAATGGCGTGATCTCAGCTCACTGCAACCTCCACCTCCCAGGTTCAAGCGATTCTCCTGCCTCAGCCTCTTGAGTAGCTGGGATTACAGGCGCCCACCACCACGCCCGGCTAATTTTTGTATTTTTAGAAGAGACGGGGTTTCACCATGTTGGTCAGGCTGGTCTCGAACTCCTGATCTCGCGATCTGCCCTCCTTGGCCTCCCAAAGTGCTGGGATTACAGGCGTGAGCCACCACTCCCAACCAGAGAACATATACTTTTTAATGCTTTCCCATTTTAACCAACCATCCCAAACTCATGGTGTAAGAGAGCTTCAACTATCCATGTGAAACCAGGGCAAAAGTGGAGTCCTAGTAAGAGTGCTTTATACTTTAGGAAAATCTTCAACAAATATGAGTGCCTTTTGTGTGCATTGTGCAACATTGAGTCCTTTGAGAAAAAGCAAAGAAGTCTAGAAAAAGAATTCCATTTCATTCATTTATTCAAAAGCATGTATTGGATGGGCATGGTGGCGCACACCTGTAATCCCAGCACTTTGGGAGGCCGAGGCGGGTGGTCACCTGAGGTCAGGAGTTCGAGACCACCTGGCCAACGTGACGAAACCCCATGTCTACTAAAAATACAAAAATTAGCCTGGCATGGTGGTGGGCGCGTGTAATCCCAGCTACTTGGGAGGCTGAGGCAGAGAATTGCTTGAACCTGTGAGGTGGTAGTTGCAGTAAGCCAAGATCGTGCCACTGTACTCCAGCCTGGGGAAAAGAGCAAGACTCCGTCTCAAAAAAAAAAGAGACCCAAAATCAAAAGTATGTATTAAGAGAATAATAATGGGTAAGCCCTGTTCTGTGTGCTACATAAACAAGTACAAGTGCCATGTTAACTAAGCTGAGAGAAATGTTGAAGAAAAAACAGGAGGCACATCCCACAGCAATATGGTACTAAATTTCAAATGACTTCATCATAAGTAATAGGGATTCGTACATAGGAACAAACCTTGATGGCCATAGGCCAGGGCCAGCATGACCTTTCCAAAGGGTGATATTTTAGCAGGTATATTAGTTTCCTACTGCTATTGCAAATAAATTACTACAAGTGGCTTAAGACAATACACATTTATTGTCTTACGGTTCTGGAAGACAGAAGTCCAAAATGGGTCTTTTTTTTTTTTTTTTTTTGAGACGGAGTCTCGCTCTGTCGCCCAGGCTGTAGTGCAGTGGCCGGATCTCAGCTCACTGCAAGCTCTGCCTCCCGGGTTTACGCCATTCTCCTGCCTCAGCCTCCCGAGCAGCTGGGACTACAGGCGCCTGCCATTTTGCCTGGCTAGTTTTTTGTATTTTTTTTAGTAGAGACGGGGTTTCACCGGGTTAGCCAGGATGGTCTCGATCTCCTGACCTCATGATCCACCCATCTCGGCCTCCCAAAGTGCTGGAATTACAGGCTTGAGCCACCGCGCCCGGCCCAAAATGGGTCTTCTGGGCTAAGATCCAGGCATTGGCAGGGCTGTGTTCCTTTTTGGAGGCTCTAGGGGTGGCTGTTCCCTTGCCCTTTTCAAATTCCAAAGGCTGTCTGCACTCCTTGCCTTGTGGCTCCTTCGTCTGTCTTCAAAGGCCATCTCTCCAGCCTGTTTCTTTATTTTTATTTTATTTTATTTTATTTATTTATTATTTTTTGAGATAGTCTCACTCCATCACCCAGGCTGGAGTGCAGTGGCACCGTCTCAGCCCATGCAACCTCCACCTCCCATGTTCAAGCGATTCTCCTGCCTTGGCCTCCCGAGTAGCTGGGATCACAGGTGCGTGCCACCACGCCTGGCCTCTCCAGCCTCTGTTTCTGTCGTCACATCACCTCTCTCCTCTTTGACCCTCCTGTCATCCCCCTCATAAGGACCTCCATGATTACATTGGGCCCACCCAGAAAATCCAAGATAATAAAGCCACCTCAAGGTCGTCAACTTCATCATGTAAAGTAACATATTCACAGGCTCTGGGGATTAGGATGTGGACATCTTTTGGAGTTGGAGGCAGGGGCATATTATTCAGCCTGCTATAGCTGGGTAACGTTTGGAAAAGCAGAGAAGAAGGAAATTGTGATAGAGCATGTAGAAGGTATTTGTCAGTTTGACTGCATGCAACACCCTTTCTTATTTGGGAGGAATTCCAAGATAAAAAGTGAGCCACACCCCCCTCTTCCCATGAAAGAGGTACCTGACCCAAGCGTAGCCAGTCTGATGTTCTGACCACCATGTTAACCAAATATCTTCACTTTTACTTCGTTGCTCTTGGGCTTGTGTTTCGAGGCCTTATCAGAAACAGTCACGTGAAGCTTATTATTGTGATTACTTCGGGAACATTGTTGAGAACAAAGTCCACCTTGATACCAGGAATACCAGCAATTCTTATGAGCACATGGCTTGCTGTCAACTTACAGAGGTGGTGACTCCTATAATTGGATATTTCCCAATCCTTATCTTGTTCTGTAAGGTTGAAGCCAGCTGTTAAAAGTTTGACGATGACCATTAATTGCAAGCCTCTTCCTGTGAGTGTTGGAAGCTGATTAAAGGCAGGCCGAAGGATCCTCATGAAGTTCCTGTTGGTATCAGTTTCATTATCACAGGCCTTTGGTGAATGTGTTAGACATGTAGGTTGCACATCTTGTTTTCTTTTGATTTGTTTTTTGAGACAAGGCCTTGCTCTGTCGCCCAGGTTGGAGTGCAGTGGTATGATCACAACTCACTGCAGCCTCGACCTCCTGGGCTCAAGCAATCCTCCTGCCTCAGCCTCCTGAGTAGCTGGGATTACACACATGCACCACCATGTTTGGTTGATTTGTAAAATTTTTTTGGTAGCGATGGGGGTCTCACTATATTGCCCAGGCGAGTCTCAAACTCCTGAGCTCAAGCGATCCTCCTGCCTTGGTCTCCAAAAAGGCTGAGATTACAGGCATGAGCCATCATGCCCATCAGAGTTTGCATCTCAGAAAGATATACAGGCATTCATGCCCTGCCCCAATTTTCAACCCTACATCATCTACATGTTGGGAACAGTGCAGGGAAAAGAGCCACATTTGTGCCTGCCCTTAGCACACTTATATTTCCACCACATCGGAGGTAGTGGTCTGCCTCCCACTTAAAGAACAAAGAGAGAAGTCTGGTCACAGTGGCTCACGTCTATAATCTCAACACTTTGGGAAGCCAAGGCAGGTGGATCACCTGAGGTCAGAAGTTCGAGACCAGCCTGGCCAACATGGTGAAACACTGTTTCTACTAAAAATGCAGAAACTAGCCGGGCATGGTGGTACGTGCCCGTAATCCCAGCTACTTGGGAGGCTGAGGTGGGAGAATTGCTGGGACCTGGGAGGCAGGGTTTGCAGTGAGCCGAGATCATGCCACTCTACTCCAGGCTGGGCGACAGAGAGAGATTCCGTCTCAAAAAAAAAAAACAAAGAGAAAACAATCCATAAAAGAGTGAGTCTCCAGGCCTGACCCAGATGTCCTACTGTCAGCAAGCAAGAGCAGCAGCAGCAAGAGAATACATTCCTTGAAGCTCCTTCCTAGGGGATGCAGACATTTGTTGCTTTTGTGTCAACTTGAGAACAGAGATGCCAGCAATGTTTTTCTATTTTTTTTTAATAATGTGTCAGAAATATGTGTTTCCACCTTGGGGCCTCCAGATCTTCCATAGCTCATTGTTAAAGCATCATTCAGGGTTTAGCTCAGCTGTCACTTCTTGAAGTCACTTCTATGGCCCCCAGTCTAATGTAGCTTCCCTCTATCCACCCCACCACTATTACTCTCCATCTCATCTCCATTCTCTGCTTTAATGGCTTCATAGCATAGACCACTATCCAAAATGGTCTTTTTCATCTATGTATTTTCTTCTTTGCTGCTGGTGGTCTTCCTCCTTCAGGAAGTAGGGAGTTTCCCTGTCCTGTTCGTGCTGTGTCCTCAGTGCTTAGCATAGTCTCTGGCACACAGTAGGGCTGGCAATACATGTTGTTGAATGAATGAGGGGTGCTGCCTGGGCCAAGACCTGAGCTCCTGGATGCCCCCCATCTATTCAATTCCAAGCATTAGCAGTTCTCTCCACCATCATCTGTCTCTCTCTCTCTCTTTTTTTTTTTTCTTTTTTTGAGATGGAGTCTTGCTCTGTCACCCAGGCTGGAGTGCAGTTGTCTGATCTCGGCTCACTACAACCTCTGCCTCCTGGGTTCAAGAGATTCTCGTGCCTCAGCCTCCTGAGTAGCTGGAATTACAGGCACCCACCACCATGCCTGGCTAATTTTTTATATTTTTGGTAGAGATGGGGTTTCACCATG
>NW_012116265.1:2437957-2454006 GCF_000951035.1 Colobus angolensis palliatus | reverse complement strand
TCAGCTAGTCTTGCTCCCTGGTCTCCACAGACTAAAAAAGTCGAGCCCCCCAAAAGTTCAAAGGACTCAACCAATGTCTTAATCTTCTCTGTGCCTGGAATCGAATCAGGCACTGCTTACAAAATCATCTTTGTCCATTCAAAAAATATTTATTGATCACCTATTGCGTGCCAGGAATTGTATTGCCCTACGGAAGCCCCCTGTCTGATGGGTATATAAAATAGAGGTTCCTCTTCAAAGACTTTCCTTCCCATCTAATTAGGAATAAATAGTAACTTCTCTTAGAAGCAAAATTTATTCAAAGACCTGTGCTAACATTCTTAAGCATCTGCTATCCGTAATAAAGAAATCAATGTACTTTATGTTCTTAGCTCCCACAATTTAGCTGAAGTATTTGCCCTAGCATGCTTATATTGGTCCAAGCAAGCATTAGGTCATAGCCTGTTCCTCTTCCTTATTTGAAGGTGTTTTTACCTTTCTCAGCATTCCACAAGTTACTTCCTCCTTCCTTTGTTCTCCTCTGCCTTTGCTTCTTTTAAAAAGTTCTAAGTTGCCAGCCATTTGGGACAAATACAGAATGTGAGGTCCCGTTCCAGCCAATGGAAACTGGACACAGCAGTAGGGTGGGTGTGTCAGATTATAAATTACCCTGTCTCCTTTGTTCAGTGTACTCTCGTGACAAAACTGCTGGTGAGTGTACCCTTTCTGCAGAAAGTAAAAATGGCCTTGCTAAGGAAATTAAATTTATGTTCAAGTGCTATTTCTTTACAGCACCAGGGTACCAGAAATGCTTTTCTAACCTGGGGAAGACAGACCTATAGCCAGCTACAATGAGACAGCCCAGGGATGGAGCCTCTAACCTAGCCGGGGGTCAGAGGAGGCATCTTGGGGAGGTGAAAGCTGAGGGGAGTCTGCAAGGAGGAGGAGGAGCTGGGCAGGCAAAGGGTCAGAGGAAGATGTTCCAGGCAGAGAAGGTGAGCTGGGAGCCAGGGAGAAGTGGACCCCATTGGAAATTGCAAGTAAATATAGAGAAGTCAGTGTATGTGCAAAGTGCTTTGTCCAGTTTTGGAACTCCAAGGAATTAGAAAACAGTGACCCTGACCTCAAGGAATTTACAGTAAAAGATATGTGAAAAGGGAAATAGATAATGATATAGAGCATCATGTTTTGCTTCACCTTCCTGGGGGTTACATAATACAGTTTGAATGTGATTCGGAGCTTCCACCCCACTATTATAAGAATACTTTTCTTTCCATCTTGGAGCATGTCAGTTTTCCATGTTAAGTTCAACAACCACAGGGTTCTACTCAGTCACTAGGACAGTCCTAGAGCTTCTGCCTATTAGAGAGAAAAAAATCAGAGAAGCAGATGAGTCCCCCTCAGTGTCTTGTTCTCTGCTGCTGTTATTGCTGTTGCTGTCAGTGGTGCCTCTGGTGAGACCTCAGAGCCTGGGGCAGAGCTTGTCCAAGGAAGAAAGTGCTTCCAGGACAGAGATGGAGGTTGTGGTCAGGGAGAGAGGGGAGAAGAGGACTCTTTTCCATAGGGTCCCCCTAAGCAGGGGTTGCTGCAGGCCGTGGTGACCTCAGCTCCCAGTGCCTTGGCCTACTGGCCCTGAGCCATTTCAGATCCTGTGAACACAGGCACGTGCACACACCCAGAGTCACCCCCAGGGACAGAGGGCTGCCAACCTGAAGCCACATGTATTCTGGGAAGCAGCATCTATCTTTCCTCGGGGACCTCACCCTCCTAAGCAAGGAAGTTCCTCTGTCTTCTGTTCCACGGCCAGCTCTGTCCCCAGGATGAATGGCATCTCTCTGTGGAGACTAATGGGGAATATTACTTCGCTCTGGTACACATTTGACAAGCAAGTGGTTAGATCAATGCCACAGGGCCCGCTCAATAAATACTTGATGCTGATTGTACCAGACACTGAAGGAATTGTCCATTCTGCACTGGTTGCCCTTCCTAAAAACTACCTCTTCCTCTATTCTCGTCATGGTTCCCTAGACAGCTGCAAGGTTCTGGAACCATCTTGCCCTCCTGCCCACCATGGGACAGTAAGTTTCTTCCTGAGTGTTTTTGGGGACTTGCAACTGAGAAAGTCAGGGTTCTTCTGATGATGGAAACTGCCAAATGTCCAACTCAGGAGCTGGTGGCAGCTGTCAGGAAGAAAAGGGTGACTGTGCAGAGAGAAAAGGCAACAAGAGTCACAGGGCAGAAAGAAGCAGGAGAGATGGTGAGGGACCCCTCAGGGGAGTCTCTGGTTCTCATGATGTCTGACTTTCCTGTAGTTCTGGCAATAAAACCCTCTCTTTGCTTAAGTGACTTTGTGTGCTTTATGTAAATCTGTCACCTTATAAACTAGGGGGACCAAGCAATTTATTGTCAAAATTAAGACATTTTAAGAATGAAAGGGGTGGCCGGGCACAGTAGCTCACACCTGTAATCTCAGCACTCTGGGAGGCCGAGGTGAGTGGATCACCTGAGGTCAGGAGTTCGAGACCAGCCTGGCCAAGATGTGAAATCCCTCTCTACTAAAAATACAAAGGTTAGCCAGGCATGGTGGCACATACCTGTAATCCCAGCTACTCAGGAGGTTGAGGCAGGAGAATCACTTGAACCCTAGAGGCAGAGGTTGTGGCGAGCTGAGATTGTGCCACTGCACTGCAGCCTGGGTGACAGAGCAAGACTCTGTCTCAGAAAAAAAAAAAAACAATGAAAAGGGTCATCTACTATGTACCCACAAAAATTAAAAATAAAATTTTTAAAAATAAAAGAATGAAAGGGGACATTACTAATAATTACTCTGGGATAACAGATGTAACCTGGAATGGTCTCAGACAAGCCAAAACCTCTATGCACCCTACTTACAACTCACCGATCGAATCATGGGACAGTCAGTCTGTCCAACTCTACTGAGGTGCACAAGCGGGGCCCTGAAGAAGGAGGAAACATCTACTATGCAGGTACCTGGCTGGTGGCTGCAGAAACATGTGCCCTAATACCCATTCCTCTCTCCTTGCCGGCTGAGCACACTTTCATTGCACTTCCATAGGGAGGAAAACACCTTGTTCCAGACTGCTTCCAAAATTACGTCAGGTTCATATCAGGGAAAGCCCACAGATGAGCCACAGACTGGCTCCCATCCCAGTCATGAATCTCGGTGAGGACCACTTACTCTCCCTGGACCTCAGCCAGAAGAAGGAGTGGTGAGGGTATCTGTTGAATGACAGTGATATTGCCTCCATATGCTCTGTTCTTTTGTTTTAGATGCCACTGCGTCCCAAGCTACATCCTCTGTGAGGTTTTTTGGGGTTTTTTTTTTTTTTTTTTTTTTTGAGACCGAGTCTCATTCTGTCTCCCAGACTGGAGTGCAGTGGTGCAATCTTGGCTCACTGCAACCTCCACTTTCTGGGGTTTAAGTGATTCTCCTGCCTCAGCCTCCTGAGTAGCTGGAATTACAGGCACCCACCACCATGCCTGGCTAATTTTTTATATTTTTGGTAGAGATGGGGTTTCACCATGTTGGTCAGGCTGATCTTGAACTCCTGACCTCAAGTGACCCACCCACCTTGGCCTCCCAAAGTGCTGGGATTACAGGGATGAGCCACCATGCCCAGCCCATCTATCTCTTATGCATCTCTTCTTCTCCATCCCTCCCACCCCCTAGCACTAACGTTCAAGCTCTAAGGCAATTACAATGGTGGTAACTGCTCAGTCTGCACCAATCTCTAGCCCACCCTGTCACCAAATGTTCCTCCTGAATCTCACCAGGGTGCTTTCCTCTCTATAATTCTTAGCTTTGGTTTGCTCCACTCCAACTAGTGGACTGATTTCCATTATGGAGGAGGAGAGAGGCACCCTGGGGAGATACATTGTACTTGAAGTGGGTGTACGGATGTGCAGATTGGAAGCAAAGCAATGCCTTCTCCTGCCTGCACTTTTGTTTTATACTCACAATGTTTATTTTTGTGTGTCAAAATTGTTAAAGGAGAGCCTGAGATTTTGTGTTTATCAAGGGAGGGTGGTGGTGGTGTGATTTTTCAAAGTTAAGAGAGGCTGGGCATGGTGGCTTATGCCTGTAATCTCAGCACTTTGGAAGGGCAAAACAGGAGTATAGCCTGAGTCCAGGAGTTCAAGACCAGCCTGAGCAACAGGGCAAGACCCCATCTCTACAAAAATATTTAAAATTAGCCTAGCATTGTGGTGTGCACCTGTGGTTCCTGCTACTCCGGAGGCTGAAGTGGGAGGATTGCTTGAACCCAGGAGGTTGAGGCTTCAATGAGCCATGTTCATACCACTGCACTCTAGCCTGGGTGACAGAGCAAAACCCTGTCTCAAAAAAAAAAAAAAAGAAGTAGTTAAGAGAGCTGTTGATTGCTCTCTCCACTAAAGTAAACCTCACCCCTTAGTGCCTTTGCCCATGTGGGTCCTCCCTCCTGACCTCTGCCTGGGAAATTCCTGCTCTCTTCAAGGGCCAACTCCAAGGCCCCTCCTGGGCTGTGCCACTTTCTCCATACCCCCCACATCTTTTTCCCCTCCCCTAGGTCCATTAGCACTGTGTCCATAGCTCTCATGAGTCAGTACAGTTGTCCCTCAGGATCTATGGAAAATTGGTGCCAGGACCCCTTGCAGATACCAAAATCCATGAATGCTCAAGTCCCTTTGGTGTTTGTTTGTTTGTTTGTTTTGAGTGTGCGTGTGACGGAGTCTCACTCTATTCCCCAGGCTGGAGTGCAGTGGCACGATGTCAGCTCACTGCAACCTCCACCTCCTGGGTTCAAGCGATTCTCCTACCTCAGCCTCCCAAGTAGCTGGGATCACAGGCATGCGCCACCACGCCTGGCTAATTTTGTATTTTTCGTAGAGATAGGGCTTCACCATGTTGCCCAGGCTGGTGTCGAACTCCTGACCTCAGGTGACCCACCTTACTTGGCCTCCCAAAGTGCTGGGATTACAGGCATGAGTCACTGTGCCCAGCCCTGCTCAAGTCCCTTATAGCAGGGGTTCCCAACTCCCAGGCCGTGTACTGGTACTGGTACCAGTTTGTGGCCTGTTAGGAACTGAGCCGCACAATGGGAGGTGAGCAGCAAGCAATCTTTATTTACGGTCACTCCCCATCGCCGGAGGTCCACTTCCTGTCAGCCCCAGTGGTGGCATTAGATCTCAGGGGAGCATGAACCCTATTGTGAACTGTGCACATGAGGGATCTAGGTTTTGTGCTCCTTATGAGAATCTAATTCCTGATGATCTGTCAATTTCTTCCATCACCACCAGATGTAACTGTCTAGTTGCAGGAAAACAAGCTCAGGGGCTCCCACTGATTCTACTTTATGGTGAGCGTCATGATTTCATTATATATTACAATGTGATAATAATAGAAATGAAGTGCACAATAAATGTAATGCACTTCAATTGTCCCCAAACCATCCCCAACCCCCTGCCTGGTCCGTGGAAAAATTATCTTCCATGAAACTAGTCCCTGGTGCCAAAAAATTGGGGACAGCTGTCTTACAAAATATGGTGTAGTATTTGTATGTGACCTGTGCACATCCCCCTGTATACTGTAAGTCATTTCTAGATTACTTATAGTATTGAATACAATGTAAATGCTATATAGACCATTGTAACACTGTATCATTTATGGAATAATGACAAGAAAAAAAGCCTGTACATGTTCAGTACAGACACAACCTTTCATTTTTTTCTGAATAATTTTGAATCCACAGAGGTGGAACCTGCAGGTATAGAGGGCTGACTGTATTTTGTACCTGTTCAGATCCCCTATCAGATCGGGCGAGCTTCGAGGGCTGGACACTCAATAACACTTTTTTGTGTTTTATTTTTTAATTTAATTAATTAATTAATTTTGAAACAGGATTTCACTCTGTCACCCAGGCTAGAGTGCAGTGGCTCGATCTCAGCTCACTGCAACCTCCACCTCCCAGGCTCAAGCCATTCTCCTGCCTCAACCTCCCAAGTAGCTGAAACCACAGGTGCGCACCACCACACTTGGCTAATTTTTTGTATTTTTGGTAGAGATGGAGTTTCACCATGTTGCCCAGGCTGTAGACTTCCCTAAATTCCCCCAGGACAAGGACAAGACTGACTCCAGGGTCCAAATCAGGGCTGCACCTGCAGGTGGCTGCAGTTCATGGGACCCACCTTTGAAAGTCAGAGGTGAGCCGGGCGCGGTGGCTCAAGCCTGTAATCCCAGCACTTTGGGAGGCCGAGACGGGCAGATCACGAGGTCAGGAGATCGAGACCATCCTGGCTAACACGGTGAAACCCCGTCTCTACTTAAAAAAAATACAAAAAACTAGCCGGGCGGAGTGGCGGGCGCCTGTAGTCCCAGCTACTCGGGAGGCTGAGGCAGGAGAATGGCGTGAACCTGGGAGGTGGAGCTTGCAGTGAGCTGAGATCTGGCCACTGCACTCCAGCCTGGGCGACAGAGCGAGACTCCGTCTCAAAAAAAAAAAAAAAACCTCCCAGCCTCCTGCATGACTTTGGCCGTAAGCATCATTCCTCATCTGGGCTGAAACCAACAGGGAGTTCCTGAGGGTCGGGCAGCGTTTGGTCATGAAGGGCAGGGATGCTCTGCCTCCTGCCATGGCTCTGGGGGAGCCCTGTCCTAGTTAGCAAACTAAGAGCCACTGGCAGGAGCTTGTTGATCTCAGGAAAGTCCACCGGTAGCCATGGGGTGCATGATCCAGCTCCCCTCTGACCCTATTTGGTCATAGGTAGGTTCTCTAGGACTGATGGGAAGAAGGAGACATTGAGGAAGATGCCTAAGACATCTGGTGGAGCCTTGGCTGTTCCCTCTCCACTGTCCCTATCAGACTCCCAGCAAATGTGCACAGGGAGGGTGGGGATGGCTCCGTCTTCCAGGGTGACTTGGGGTGAGCATCCTGCAGCTCAGCAGCTGCATCCTGCAGGGCGAGTCCACCCATTTCCCTGGCTTCTCCAAACACCTCAGCCTCTTGGTCTCTATCCTTTGCCCTCTGCAAGAGAGGGAGGAAGGTGTGGTCAGCATGGACTTTACCCCTGAAGGGCTATTGCTTTAAGGAGTGTTGAGGGTAGGAAGATATCTATTAAGCTAGCTTGGCAAATTCCCCGACCAGTGTTACAACTCTTTTAGAATTTGTCTAGCAGGTTTTCTGGTCTTTACGGAAAAGCCCCAAATAAAAATACAATGTAAGACAAGACAAGACAATACATTCCTTTCCATAAATTCCTCTTCTGGAAAGCCCCCCTTTCCCTCCCCCCACAAAAAAAAATTTCTGGCTGGGCACAGTGGCTCACGCCTATAATCAATCCCAGCACTTTGAGAGTGCCAAGGCAGGCAGATCATTTGAGCTCCAGAGTTCAAGACGAGCCTGGGCAACATGGTAAAACCCCATCTCTACTAAAAACTACAAAAATTAGCCAGGCACAGTGGCAGGTGCCTGTAATCCCAGCTACTCGGGAGGCTGAGGCCGGAGAATCGCTTGAACCCAGGCAGCAGAGGTTGCAGTGAGCCTGGATCGCGCCACTGCACTCCAGCCTGGGCAACAAAAATAAATAAATAAATAAATAAAATAAAAATAAAAACTTCTGTCCATTTGTCTATTCTCAGAGCGCATATGCCTTTTTCTGAACCTGGAAATAATGCAAAAAGTTCTGACAACTGGACAAAGGTCCATAGTCTGTCTGGACAATTCACCTGTGCATGTCTGGGGCAGAAAGTTGATATAGAGGGCAAAGACACCCAGGTGCTGTCGTAAGAGATCGGTCTGAGTACAGAGACCCCCGTTCCATCGCTTATGGAGTCCCTTTAATGACTATATCTGGGAATGAACATACCCAAGTCCCCTGAACACAGACTCTCCCGCCTCAGCCAGGCTGAGGGTTCTGGGACACGGCCTTCCTTCAACCCTCCTCTGCTCTAAAACCTCAGTGGCTTTTGACTGCCCCTCAATCATCCTTGTACCTCTAGGACTCTGTCCTCTGATGTCCTACCCATGGAAATTGACCATGTCTTCCAAATCAAACCCTTGACTCCAGGCAGGCCAATATCTGTACTCTTAAGATTCCTTGCTCATTCCTATCTCTAGCTACGTGGAGCTCCCTGCCCCTTTAAAAATGTGCCTATTCTTCAAGCCAGACTCTTCCTTGGAGCCTTTCCTGATGACTTCAGCCCATGTTAATTTCATGTATTAGCCATAGGACTAATTTAATGCTTGATCTTATGCTGACACCTTCTTGACTACTGTACTGGCCTATGGCTGTTCTTTCCAACTACTGAGTGTGCAGGACAGAAACTATCTTCTGCATATTCATATCCACACGCCCCCACCATGGTGCTTAGAATAGTACCAAACTTGTAGTAGGTGTTCAATAAACTCTTGTTAATCATTTGATTTCCATACTGAGTTGAATTGTTTTGGTTTCTTGTAGTGTTGCTGTATGCTAGTGGTTTCTAATCTTCTCAAGTATGAGGATCTCCCCATGAGAAAAGTGGTATCTTGAGTATTGGTTAGATTGAGAAGACACATGATGATAAAAGGCTTTTATATGACTTATCTTTTATTCATTCTCAACAAAGACTGCACACATTTGAGAAACAGTAGTGCCTGTATATGTGAGAGAGAAAGGGTAGCCACTGAGTGCTGGAAAATGCTTGCTGCAGATGTGGTTCACGAACTCCTTGCTATAACAGTATAATAGAGATCTCATGGCTTCATGGCCCGAGATTGGGAACCAAAGGAGTATGCAATTCAGCATAATCCTTGCAAGTACCTAATCCAGACATCTCTCCGCAGCTATCCAACCCTGATTGCGTTTACGATGTTTTGTGGGCCAAGTGCAGTGCCTCACACCTGTAATCATCCCAGCACTTTGGGAGGCTGAGGTGGGTGGATCACCTGAGGTCAGGAATTCAAGACCACGCCTGACCAACATGGTAAAACCCTCTCTACTAAAAATACAAAAATTAGCCGGGCAATGGTGGCGGGCACCTGTGGTCCCAGCTACTCGGGAGGCTGAGGCAGGAAACTCACTTGAATACGGGAGACAAAGGTTGCAGTGAGCCAAGATCGTGCCACTGCACTCCAGCCTGGGCCATAGAGTGAGACTCAGTCTCAAAAAAAAACAAAAACAGAAAAAGATATTTTGTGAAACAAATGAATAGATACAACAGAAAACGAGAGGTTAGAGGAATTTATATGATTGCATAATGACTATAATGATATAATAATTAATAATATATTATTGAGCACTAGTTGCTAGGTGCTTTTGTCACTTTACCTGCTGTGTATTATTTAACCTTTACAGGATAATGATGAAGTGTCATTATCCCCATGAGGAAACTGTGAGCAGGGGTCATTGTGGAAATGGAAGAAGGGGCCAAGTTTTTTATTTGGATAGATGAGGTACAAAACAGCACCAGCAGAGAAACGAAATGTGGTAGATCCATGAAATGAAATATTATCTAGCTATTAAAAGGAATTGAGGACTGATCCATGCTACAATAGAAATGAACCTCAAAACATTATGCTACCTGGGCATGATGTTCATGCCTGTAATCCCAATGCTTTGGGAAGCCAAAGTGAGTAGATTGCTTGGGGTGAAGGTAGGCGGATTGCTTGAGACCAGGAGTTTGAGACCAGCCTGGCCAATATGACAAAACCCTATCTCTACTAAAAATACAAAAATGAGCCAGTTGTGGCAGTACATGCCTATAATCCCAGCTTCTTGGGAGGCTGAGGCATGAGTATTGCTTGAACCCAGGAGGTAGAGGTTACAGTAGGCTGAGATGGAGCCATTGCACTCCAGGCAACAAAACAAACCAACAGAAAACCATTTTCCTGAGTGAAAGAAGCCAGTCACAAAAGGCCACATCTTGTATGGTTCCATTTACATGACATGTTCCAAACAGGTGAAGCCATAGAGGGAGGAGGCAGATCAGTGGTTGCAGGGACTGGGTCTGGGGAACGAGAAGTGACTGCTTAACAAGTGTATAGGGTTTCCATGTGGGGTGATAAAAAGTTCTGGAACTAGATAGTGCTGATAGTTGCACAACACTATGCAGATACTTAATACCACTAAATTGTACAGTTGAAAACGAGTACATTTTATGTTATGTGCATTTTACCACAATTTACAACAAAAGTCAAAAAGAGCAACTACAGGCTGGGCACGGTGGCTCAAGCCTGTAATCCCAGCACTTTGGGAGGCCGAGACGGGCGGATCACGAGGTCAGGAGATACGGTGAAACCCCGTCTCTTCTAAAAAATACAAAAAACTAGCCGGGCGAGGTGGCGGGCGCCTGTAGTCCCAGCTACTTGGGAGGCTGAGGCATGAGAATTGCTTGAACCCAGGAGGTAGAGGTTACAGTAGGCTGAGATGGAGCCATTGCACTCCAGGCAACAAAACAAACCAACAGAAAACCATTTTCCTGAGTGAAAGAAGCCAGTCACAAAAGGCCACATCTTGTATGGTTCCATTTACATGACATGTTCCAAACAGGTGAAGCCATAGAGGGAGGAGGCAGATCAGTGGTTGCAGGGACTGGGTCTGGGGAACGAGAAGTGACTGCTTAACAAGTGTATAGGGTTTCCATGTGGGGTGATAAAAAGTTCTGGAACTAGATAGTGCTGATAGTTGCACAACACTATGCAGATACTTAATACCACTAAATTGTACAGTTGAAAACGAGTACATTTTATGTTATGTGCATTTTACCACAATTTACAACAAAAGTCAAAAAGAGCAACTACAGGCTGGGCACGGTGGCTCAAGCCTGTAATCCCAGCACTTTGGGAGGCCAAGACGGATCACGAGGTCAGGAGATCGAGACCATCCTGGCTAACATGGTGAAACCCCGTCTCTACTAAAAATACAAAAACTAGCCGGGCGAGGTGGCGGGCGCCTGTAGTCCCAGCTACTTGGGAGGCTGAGGTAGGAGAATGGCGTAAACCCGGGAGGCGGAGCTTGCAGTGAGCTGAGATCCGGCCACTGCACTCCAGCCTGGGCAACAGAGCGAGACTCCATCTCAAAAAAAAAAAAAAATGTCTTCAGGCCTGGAGTGAGAACTCAAGCCATGATCTCATGAGACAGGGCTGTCATCAGCCTGTGTGGGCATCTGTATAAAGGATATACCACTTTGTAAAAGGATCCAACACACTCTGATGAATGGAACCTGCTCCCTCTGAGTCCAGGCATGGGTGATCTAAAGCAGCAGCTGCCCTCCAGCAGCCGGTCATCTCTCCTAGCTACACAAAACTCTAGCCATCTTCTCTGGTCATGGGACAGCACCCATGAGAAATTCCCCCAGCCCCCCAGTTCATTTGCCCCTGAAAGCAGACCATATGCCCACTTGCTTTTCTTCTCAGCAGCAACAGAGCAGATGTCCTTCCTCGGCGATCCTGCTTTCTAGAACCACTTTCTGTTATATCACAAAAACAGTGACTATTGCTGAGAAATTAGTCCACCTATTCCTGAAGAGCTTCCAGGAGTCATGGTTGGGGTATGCTGATTCCTAGGGGCACCAGGAGGGAGGAGGAGGCTGGTTCTCAGGGTCGGCAGAGGCTGCCGCTCTGCCTGTGCCCTGTGCTTGCCTGGCTCGCTTCCTGCCACAAGGCCAGTGGCTAAGGAGACTAAGGGTGCTTGTCACTGCCTCATTACACGTGAAGGCAAGTGACTATGACACGGACTCCATGTTCTTTCTTTGGTAAGGGAGCTTTTTTTTCCTAGTAGAGTCAAGCCTCTTAAAAAGAATACACCATAGTTCAATCTGTTTCTTTTGTGGATTTCAAAAGAGATGCTTTATTCAGTTCAGAAATGTGTGGCAACAGCTGGAGAAGCTATTCCTAAGGCAAAGAACAAAGACTTGCAATTATTTATAGTGTGGGTTGAGAAGAGAGAAAGATGGAGTGGAAGAAGACTGCAAATAGCGTGGAGAAAAAAATGGCAGCTCTCCTTTATACACCTCTTCAGTGGCCCACTGCGTTGGCCCATCCCTCCCTCCCCAGCTTTCTGTCTGGGCCCACCTTTCCCCAAAACACATCTTTTATATCTTTATCACCTAGAACCATCACTGCCTCAATCCAAAGCTCACATCTTCAGGGTCCCACCGCATGCAGAGTCTAGCCCCTGCTTTCCAAGGTAAAGTCTTGCTGACCCTGAGCCAGGTGCCCTTCCACCCCCTTCCAATCCCCTATATCAATTTCACTCATGGCCTCTGGGGATAATGGTATAACTCAAAGGAATGACGAGGATTCCGGATGCTAGTATTTGGTAGTAGAAATGTTTTGAGACAGGTGGGGGTTTTTGTCATCCCCTCACTTTATATTGCACAAGCGGCCAATTGAACTAGTAGGGAGGCTGGGCATGGTGGCTCATGCCTGTAATCCCAGCACTTTGGGAGGCTGAGACAGGCAGATCATCTGAGGTCAGGAGTTCGATACCAGCCTGGCCAACATGGTAAAATCCCGTTTGTACTAAAAATACAAAAATTAGCCACGTGTGGTGGTGCACACCTGTAACCCCAGCTACTTGGGAGGCTGAGGCAGGAGAATCGCTTAAAGCTGGGAGGCGGAGGTTGCAGTGATCTGAGATTGTGCCACTGCACTGCAGCCTGGGCGACAGAGTGAGACTCCATCTCGGGGCCAGGGGTGGGAAGGAAGAACCAGTATGGAGATGCATTATTGAAAATTGGGGAGTGAGACCCTCTCACTGGTGACTCCTCCTGGGGCCAAGTCCGTGACGGATGGAGCAGTTTGTATAGCCATACAGGTTGTGACTTTTTTTTGTTGTTGTTGTTGAGATGGAGTCTCGCTCTGTCGCCCAGGCTGGAGTGCAGTGGCCGGATCTCAGCTCACTGCAAGCTCCGCCTCCCGGGTTTACGCCATTCTCCTGCCTCAGCCTCCCAAGTAGCTGGGACTACAGGCGCCCGCCACCTCGCCCGGCTAGTTTTTTGCCTTTTTTTTTTTAGTAGAGACGGGGTTTCACTGTGTTAGCCAGGATGGTCTTGATCTCCTGACCTCGTGATCCGCCCGTCTCGGCCTCCCAAAGTGCTGGGATTACAGGCTTGAGCCACCGTGCCCGGCCGTGACTTTTCTTGAAAGTGCCTGGGGACTGACCACAGCACAGTTCTCCAGAGAGGCTTGCCTGCCCTTAGAGTGTCTGGGTCCACACTCGCACTCAGGCCCATGTTCAGCTGAGCGCCTTCCCCTGCCCACCCACCCGCGCCCGCCCCCGTCCGGCTTATTCCTCCTGCTTCTTCACCTACCAAAGTTTCAGCTTGTACCTTCAGCCTGAGGCTGACCACTCAGCTCACCTGTAGGAACTTTTCGCCCTTGATCCTTCCCGGGGGAGAGAACAAGTTGGCCTACTGAGAGGGAGTGGGTCAGCTGTGGTCAGAAGGCAGTTTTACTGAGCTCGCACTGGGAAAATTGGAGAAACTGCTGGGTTGGCACAGGGCGTGCTGCCCATAAAACACTCTCCAAGATTAACTCATACAATTTCAGATTTCTGTGTCAGCTTAAAAAAATAGCCTTAAATCTATAGAAGCAGAAAATAGATTGGTGGTTGCCTTCAGCTGGGGAGAAAAAGAGATTGGCGTAAATGGGGAGTGACTGCTAACAGGTCTGGGAGTTTCTTTCGGGGTGATGAAAAGTTTAAGGCTGGGGACAGTGGCTCACACCTGTAATCCCAGCACTTTAGGAGTTCAAAGCAGGAGGATTGCTTGAGTCCAAGGGTTCAAGACCTGCCTGGGTAATATGGTGAAACCCTGTCTCTACCGAAAAAATATGAAAATTAGCTGGGTATGGCATGTGCCTGTGGTCCCAGCTACTTGGGAGGCTGAGGTGAGAGGGCTGCTTGAGGGCAGGAGGTGGAGGTTGCAGTGAACTGTGATTGCCTCACTGGACTCCAGCTTGGGTGACAGAGCAAGACACTGTCTCAAAAAGCAAAAACAAAAACAAAAAAACAAAGAACATGTTTTAAAATTGTGGTGAGGTTGCAAAGCTCCATGAATATGCAAAAAATTATTGATTACACCCTTTAAATAGGTGAATTGTGTATGTTTGAGAATTACATCTCAATAAAGCTATTTGCTAAGCCTCATGTTTCCCTCCAAAAATAATTCAACACAGACAGTCCCCACAAGGCAGGTTTGTAGACAGCTTGCCCACCCTCACCTTCACCCCATCTCTCTCTACTTGACATTCAAGGACTTCCCCCCCACTTTTTTTTTTTTGAGACAAAGGTTCACTCTTTTCGCCCAGGCTGGAGTGCAGTGGCGTGATCTTGGCTCACTGCAACCTCCACCTCCCGGGTTCAAGCAATACTCCTGCTTCAACCTCCCTAGTAGCAGGCGTGCGCCACCACGCCCAGCTAATTTTGCCTCTTCCTCCAAATGTTAATTACTCATTTGACTCTTCCTACCTTGTATGATGTCACTTGTATCCAGTTGTGTTTTAGTAAGTGTTTAACAACCAGCTTTCTGGAAGAAAAAGAAAAAAAAAATCCTAGTTTGTAGCGTTTGCCAATGTTTATAATATAAATATTCCCCACTACAGCCAACATCAAGCTGTTAACCTGATAGCACTGAATGCAGAGCTAGGAAATGCCCCACAGGCCACCATTATGTAGCATTTCTACTGTGTAGATGTAAAGGACCCCAAGAGCAGACATGATAGTAAAACATGAGAAAATGATTAGGAAGTGGCTGGGCACCATAGTTCATAGCTCATGCCTATAATCCCAGCCCTTCAGAAGGCTGAGGCAGGAGGATCACATGAGCCCAGGAGTTTGAAACCAGCCTGGGCAACATGGTGGGACCTCATCTCCAAAACAACCAAAAATTAGCCCAGCATGGTGGTACGCTTCTGTAAGTCCCAGCTACTTAGAAGGCTGAGGCGGGAGGATTGCTTGAGCTTGAGGTCAAGGCTGTAGTGAGCTGTGATGGCGCCACTACACTCCAGCCTGGGTGACAGAGTGAGACTCTGTCTCAAAAATAAAAAATAAAATAATTAGGAGGTGATGAGCTTTGAGTGTGTATTACCTTTGTTTTTTTAATATAACTTATTAAATTATGTTTATATGATTTAATTTCTAATAATGGCTGTATTTAACAACTGGCTCACAAACTTCCCAAAAATTTAACACTCAGCTCCTATAAGCTTGTGTGAGCCAACTCCAGCCCCAGATGAGTACCTGCCTCATCCTGACCACTGCTGCAGGCCTTGTCCTCTTGCCAAAAAGATGTCATTTCTTAGAAGGCAGACTGGATACTCTATGAGGACGGGATTGTGTTACCTTGTTGATCATTGAATAACCTATGTGGCCCATGGCCAGCACATTCTGGGTACACTCAGTACATATTTGTGGAATGAGAGTAAGGGACTTTCCTTTTAAGCACAGCGACAGTTAATGAATGCTTAGCAAGTAACAGGCTTCTATAAATATTGGCTGATTGAATAGTGGAAAATAATGGAATAAAAGAAAATTTAATGCATTTAGGTCTTTAGATTATTTATCTTTATGAGTTAAGTAAAGGTAAAAGATGTCTATTCTGCTGTGGGCACAGAGCGAGCTGTCTCTGCATTTGGGGTACAGTGTAAGGAGAATGAGAGAAGATGAAGAGCAGAAGAAAGGAGGCTGCTTGATGCAGGAGGTAGCTTTAGAAGAATTAAGGCCAGCAAATGGGACTACCTCCTAACCTACTGAAGAGAATAGCAATTTAACAAAGGAGGTCACATGGTGTGGGGTCAGAGTTTCCAAACACTTTTAAACAAATGCCCTTCACTGGCCAGGCACGGTGACTCATGCCTGTAATCCCAGCACTTTGGGAGGCCGAGGCAGGCAGATCACTTGAGCTCAGGAGCTTGAGACCAGCCTGGCCAACATGGTGAAACCCTGTCTCTACTAAAAATACAAAAATTAGCCGGGCATAGGGGCATGCACGTGTAGTCCCAGCTATTCAGGAGGCTGAGGCAGGAGAATCACTTGAACCTGGGAGGTGGAAGTTGCAGTGAGCTGAGACGACACTACTGCACTCCAGCCTG
>NW_012116265.1:2428383-2436227 GCF_000951035.1 Colobus angolensis palliatus | reverse complement strand
ATGCCTGTAATCCCAGCTACTTAGGAGGCTGAGGCAGGAGAATCACTTGAGCCCGGGAGGCAGTAGGTTGCGGTGAGCCAAGATTGCGCCATTACCCTCCAACCTGGGCAACAAGAGTGAAACTGTCTCAAAAAAAAAAAAAAAAAGAAAAGAAAATTAGATGGTTTCGAAGTTTCCTCTCAGCTCTAACATTTGATGAGCCCAAGTTCAATATTCATCCTGACCCAGATTTTAAAGATAATGTACTTAAAATATTACAAAATTTGAAAGTGATCAGTTATCTCCTCCGCTTAGAAATGTCATCGCTGGCAGTGCATTGGTGGGTGTTAGGGGCTATTTTGGTGCCTGGGTGTTCAGAAGAGGAGGAAGAGAGGGTGGAGAGATTACCAATTCAGTAACCTCCTCACGACTTTTGAGGCTAAGTCAATGCTTGTCTTGAATGCCTAATCCAAACAGCTGTGAGTTGTGGAGGTGTGTTAAAATGGTGACAAAAATAGCAACTGCTTTCTTTTACTGGGTACCCACTTAGGACCTTGGACTTAATATGACTTCTCTCTGATTTCCAAAACAGCTTCTCAAGGTGTACCACACTGTGATTCCCATTTTACAGGTGAGCATTGACATTTCTTGCTCGAGCCTGCAAAGTTGGATGAGGCTGGAATTCAAACTCCAACCTGACAGCATCCCATCTTCTTCCACTGTGGTAATAAGGTGTGGTCCCCAGACCAGCAGCACCAGCCTCCCCAGAAGCTGAGAAATGCTGATTCTTCGGCCTTACCCCCAGGCCTGCTGAATCAAGAACTCTGGGAGCAGTGTCCAGGAATCTGCGTTTTAACAAGCTCTCCAGTGAATTCTTTTTTTTACCAATTTTATTTTGGCCAGGCACAGTGGCTCATGCCTGTAATCCCAGCACTTTAGGAAGCCGAGGCAAGGGGATCTCAAGCCCAGGAGTTCAAGACCAGCCTGGCCAACATGGTGAAAACCCATCTCTACTGAAAATACAAAAATTAGCTGGGCATGGTTGCGCACACCTATAGTCCCAGCTACACAGGAGGCTGAAGCAGGAGACTGTCTTGAACTCAGGAGGCAGAGGTTGCAGTGAGCCGAGATCATGCTGCTGCACCCCAGCCTGGGCAACAGAGCGAGACTCCATCTCAAAAAAAAAAAATTATTTTATTGTGGTAAGAACATTTAGCATGAGATCTATCCTCTTAACAAAATTTTATGGGTATCAATAAAGATGTTTGATAGATCAGTGAGGTAACTGTGTTAACATCATTGTTGGCTATGGCTATAGGTACAATGCTGGGCAGAAGATTCTATAGCTTATTCATCTTGCTTAACGGAAACTTCATGCTCCTGGGTTAGGAGCCCACTCTTCACCCTCAGCCACCTCCCTGACCCCTAGCAACCATCATTCTACTACTGGATTATCTAAATTTTACTCTTTAAGAAACCTTATGTAAGTGGAATCATGTGATATTTGCCTTTTTCACTTCATTTGAGAGCCACTGTGAGGTTAGGCCACCTCTCGGCGATAGCCTGGCCAGCAGCCACACTGTGGAGATGCTCAGAAAGCAAGCATCCCTGATGCCCTTACAATGATAGGACATTTCCACCAGGACATCGGAAGTCGTGCACTCCTGTGCTGCTGGGCCACATCCTAACACTTCAGGGATGTTCCAAATGCCACACAAATCATAAAATTGGCTTATGGGCGCATTCTTGAGTCAAGTCAAAGTAAATCATCAGATATTTGATAGATCAATGGGGTAACTATGTTAACATCAATCTATTGTACATTTCTTTCTGGGGAGGACAGGATCTTGCTTTGTTACCCAGGCTGGAATGCAGTGGCACGATCACGGTTCACTGCAGCCTCAAGCGATCCTCTCATATCAGCCTCTCAAGTGGCTGGAACCACAGGTGTGTGCCACCATGTCCAACTAATTTTTTATTATTTTAGAGATGGAATCTTACTGTCTTGCTCAGGCTGGTCTCAAACTCCTGGGCTCAAACAATCCTCCCACCTTGGCCTCCCAAAGTGTTGGAATTAGAGCCATGAACCACTATGCCTGGCCTTATTGTATATTTCAAAATAGAAGAAAATAATTCAAATGTTCCTAGCATAGAGGAAAGATAAATGTTTAAGGTGATAGATATGACAGTTACCTTGATTTGATTATATGAATGTATCAAATTATCACATGTGCCTCAGAAATATGTATATCTATTATGTATCAATAAATTTAAAACTAGCTGGGCACGGTGGCTCATGCCTGTAATCCCAGCACTTTGGGAGGCCAAGGCAGGTGGATCATCCTGGCTAACATGGTGAAACCCCGTTTCTACTAAAAGTACAAAAAAATTAGCCAGGTGTGGTGGCAGGCACCTGTAGTTCCAGCTACTCGGGAGGCTGAGGCAGGAGAATGGCATGAACCCGGGAGATGGAGATTGCAGTGAGCCACGATAGCGCCACTGCACTCCAGCCTGGGCGACAGAGCGAGACTCCATCTCAAAAAAAAAAAAAAAAGTAATTAGTTAATTAAAAACTATAGAAATATTAAATAAGTGAATATAGTTTTAAAAAATAAATCCCCAGAGATTTTCTGATTTGACTTTCTGGCTCCAGTGAAGTGATCATTGTTCAAGGCTTCTGGAATGTCTTACTCTTAAGTTCTCTGTGAGGCGATGGATGAAGTCCAGTATTAGGGTGAATTTAAATCCTTCTCAAGAAAGTGTCCTTTTGTCTTATGTCCAGTAGTGAACTTCCCTCGTTTTAAGACGAGCAGATCATAGTATCTAGAATTTTGTACATTGATTTCTACCTGGACTCATTGCTCATACCTGCCGCCCTGCACCCCCGCACCCCGGAACTGTCCATGGGAGCCAAAAGGAAAGTAGCACTGGGGGTAGAGGCAGGTGTGAATGGCAGAGGAGCAGTGGTGTCCGCTGAGAGACTGTGGAATGTCAGCAGACTTTGGTTTTCTTCTTGTTAGGGTAAAGTAGGGGCTCATAGCCTCTACAGGGCATGGATATGGGGAATTGCATGTGGTCTAGCAGATTTGTGCATCTGCTTCTGGGGATGGGAGGATGCTGCTGGGACCCCCTCCAGTTTGTGTGTGTATGTGGTTTTTTGTTTTTTGAGACTGAGTCTCACTCTATCACCCAACAGTGGCGTGATCTCAGCTCAGTGCAACCTCCGCCTCCCAGGTTCAAGCAGTTCTCCTGCCTCAGCCTCCCAAGTAGCTGATTGCAGGTGCCCCCCCCCATCACGACTGGCTAATTTTTGTATTTTTAGTAGAGATGGAATTTCACCATGTTGGCAAGGCTGGTCTCGAACTCCTGACCTCAAATGATCTACCTGCCTCAGCCTCCCAATGTGCTGGGATTACAGGTGTGAGCCACCCTGCCCGGCACCCCCCACCGTTCTTGATCTTGAAAGTGCAAAGATACCCCCATGTTTCTCTCAAGCCCAAGGGAGAGCAACTTAATGATTGGTCCTTAATGAGGACCCTGCTCCTGTAGGCTGCCTGGGAGCTGCTGCCAGTCACCCAGACTTCATCCACGCACTCCATGCTGCTCCCAGAGCAGATGAAGTTGCCAGAGAAAATTCTCACACCACATGGGCTGGCCTCATTTCAAATTCCTGGTCTCAGACTGCAAATGGGCTATCAACACGGCCTAGCAATCCTTCCCCCTTCTCCTTTTAGCCTGCTTTGCTGCACTCCAAGATAAGTATTCTGTGCCTTTTCCTCCCTCCTCCTCCGTCTCCATCCCAGCTCTGCCGATGACCCTGTCGCAGGCTTGGCTGGGAAAATAGAAGCCAACAGATGGGAGCTCCCTCCTCTCCCCATCACCAAATACACACGCCTTCCTACATCCACTTCTGCATAAGGCCTCTCTTGCTTCTCTTATACCAGAGCAAATGTCTCTACTCCTGCAAAGGCAAATCCCGCAACTTGTAGTCTGGATCCCATTTCTTGTTGCCTACCCCAGAAATTCACATCTGCTGTTTCTCTCTTTCTCTATATATCTCTCCTCTTCATCAGCGAATCAGCAAACGTTCACTCTATCCTGGTCATTGCCATCAACCTACAGCCCTTCTCTGCTATCTCTCATCATATATATAAACACACACGCACACACAAACACATATATGAAACACACATGCACATATATATACACACACACATACATGAAAGTTTTGGAACATTCCCTTGGCTCCTCCCCCACCTCCAGCTCTCACTTCTGCGCATGTCTGTGCAGGCTTTCTCCTCTCCCTCGCCTCCCATTCCCTCCTCTGCCTACTCCAATTTGGATTCCGCCCACTCTTCTACAGAGCAGTAGTGCTCAACCTAGGATGGTTTTGTACCTGGGGGCATCTGGCAGTGTTTGAGAACCTAGGGACATTTGGCAGTGTTTGAGAACATTATTGTTGCAACTGCGGAAGGGTGTTGGCTACCAGCATCAAGTGAGCAGAGGCCAGAGATACTGCTGAACATCTACAATGCATAGGACAGCCCCCCGCGACATGGAATTATCTGGCCCCAAATGTCAGTAGTGTCGCAGTTGAGAAACCTGGATGTAGGGGCTGCTCTTGTCAAGGTTACCAAGAGCGTCCATGACGCCAAGTCCGAGAAACGACTTTCCACACTTATCACACCCAGCTCATCTCTCTTGGTTTCCATGACACTTCTCTCTCCCGGTTTTCCTCCTGTCTAGTGGCCATTCCTTTGCAGGTTCCTCCTCTGCCTGACTCTGTCCTGGGCTCTCGAATTTCTCTTTCCTTTGTCTTCCAAATTGGCCTGTCCAGTGACTTCAGATCATTTCTGAGCTGGCTCTGGAGTTAGACTGTCTGGTTGGAGTCCCAGCTCTCAGCTTCCCGGCTGTTGTCTATAGCCACAATTTCTCCCCTGTGATCTGGCAGCCTTAGTTTTTTCTTCGGTGAAATGGGGGTATAACAGCACTTACTGCATAGAGTTGTGATAACTGAATGAGGAAATCCAAGTGCATCTTATGACACAGAGTTTAATTCGTATTAGCTGTTATTTTTATTTATAACTTCTATTACATAAAAATTGTGTTATTGACTGGGCGTGGTAGCTCATGCCTATAATCCCAGCACTTTGGGAGGCTGAGATGGGAGGATCACTTAAGGTCAGGAGTTCGAGACCAGCCTGGCCAACATGTTGAAACCCCATCTTTACTAAAAATACAAAAGGTAGCTGGTGGTGCATGCCTGTAATCCCCGCTACTTAGGAGGCTGAGGCAGGAGAATGGCGTAAACCCGGGAGGCAGAGCTTGCAGTGAGCTGAGATCCGGTCACTGTACTCCAGCCTGGGCGACAGAGCGAGACTCCGTCTCAAAAAAAAAAAAAGGCCCTTCGCTGATAAGTATAAAAATCTCCCTTCTTTTCTTAGAGATTCTGATCTGTTCCCTTAGGGGAATATCACCATTGCCTTAGAATGAGAATTATTCCTACTCGGTTCTGGGTATCCCCACCAACCCAGGGTATCTGCAGTTTTATTTAGGAAAGCATAGCATTTTGGGTCAGTTGGGCTGACAATCAGGCCATGAAAGTCTGAGCCAGGGCCAGCAGGCAGCACACGTGATTTCCAGGTCTGCCCTTGCCCTTGGACTCGCTGTGCCACCTTGGGCAAGTTGCTACCCCTCCCTAGGTCTCAGTTTCCTCACCTTCGACATCATCACCTTCAGCTAGAAAATTAGATGGTTTCTCCAAAATTAGCCGGGCATGGTGGCACATGCCTGTAATCCCAGCTACTTAGGAGGCTGAGGCAGGAGAATCACTTGAGCCCGGGAGGCAGTAGGTTGCGGTGAGCCAAGATTGCGCCATTACCCTCCAACCTGGGCAACAAGAGTGAAACTGTCTCAAAAAAAAAAAAAAAAAGAAAAGAAAATTAGATGGTTTCGAAGTTTCCTCTCAGCTCTAACATTTGATGAGCCCAAGTTCAATATTCATCCTGACCCAGATTTTAAAGATAATGTACTTAAAATATTACAAAATTTGAAAGTGATCAGTTATCTCCTCCGCTTAGAAATGTCATCGCTGGCAGTGCATTGGTGGGTGTTAGGGGCTATTTTGGTGCCTGGGTGTTCAGAAGAGGAGGAAGAGAGGGTGGAGAGATTACCAATTCAGTAACCTCCTCACGACTTTTGAGGCTAAGTCAATGCTTGTCTTGAATGCCTAATCCAAACAGCTGTGAGTTGTGGAGGTGTGTTAAAATGGTGACAAAAATAGCAACTGCTTTCTTTTACTGGGTACCCACTTAGGACCTTGGACTTAATATGACTTCTCTCTGATTTCCAAAACAGCTTCTCAAGGTGTACCACACTGTGATTCCCATTTTACAGGTGAGCATTGACATTTCTTGCTCGAGCCTGCAAAGTTGGATGAGGCTGGAATTCAAACTCCAACCTGACAGCATCCCATCTTCTTCCACTGTGGTAATAAGGTGTGGTCCCCAGACCAGCAGCACCAGCCTCCCCAGAAGCTGAGAAATGCTGATTCTTCGGCCTTACCCCCAGGCCTGCTGAATCAAGAACTCTGGGAGCAGTGTCCAGGAATCTGCGTTTTAACAAGCTCTCCAGTGAATTCTTTTTTTTACCAATTTTATTTTGGCCAGGCACAGTGGCTCATGCCTGTAATCCCAGCACTTTAGGAAGCCGAGGCAAGGGGATCTCAAGCCCAGGAGTTCAAGACCAGCCTGGCCAACATGGTGAAAACCCATCTCTACTGAAAATACAAAAATTAGCTGGGCATGGTTGCGCACACCTATAGTCCCAGCTACACAGGAGGCTGAAGCAGGAGACTGTCTTGAACTCAGGAGGCAGAGGTTGCAGTGAGCCGAGATCATGCTGCTGCACCCCAGCCTGGGCAACAGAGCGAGACTCCATCTCAAAAAAAAAAAATTATTTTATTGTGGTAAGAACATTTAGCATGAGATCTATCCTCTTAACAAAATTTTATGGGTATCAATAAAGATGTTTGATAGATCAGTGAGGTAACTGTGTTAACATCATTGTTGGCTATGGCTATAGGTACAATGCTGGGCAGAAGATTCTATAGCTTATTCATCTTGCTTAACGGAAACTTCATGCTCCTGGGTTAGGAGCCCACTCTTCACCCTCAGCCACCTCCCTGACCCCTAGCAACCATCATTCTACTACTGGATTATCTAAATTTTACTCTTTAAGAAACCTTATGTAAGTGGAATCATGTGATATTTGCCTTTTTCACTTCATTTGAGAGCCACTGTGAGGTTAGGCCACCTCTCGGCGATAGCCTGGCCAGCAGCCACACTGTGGAGATGCTCAGAAAGCAAGCATCCCTGATGCCCTTACAATGATAGGACATTTCCACCAGGACATCGGAAGTCGTGCACTCCTGTGCTGCTGGGCCACATCCTAACACTTCAGGGATGTTCCAAATGCCACACAAATCATAAAATTGGCTTATGGGCGCATTCTTGAGTCGAGTCAAAGTAAATCATCAGATATTTGATAGATCAATGGGGTAACTATGTTAACATCAATCTATTGTACATTTCTTTCTGGGGAGGACAGGATCTTGCTTTGTTACCCAGGCTGGAATGCAGTGGCACGATCACGGTTCACTGCAGCCTCAAGCGATCCTCTCATATCAGCCTCTCAAGTGGCTGGAACCACAGGTGTGTGCCACCATGTCCAACTAATTTTTTATTATTTTAGAGATGGAATCTTACTGTCTTGCTCAGGCTGGTCTCAAACTCCTGGGCTCAAACAATCCTCCCACCTTGGCCTCCCAAAGTGTTGGAATTAGAGCCATGAACCACTATGCCTGG
>NW_012116265.1:2424665-2426403 GCF_000951035.1 Colobus angolensis palliatus | reverse complement strand
ACGCTATGCACATGTACCCTAGAACTTAAAGTATAATAAAAAAATAAAAATAAAAATAAAAATAAAAAATAAAGTATATTTTAAACTATAGTCAGACATGACTTAACAAGGATAAGTTCTGAGAAATGCATCATTAGGAAATTTCCTCATTGTGCAAACGTCATAGACTGTGCTTACGCAAACCTGGGTGGCATAGGCTACTACACATCTAGGCTATATGATATGGCCTCTTACTCCTGGGCCACAAACCCATACAGCCTGCGACACTGACTACTGTAAGCAATTGTAACACAGTGGTAAGCATTTGTGTACCTAAACATGTCTAAACCTAGAAAAGCTACAGTAAAAATGCGGCATTATAACCTTATAGGGCCGGGCGCGGTGGCTCACGCCTGTAATCCCAGCACTTTGGTAGGCTGAGGCGGATGGATCACCTGAGGTCAGGAGTTCGAGACCAGCCTGGCCAACATGGTGAAACCCTGTTTCTACTAAAAATATAAAAATTAGCCGGGCGTGGTGGCGTGCGCCTGTAGTCCCAGCCGCTTGGGAGGCTGAGGCAGGAGAATCACTTGAACCTGGGAGGTGGAGGTTGCAGTGAGCCAAGATCTGCCATTGCACTCCAGCCTGGGCAACAAGAGAGAAACTCTTTCCCCTCCCCCCAACAAAAAAACTTATGGGACCACTGTTGTATATACAGTCTGTCATTAACTGAATTGTCATATATATGGCACGTAACTGTATTTTAAAACTATAGTTAAAGAAACTAACTTTGGCTAGGCACAGTAGCTCATGCCTATAATCTCAGCCCTTTGGGAGGCCGAGGTGGGCAGATCATCTGAGGTTGGAGTTTGAGACCAGCCTGGCCAACATGGTGAAACCCTGTCCCTACTAAAAATACAAAAATTAGCCAGGCGTGGTGGTGTGCACCTGTAATCCCAGTTACTCGGGAGGCTGAGGCATGAGAATCCCTTGAACCCGGTAGGTGGAGGTTACAATGAGCAGAGATCGCGCCACTGCACTCCAGCCTGGGCAACAAAGCGAGACTCTGTCTGAAAAAAAAACCTCACTTATGAATATATTGAAGGCGAAATTTCAAAACAGTGGAGATCATCAACACATTAAGTTCTGTTTCAGGTTAATAGAGTTTTGTCCAGGCTGTAATGAAGTGTCTGCTTCCCTCTCTATTAAATAAAGGAAAATATTGATTCACCCAGATAAAAGTTGCAAGAGGAACTATTTTTTGACAGCGTTATTGAGATATAATCCACATGCCATAAAATTCACCCGTTTGAAGTTTTGGTTTTTACACAGTTACAATTTGCAATTGCTTATCTGAGTGAATCAAGGTTCTCTTGAGTTTGTGCAAAGAAAAATGCGAATTTAGAGTGAAATGAGGATACCAGGAGATGGTGCCTGAATGTCCACAAGTGTCCATAGCATCAATTTTCAAATTTTTATGTACAAGCAAGCTAAAACATTTCATTTGGCTGCCTTTCTAAGTAATCATATACATTTGAACATACAACGTTCTTATATGTTCTCGTGTCTTTTTTCATACTAACTGAAAACTCTTCATTTGACTGGGTGTAGTGGCTCACACCTGTAATCCCAGAACTTTGGGAAGCTGAGGTGGGTGGATCATCTGAGGTCAGGAGTTCGAGACCAGCCTGGCCAATGTGGTAAAACCCTGTCTCTACTAAAAATACAAAAATTAGCCAGGGTGGTGGCTCACACCTGT
>NW_012116265.1:2422877-2424615 GCF_000951035.1 Colobus angolensis palliatus | reverse complement strand
AAGGAAAATATTGATTCACCCAGATAAAAGTTGCAAGAGGAACTATTTTTTGACAGCGTTATTGAGATATAATCCACATGCCATAAAATTCACCCGTTTGAAGTTTTGGTTTTTACACAGTTACAATTTGCAATTGCTTATCTGAGTGAATCAAGGTTCTCTTGAGTTTGTGCAAAGAAAAATGCGAATTTAGAGTGAAATGAGGATACCAGGAGATGGTGCCTGAATGTCCACAAGTGTCCATAGCATCAATTTTCAAATTTTTATGTACAAGCAAGCTAAAACATTTCATTTGGCTGCCTTTCTAAGTAATCATATACATTTGAACATACAACGTTCTTATATGTTCTCGTGTCTTTTTTCATACTAACTGAAAACTCTTCATTTGACTGGGTGTAGTGGCTCACACCTGTAATCCCAGAACTTTGGGAAGCTGAGGTGGGTGGATCATCTGAGGTCAGGAGTTCGAGACCAGCCTGGCCAATGTGGTAAAACCCTGTCTCTACTAAAAATACAAAAATTAGCCAGGGTGGTGGCTCACACCTGTAATCCCAGCTGCTTGGGAGGCTGAGGCAGGAGAAATCGCTTGGACCCAGGAGGCAGAGGTTGCAGTGAGCTGAGATCGCACCACTGCACTCCAGCCTGGGCAACAGAGCGAGACTCCATCTCAAAAAACATAAAAAAATAAAAACCCTTCATTTATCTGCTTGATATATTGAGATTGCAGCTGAGAGTGAGTGTGAAGAGATTCTGTTTGACACGTGTTTACTGACTCCGTGCCATGTGTCAGGCTCTGTTGGAGGCTCTGGAACTCAGCCATGAACAGGCAGACATGAAGACCTGCTCTTGTGAAGCTTAGATTCCAGCGCAGGGAGACGGAGACTAGCTAGAGAGAAAACAATGGAATGGTGTATCAGATGGCGATAAGTGCTGTGAAAACTAAAGCAGGTCCAGAGGGATGAGGAGCTGGTGGGGGTGGGAGACATGAGACAGGGAGCTACTTCATGGAGGGCGCCAGGCCAGGCCTCACTGAGGATGCGGCCGTGGAGCAACGATGTGAAGGAGATCAGGGAGTGAGGCTTGTGCTTGCCAGGTGCTGCTGCCAAGGAAGCCTGAAGCCCTTGAAAGGCAATAAGAATGAGAGGAGCTCAGGGAAGCGAAAGCAAAGAGAAGGGTTTGTGACGCAGATGAGAGCTGGGAGAGAAAAAGGCTTTGGTGAGCAGAGGAGTGGGGTTGGTCTTCTGGGGGGTGCTGGGGGAGAAGGCAGTAGGAGCAAATGTGTGCAGGTGGAAGTGTCTGCATGGTTCTGGAAACAAGGAGTCGATTGATTGGCTGATTAGCTCAGTGAGGAAGCAATAGGGCCAGGTGGGAGCCGAGCGTACAAGTGTAGGGTCAGTCCCTGTCCTTGTTTAAAATTTTGGTATTGTGTTCATCATGGAATTTTTTCGTTAACTTTGATTTTTAAAAAATTAGCATTCTTACTGGTTACTGAGTTGTTTGGTGCTCCCTTAAACTTTGCACCAGTTTCATCCTAGTTTTAGCCCTGGGAGCAGAGTCTGTGTCGATAAGTTCACAGTCCCTAGAGGAGGGCCATCTAAGTCTTTAGACTTGACTCTGTGGTCACTGGAAAGGCCCTTGAAGAATTTTTTTTTTTTTTTTTTTTTTTGTGAGATGGAGTTTTGCTCTGTCGCCCAGGCTGAAATGCAGTGGCATGATATTGGCTCACTGCAACTTCACC
>NW_012116265.1:2419316-2422827 GCF_000951035.1 Colobus angolensis palliatus | reverse complement strand
ATTTTTAGTAGAGACGAGGTTTCACCATGATGGCCAGGCTGGTCTCAAACTCCTGACCTCAGGGGATCTACCCACCTCGGCCTCCCAAAGTGCTGGGATTACAGTCATGAGCCACCGTTGCCAGCCCCTTGAAGGATCTTGAGCAAATAAATGATGTAACCAAAATATCCTTTGGGGACGATTGGTCTAGAAGCAGTGTGGAGGATGAGGAAAGGGACCAGAGAGCAAAGACCTGTCAGGAAATGGATTGTGATGCCCCAGGCCCACAGTATAGGAACAGGAGGTGTGGGAAGGAAAGCTGGCTGCTCCTTGCCTTTCGTGGGTCTTTGCCTGCCTCTAAACCATGCCCAAAATTCATCATTTCCCGAAAAACTGAACAGACATAATGAATGCAGGCCTCATGCCTCTTTCTGTTTTTATTATGACTGATTTGTGCAAAACAGGAAGTGCTACCGTGACAATGGTATTATTTGTGGCTGAGAAATGTACTTTTGAAAACTCAGCAAACCCTGGAACCCTTGCACTGAAGCCTAGTTGTGCTTATGGAGTCTACCGGTTGGGTGGGCTCCGTTCCAACAGGGACCATGACTTTCCTCTGCTCCAGTAGCAGCATGGACTCAAGAGCCGCTGTGTTCCTAGGACAGGAGACAAGTTGCTTCACCTTTCAAGAAATTCCAGCTAGTGAGGGCCTGGCACTGTTGAGGAGAGTGGCTGGCTGGGTGCCACCAGGCACCATGAAGACAGTATGATTTATGAGGAGGTCACAGGAAACCCTCCCGGCCCCAGGCTTTGGTCCTAGATCAACGTTTTCATCAGCGGTAGTTAGTGACTACAGGCTGCAGGGAACATACCGGTAATTCCCTGAGGCAGAAGTGGATCAGAAAGTAGATGGTTGGGATCTGATGAGGCTCCTCTTCCTGGCTCCCAGATGGCCACCTTATCACTGTGCTCACAGGGCAGAGAAAGAGAGAAAGGAAACTCTCTGGGGTCTCTAAAGGTACTGATCCCATAAGACCAGGGCCTCACGCTCATGAGCTCATGTAACCCTAACTGCCTCCCAAAAGCCCATCTCCAGAACCCATCACATTGTGGGTTAGAGCTTCAACACAGGAATTTGGAGGGGATATAAACATTCAGTCCATAATATTCTCCAGTTCCAGAGCCAACCACGTCTGGAGGCTTCATATCTAATTCAGGTTGAGGAACCTTTTTGGGAAAAACATCTTGAGTTCCTGTTTCTATCAGCTCACTGAATCCCTTCAATTGCCTTCTCTTTTTGAACTTTTAAATAACTACGATTACTTGGCATACAATTGTTACCTAGGTTTAATTTCTTTTTTTTTTTTCCCCCTGGAGGGGGCCTCATTTTAGCTAAGCAGTTGCAAACAATAGCTTGATTATACTTCTACATTCTTTTGACACAAGCAATTGCTTCTCTTCCCAAGCACACTGTGACACCAGCTGAATATTGTAATATTTCTCTTCCTGAGCAATTTTGCCTGGATCTCACCCACTGAAGAAACCAACTGTAAATATTAGTATTTGGCATTCCTTGCACCTCTGGCCATACACACAGTTTAACCTTCTGAGGCTCTGCATCTCATCTTTAAGCCTTAAAAAATGGAAAAGGAGAGGCTAGGGCGTGTTGCAAGCCCTGCTTGGTTTCAAGGAATCCTCCAAGCTCTGCTTGGTTTTATTTTCTTTCTTTCTGGTTTTTTTTTGGATACAATTTCGCTCTGTCACCCAGGCTTGAGTGCAGTGGTGCAATCTCAGCTCACTGCAGCCTCCACCTCTGGGGTTCAAGCGATTCTCCTGCCTCAGCCTCCCTAGTAGCTGGGACTACAGGTGCCCGCCACCATACCTGGATAATTTTTGTGTTTTTAGTAGAGACGATGGTTCTCCATGTTGACCAGGCTGGTCTCGAACTGCTGATCTGACCTCAAGCCATCCGCCTGCCTCAACCTCCCAAAGTTTTGAGATTACAGGTGTGAGCCACTGTGCCTGGCCAATAGTTTGGGTTCCTAATTAAGTTTTTTCATGGTAGTAAAATATGCATAATGTAAAATTCAATCATTTTTAAGTGAAAAATTTGGTGGCATTAAGTACATTCACAATGGTATGCCACCATCATTACTATCCATATCCAGAACTTTTTCATTTCAAACAGAAACTCTGTAGCCATTAAACAGTAGTAACTCCTCGTTCTCCTTCTGCCAACCCTTGGTAACTGCTATTCTACTTTTGTCTCTATGAATTTGCCTAACTCCAGGTACTTCATATAAGTGAGATCGTATAATTTTTTTGTGTGTCTGGCTGATTTCACTTGGCTTGATGTTTTTGTCTTAGTGTGTTAAGGCTGCTAGAACAAAATGCCATTAATAGGGTATCTTATAAACAACAGAAATTTATTTCTCACTGTTCTGGAGATTGGGAAGTTCAGGATCAAGGTGCCAGTAGGTAACATGTTTGGCAGGGGCCCATTTTCTTTTTATTTTTCTTTATATATATGTGTGTTTGTGTATGTGTGTGTGTATATATATATATATATATTTTTTTTTTTTTTTCCAGACGGAGTCTCACTCTGTGGCCAGGCTGGAGTGCAGTGGCACCATCTCGGCTCACTGCAACCTCTGCCTTCCGAGTTCAAGTGATTTTCCTGCCTCATCCTCCCAAGTATCTGGGATTACAAGCGCACACTACCACACCCAGCTAATTTTTGTATTTTTAGTAGAGATGGGGTTTCACCACGTTGGGCAGGATGGTCTCAATCTCTTGACCTCGTGATCCGCCCTCCTTGGCCTCCCAAAGTGCTGGGATTACAGGCGTGAGTCACTGCGCCCAGCCTTTATTTATATTTTTTAACACTTACTAGGCTATCACTCTCAGATCTTAGCGAGGGCCTACTTTCTGATTCATAGATGATGCTTTCTGGCTGTGTCCTCACAAGGTAGAAGAAACAAGGCAGTTCTTTGGGGCCTCAATGCCATCATTAGGGCTCAACATATAAATGTCGATGTATGAATTTTGGAGGAATACATTCAGACCATACAGCCTTCAAGTTTCATCCATGTTGTAGCATGTATAGGAATTCCATTCCTTTTCATGGCTGAATTGTATTCCACTGTATGTATGTATCACATGTTGTTTACCTACTCATCTGTTGATAGACACAAATTTTTTCCACCTTTTGACTCTTGTCTAATAAAGCTTAACATGGCCTGGCGCAGTGGCTCATGTCTGTAATCCCAGCACTTTGGGAGGCTGAGGCAGGCAGATCACCTGAGGTTGGGAGTTCGAGACCAGCCTGACCAACATGGAGAAACCTCTACTTAAAAAAAAAAAAAAAAAAAATGCAAAATTAGCCGGATGTGGTGGCATTTGCCTGTAATCCCAGCTACTCGAGAGGCTGAGGCAGGAGAATCACCTGAGGTCGGGAGTTTGAGACCAGCCTGACCAACATGGAGAAACCTCTACTTAAAAAAAAAAAAAAAGCAAAATTAGCCGCGTGTGG
>NW_012116265.1:2418254-2419266 GCF_000951035.1 Colobus angolensis palliatus | reverse complement strand
TCCCAGCACTTTGGGAGGCCGAGACGGGTGGATCATGAGGTCAGGAGATCCAGACCATCCTGGCTAACACGGTGAAACCCCGTCTCTAGTAAAAAATACAAAAACTAGCCAGGCAAGGTGGCGGGCGCCTGTAGTCCCAGCTACTTGGGAGGCTGAGGCAGGAAAATCGCTTGAACCCGGGAAGCAAAGGTTGCAGTGAGCCGACATCGCGCCATTGCACTCCAGCCTGGGTAACAACAGCAAAACTCTTATTTCAAAAAAAAAAAAAAAAAGAAAAAGTTTAACATAACAGATGGGATCTCTCTCCTTTGTGAGCCTGGCATCAATTTAACAACTACCTTTTGATTAATTCTATTTCATTCTCTAGAAACATGACACCAAACAGAGCAACTTAGACGCAGGGGTCTGCAGGAAAGCTAGGGCTGGAGAACACACACGATGGGTAGCTGTGGTTATTAGGGACCTTTGCAGAGCGATGCCTGAGGGTCCAGCAGGTCAGAGATGACACCCTGGGTGGGTGAGGCTGCATGACATGGAGTTTTTGATTCTGTAATAAAAGACACCTTTCACTTTTCACTTTAACCCGTTCATTTATTCATTCACTCACTCACTCATTCCAACATTATTGAACACTTACTAAAAAAAAATAAAAAAGAACAGGATGCGTAATAACAAAGAGAAAAAGAAGCAAAAACAAAAAAACAAAACCAAAATAAACAAATTAAAAAAAAAATAGGCCGGGCATGGTGGCTCACGCCTGTAATCCCAGCACTTTGGCAGGCTGAGGTGGGCGGATCACGAGGTCAGGAGATCAAGACCATCCTGGCTAATAAGGTGAAAACCCACCTCTACTAAAAATACAAAAAATTAGCCAGGCATGATGGCGGGCGCCCGTAGTCCCAGCTACACAGGAAGCTGAGGCAGGAGAATGGCGTGAACCTGGGAGGCAGAGGTTGCAGTGAGCCAAGATCACACCACTGCACTCCAGCCTGGGCGACAGAGCGAGACTCTG
>NW_012116265.1:2408899-2418064 GCF_000951035.1 Colobus angolensis palliatus | reverse complement strand
CCGTCTCTACTAAAAAATACAAAAATTAGCTGGGCGTGGTGGCGTACACCTGTAGTCCCAGCTACTCGGGAGGCTAAGGCAGAAGAATCACTTGAACCCGGGAGGCAGAGGTTGCAGTGAGCCGAGATCGTGCCACTGCACTCCAGCCTGGGTGACATAGCAAGACTCTGTGTCAAAATAACAACAACAGCAAAAGTTATACATGAATTTTTGACTGCACGAGGTTCAGTGCTCCACGTTGTCCAAGTGTCAATTGTACTGGGTCCAAAGGTAAGTCCTGATGGCTTTGAAGCAGGAGAAAAACAGATCAGGAGAAAATCACGGTCATAGTCAACATCTTTTGAGCACTTTCTAAGTGCTGATACTGTTCTAGTGCATAATGCTTATTATCTCAGTCAATCCTCAGAGCAGCCAAGCAAGATAAGTGAGGAGGAAACAGGCCTAGAAACTTACCAAGACCTCTAAACGTGGGTGGCAGAATGCAGATCCAAGCTCAAAACATCACCCTTGCTATTCACAGTGTGGCCCACGGACCAGCAGCTGTGTCTTGTGGGAGCTTTTTAGAAATGCAGAATCTCTGCCTGACCCCAGATCTTCTGGATCAAGCCTGCACTTTCACAGGATCCCCTAGTGATCCCAGTGCACACTAAAGTTTGAACAGCACAGACGGCGATTCGCCAGATCGGCTGCACGTTGGAATCACTTGAGGGATTTCAAAAATCCTTAGTGCCCAGGCCATACACCCCTGGATCGATTACATCTGCATTTCTGGGCTGTGACCCAGGCATCAGGATTTTTCAAAATTACGCCTCTGTTGACACAGGGAAAGCAAGTTAACTCTTGCAGGGAGAACTGGGCTTGCAGGAGCCAGCCAGCTGCCAGCAGCTCTGCAGCTTTAAGAACTGGGGCGGGCTGGCTGCCGAGGAGAACACGCTGCTGCATGGGCCACGTGAGCTCAGGCTGTGGGAGCGGATGGAGCTGCCATAGTCAGCGCTTAGGGCTGGCCCCAGCTTGTAGACCCGAGTCCTGCAGAACAACCCCCCATGGCGCGGGCGAGCAGAAGAAAGGGGGCCTTTATGCCCTTTTGAGGGAAGCACACATTCTGCAAGGCCGTGGAAACAAAGAGAAGAACTGTTTGTAGCCCTCGTCCAGACGCCCCAAACAAACAGTAAGTCAGAAGGGAACAGAGCACAGCACAGTCCCTCCTTCTGCCCCAGGCGACACCCACCTTGCCCCACCCCACCTAAGAAGCCCAAGGGTATTCTGGGAGCCCACCGCAGGACAATGGCAGGGCAAAACCAGTGAGCAAGGCAGAAAATCCCCTGAAATTCTCCACTGAGGCCCAACTGTTCCTCTCCTTGAAAAGTCAAGGCTTGGCTCAAGCCAGATAGCACCAGAGGATGGACAGAACACATCAGGTATTGGCAGTGTTTCTCCTCTGTTCTCTCTCCTGCAAGGTCCTTTCAGTCCTTGTCACTGCCCTTGAGAACTCCCAGGTCACGTGAAGGCAAAGAAAGTAAAACTGAAACTGCCTTTGAGCCACAGGCTTGCTGGGGATGAGGTGACAAAGCTAATCGAGGTGGCAGTTGGGGAAGGGGTTCCGGGCTGCTGCAGGCACACCGGCCAGAGCTTCGTGGATACCTGCAGGGCCCAAAAGTCCCTCCCTGTTTTGAGGAGTGAATGATGGCTGTGAGGTAGCAGCCAGGCTGGTCACCCCCACGTTGACTGGAGGCAGAATTCTGTAAATCCTCTCCTAGTCTTTCTCCAGACCACTGGTTAGCTCATCTCAGCCTCCTCTGGGAGCATCAACACCAACATGGCACAGGGGACTGCAGTGGTGTGCTTTGGGCCTGTGTACCCACCCAAGGCTAAAGGCAGAGCCAGGTGACCTTGTGGGGGTCTCTTCTGTAGGATTATCTGTACTTCCCCTCTGTCTTCTTTTACTACGGGAGATCGAGAGCTGGCTATAACCCACCTTCCTTCATGAGACCACACTAAATTGCAAAAATTATCCCAGTGCTGGAGGAGGGCAGCAGGTTGAGATTACGTTGGCAGGAAGAATGTTGGCATTGATTGGCACGCAGGGGAGGAGAGCTGCTTTGTGCTTTAAAGGTAACCGAGTATGAGCTAAAAAGAAGGAAAGGAGAGGCCGGGAGTAGGAAGAAGAAGGAAAGCTGGCTTCACTGGAGGGGTGGAGTGAAGTTGAGGAAGCAGGAAGGGGAAGGAGGTGATGGGTGGGAAGGGCAGGGCAGGGTGGAGTTAACTGAAAGAAGGCTAAACTGTGGCTTGTACATAATTATGAGGAAGCATCTTTTTTTTTTTTTCCCCCTTCATTTTGAGACAGAGTCTCTATGTCGCCCAGGCTGGTGTGCAGTGGTGTGATCTCAGCTCACTGCAACCTGTATCTCCTGGGTTCAAGCTATTCTCCTGCCTCAGCCTCCCAAGTAGCAGGGACTACAGGCACATGCCACCAGGTCTGGCTAATTTTTGTAGTTTTAGTAGAGACAGGGTTTTGCCATGTTAGCCAGGCTGATCTCAAGCCATCCACCCAGCCTGGCCTCCCAAAGTGCTGGGATTACAGGCAGGAGCCACCACACCTGGCTAGGAAGCATCTTAAAAGAGTCAGATGTCACTTCCAGCTGAGGGCTAGAGCCCAGGAGGCCAACTGGTGGCCCCTAACATGTTTTATTTGTAAGTGTGAGGACTCTTGGAAATTTGGGAAATTGTACGCGTGTGAAAGAACGGGCTCACATTTCCGCAGGGCAGCTGGTGCTGGAGCTGCTGGTTTGCCAAAGTCCCCACCTCTCCTGCACTCTGAGCTCTGCATTCCTTGACCCACCCCAAAACTTCTGTACCTGCCCAGTTCCTGTGGGCAATGCAGATTGCTGCTACTCCTGGTTTGATAATAATGATTCTTGTCCAAGTGCTTAGGTATATGCTCTTTCAATTAATTTCGATTAATACCTCCCTCTTTCAGTGGAGCATGACAGATGCACAAAACCAACCCTCTCCTTGACAGATTTCTCAGCCTTTGCCGGTGATCTGCCAAGTTGCTAGAGGGTATTTGCATTTAAAAAAAAAAAAAAAAGTTTATTTTCTTATTTTGGGTTTAAGGATTTTCCAACCTGCCTTAAGGCAATATTTCATTTACGCCACGTTACAGCTTTCAAAGCATTTCTTAAACAGACTTGAATTTGTTTTATCCTTCCAGAAGCTCCATGAAGTCTGTAGTTTGGATCTCCTCATGCTGTCTTGGAGGAAACAGAATTGTAGAGAAACTAAATGATTGCTCTTGGTCCTTCAGTAATGTTGATGTTCACATTCAGGCACAGCTCTCTGGAAGACCAAGCTGTGTCTTTTTGACTGTGTGGAATTGTAAAAAGTTATGCTTTGAAAAGCATAGTGACTGAAAGTATGATCTCAATCCAGAATACTTGTGTTACCAGAAAGGGGCCCCAAACCAGACCCCGAGAGAGTTCTTGAACCTTGTGCAAGAAGAAATTGGGGGCAAGTTCATAGTAAAGTGGAAGTGAAAGCAAGTTTATTAAGAAAGGAACAGGCCAGGTGCAGTGGCTCATGTCTGTAATCCCAGCACTTTGGGAGGCCAAGGCAGGCAGATCACAAGGTTAGGAGATCAAGACCATCCTGGCCAACATAGTGAAACACTGTCTCTACTAAAAATACAAAAATTAGCTGGGTGTGGTGGCGTGCACCTGTAATCCCAGCTACTTGGGAGGCTGAGGCAGGAGAATCACTTGAACCTGGGAGGTGGAAGTTGCAGTGAGCTGAAATCACCCCACTGCACTCCAGCCTGGCAACAGAGTGAGACTCCATCTCAAAAAAAAAATGGCTCCTCCATAGGTAGAACAGTGGCATGGGTTGCTTGACTGAATATACTTATAGTTATTTATTGATTATATGCTAAACAAGGGATGGATTATTCATGAGTGTTCCAGGAAAGGGGTGGGCAATTCCTGGAACTGAGGGTTTCTCCCCTCTTTATACAATATAGGGTAATTTCCAGACATTGCCATGGCATTTGTAAACTGTCCTGGTGTTGGTGGGAGTGTCTTTTGCCTGCTAATGCATTATGGTTAGTGTATAATAAGCAGTGAGGACGACCAGAGGTCACTTTCATTGCTATCTTAGTTTTGGCTGGTTTCTTTACTGCAAAGTGTTTTATCAGCAGGGTCTTTGTGACCTGTATCTTGTGCCCACCTCCTATCTCATCCTGTGACTAGGAATGCCTAAGTTCCTGGGAATGCAGCCTAGTAGGTCTCAGCCTTATTTTACCCATCCCCTATTCAAGATGGAGTGGCTCTGGTTCGAAAGCCTCTGACACTTGGGCTTGACTGCTGGTTTGGCCACTCAGTACCTGTGAATCTTTAGGCAAAGTACTGAATCTTCCTGCGCTTCCTTTTCTGTAAAATAGGGATAACAGCCCTCATCTAGGGAGTGGTGTATGGATTAAATGACATAGTACATGAAAAGTATTCAGAACAGTGCCTGGCACAGAGTAAGCTTTTGTTGACAAAAAAAAAAAAAAAGGGGGGGGCCAAACTCTGTAAAATATTTGAAGAGACTTATTCTGAGCCAAACATGAGGACCCAGGAGGTCCTGAGAACATGTGCCTACGATGGTTGGGATACAGCTTGGTTTTATGCAGTTTAGGAAGACACAGACATCCATCAATACATGTGAGGTACACATTGGTTTGGTTGATTCAGTCCAGAATTGAGGTATTCAGGTCATAGGTAGATTCAAAGATTTCCTGATTAGCAATTAGTTAAAAGAGTTAAGCTTTGCCTAAAGTTGAAGTTAGCAGGAAGAAACACTTGGATTTAAGATAAAAAGGGTTGTGGAAGCCAAGGGCCAAGGTTCTTGTTATGTAGATGAAGCTTCCAGGTGGCAGGCTTCAGAGAGAATGGATGGTAAATCTCCCCTTTTTTTTTTTTTTTTTTTTTTTTGAGATGGAGTCTCACTCTGTCACTCAGGCTGGAATACGGTGGGATGATCTTGGCTCACTGCACCCTCCACCTCCTGGGATTCAAGGGATTCACCTCCTTCAGCCTCCCAAGTAGCTGGGATTACAGACACTATCCCCCCACCCACGCCTGGCTAATTTTTTGTATTTTTAGATTTTTAGTAGAGACGGGGGTTCACCATGTTGGCCACACTGGTCTCAAACTCCTGACCTCAAGTGATCCACTTGCCTCAGCCTCCTGAAGTACTGGGATTACAGGTAAACCTCTCTTATCAGACCTTAAAAGGTGCCAGACTCTTCATTACTCTCTTCAGGGTGGGAGGACCTGGAAGGGGAAAGAGCTAGTTATGTTAACAGATTCTTTACAGATGCAGAAAGCAGTTTCAAAATATGGTGAAGAAACATATTTGGGGGTAAGATATTTTTATTTCCTTCTTGATCTGTCGTTTGATAGAGTCAGGTTGGCATTTGGTATCTTATGGCTACAAAGAGTCTCTTTTGTCAGACTTAAGATCTCTGTTTTAATGTTAATGGTGGTCAGTTGTATCTAAACTCTCCAGTGGAGGGGGTATAATGAGGCATGTTCAGCCATTCCCCTCCCATCATGGCCTGGACTAGTTTTTCAGGTTTCTTTGGAATGCCCTTGGCTGAAAGGGGGTTCATTCAATTGGTTGAAGGGCTTAGAATTTTACTTTTGGTTTATACTTTCAAGAAATATTCCTATCAGTGGGGCCAGGTACGGTGGCTCATGCCTGTAATCCCAGCACTTTGTGAGGCCAAGGCAGGAGGATTGCTTGAGCTCAGGAGTTCGAAACCAGCCTGGGCAACATAGTGAGACCCTAAAAAGTTAAAAAAAAATTTTTCAATTATACTACTACTACTAAAATTATTATTATCTGTGCCTTTGGGAGACACTCTGTATTATTTAGGGTACAGGCTAAATTGTAAAAAAGATCCCAAAATACATTTGCTCAAAAAGGATAGAAAATTTTTCCTCTTTCACATAATAGCTAAGAGGTAGATGGTCAGTCCAGGACAGGCAAACAACTCTGTTCCACAGGGTCATTCAGGAACCCAGGTTCCTCCATCTTGTTGCTCCCTTTTCTGCATAGTCAAAACTGACTCAACATCACCTTCACCTTCTGTTCCTGCCTGTAGTGGGAAGAGGGAAGGAATCAGAGGGCAAACAGCTCCCTTCTAAATGATATAACTCAGAGTTGTACATATCCTTTCACTCATATTCCCTGACCCACTCTGTTCCTCTGATCAAACTTCCCAGGCTTTTCTACCTTGATCTGACCTTTGGTACTACTGTGCTCCCATACCTGAAGACTCTTTCTCACTGCAGTGCTACTCTTTCTAGGTTCCCATCCTACTTTGTTGGACGTTTTTTTCCATGTATTTCACAGAGACCTCCTGTTCCACTCACTCCCTAAATATCCCCTGGGTCTTCGTGTTCCACCCACCGTCTTTCTTGCCTTCTGCCCTCTCCCTTGGTGTGATGGCTTAATGTTGAGTGTCAACTGGATTGGATTGAAGGATGTAAAGTCTTGTTCCTGTGAGGGTGTTGCCAAAAGGAGATTAACATTTGAGTCAGTGAACTGGGAGAGGCAGACCTGCCCTCAATCTGGGTGGGTACCATCTAATCAGCTGCTGGCTCATCTAGGATAAAAGCAGGCAGAGGAACATGGAAGGACTAGACTGGCTGAGTCTTTTGGTCTTCATCTTTCTCCTGTGCTGGATGCTTCCTGCCCTCAAACATCTGACTCCAAGTTCTTCAGCTTTGGACTCTTGGACTTACACCAGTGGTTTGCCAGGGGCTCTCGGCCTGAGACTGAAGGCTGCACTGTTGGCTTCCCTACTTTTGAGGTTTTGGGACTTGGACTGGCTTCCCTGCTCCTCGGCTTGCAGATGGCCTATTGTGAGACTTCATCTTGTGATGGTGTGAGTCAATACTCCTTAATAAACTCCCCTTCATGTATTAGTCCTGTCCCATCTAGAGAACCCTGACTAATACACTGAGTGTCCTCAGCCACGCGGCAGCTGATGACTTGCAGCTCTCCCTCCTCCAGGCAGGTGTCCGTCCTGACTTCTGGTGCTGAATATCCACCCTGTCATGGACCTCTGCCTGGGGCTGTCTCACAGGCCCTCCTATCTAGCATTCTAAAACCAAATTCCTCATCACTCTCTTCTTGTATTTATTTTCATGAATGTCACAGTTAGCTGGTTGTCCATCCCGGGAAAAAGAAATCTGATAATAATAATAATTATTATTTGTTGAGATGGAGTTTCACTCTTGTCACCCAGGCTGGAGTGCAATGGCGCCATCTCAGCTCACTGCAGCCTGCAACCTCCGCCTCCTGGGTCCAAGCCATTCTCCTGCCTCAGCCTCCTGAGTAGCAGGGATTACAGGCACCCACCACCATGCCTGGCTAATTTTTATATTTTTAGTAGAGACAGCATTTCACCATGTTGACCAGGCTGGTCTTGAACTCTGTCCTTAGGTGATCCACCTGCCTCGGCCTCCCAAAGTGCTGGGATTACAGGCATGAGCCACCCTGCCCGGCCCTGATAATTATTTGTGATTCCTTTCTTTCGTTGCACGTTTTGCATATATTCAATCCGGTATCAGTTTCTGGCTAGTCTCCTTCCAGTTCCTCAAATTAGCCCTTCCTCTCATTCTCTCACTTTGGGGAACGCCTTGATTGCTTCTCAAACAGCTATGACAAAGGGTCCCTGAGGGATGTTCTTCACATTCATCTTCCACCGAGTGCTGCCTGCTCAGGGGATCCTCCCACCCTTAGTGCTCCTGGGGCTCTTAGATGAGGCTCATACTGCTTCAGTTGATTCACATGCTCCTTCCCAAGCATCTCTTTGTCTATCTTCCCAGCCCCTCTGCCTCTTTACCCCAGGTGTGCCAACCACTCACACTTTCACCTACAGAGACTTCTTCAGCCTTTCTCCTAGTGCTGATTTCCAGTTGTTTGTCAAAGCTCATGCAGTGCCTCCCAGACCATAGCTGCCTGAGGCTGTCAACAGTTTTCCTTGCCTCTCCCTCATTAGTAGCTCCAGTACTTAAGCACATTGCTGGATACACAGAAGGTGCTCTCTGAATGGCAAAAGAATGAACTATATGGCTCTTTCCATGTCCTACTCCACCATCCAGTCGTGCCACCTGCTCTGTACCCAAGCTTCCGAGAAGACCCTCCTCTCCTGTGGGGATGTCTGTAACTGTTTCTTCAAGAAATAATATTTTTGGCTGGGTGCAGTGGCTCACGCCTGTAATCTCAGCATGTTGGGAGGCCAAGGTGGGTGGATCACCTGAGATCAGGAGTTCGAGACCAGCCTGGCCAACATGGCGAAAACCCATCTCTACTAAAAATACAAAAATTAGCCAGACATGGTGGCGATTGCACCACTGCACTCCAGCCTGGGTGACAGAGTGAGACTCCATCTCAAAGATAATAATAATAGTAATTTCAAGAACAAACTCAACTAATGTCTTCGGTGAAGCTTTCTCCTACTTCCCCAGCCAGATTTTCATTATTTATTTATTCGTCAAGTATTTTTTTAAATGCCTGTAGTGTGCCAGGCACTGTTCAGTATACCGGGGATAGAGCAGGGGGAAAAAAATGACAAAAACCCCTACCCTTAAGAGGTTCGCAGTATAGCGTGGGGAATTAGAAATAAGCATCTGTCTCTTCTCTGGTCTTTAAGCACCTCACAGGCACGGGCCATGTCTGCTCATCTGTTTATTCCCATCATCTAACAGAGTGCTCAACTGACATTTGCTTGATGAATGCGTTTTGAGCACTGGGAGATGATCACAGAAGAGCTAAGAAGTGATAACAGTTGTATTTAGTGGAGAACAGTATTCACACCTTGTTGTCTAGATTGCCTTGAAATCAGACTCTGTATTATATCTTTTGGTTTTTGTTTTTTTTATTTCTTAGAAAAACTGTTAACCTATTTAGAGTAATTTTATTAAGGAGTCTTTTTTTTTTCTTCTTTTTTTTTTGAGACAGGGTCTCACCCTGTTCTCCAGACTGGAGTGCAGTGGTTCAACAACCACAGCTCACTGCAGCCTTGACCTCCCGGGCTCCTACCTCAGCCTCCTGTGTAGCTGGGAACACATGTACGTGCCACCCTGCCCAGCTAATTTTTTAATTTTTTCATAGAGA
>NW_012116265.1:2383678-2408020 GCF_000951035.1 Colobus angolensis palliatus | reverse complement strand
GGGGTTTCACCGTGTTAGCCAGGATGATCTCAATCTCCTGACCTCGTGATCCGCCCGCCTCGGCCTCCCAAAGTGCTGGGATTAGAGGCTTGAGCCACCGCGCCCGGCCAATTTTTGTATTTTTAGTAGAGACAAAGTTTCACTATATTGGCCAGGCTGGTCTCGAACTCTTGACCTTGTGATCCGCCCGCCTTGGCCTCCCAAAATGCTGGGATTACAGGCGTGAGTCAACCACTCTTGGTTAGTTCTTTCTTTTCTTAAGGCTGCATTTCATTCAACAAGGAGGCACTCACTATGTACCTGGCACTACTCTGGGTTTGTGGGCTATAAAGACAGGTAAGACACAGTCCCTGTCTTTGGAGGACTTGGGCTTAGCAGGTGACAGGCACCTGAGCCACAGAGACAATCAAGAGTTGCTCCACAATCAAGAGTTGTGCTCGGGGAGAACTCTGTTCGGCCCACACCACCTTAGTTACTAGTGACGGCCACCAGACTTGAAGCATCATGAGTACCTGGATCATCACAGAGAAATCAATCTGTTTTTATAGGGCTAACTTGTTGGGTGTTTCTAAAAATATCAAGTAACAAACACACAACAGAACATTTGTAAGAGCAGGATTCCAAGGTATCAGTTTGACAGTAAACGGAGGGGCCCAGCCAAGCATATTCCCATGCTGCAAAGCCACTTGATATTAGCGCACATCTTGAAGCAATAAACACTGCCCTGGCAGACCCTGGCAAACGGACTTGTGAATATTTAGAAATGGGGCAGCCTTGTTTGGGAAAACTGTCATATTGACGGTAGTTTGGGAGAAATGAGGTAGAGACAGTTTTAAAAAAAAAATGAATGAGGCCAGGCGCGGTGGCTCACGCCTGTAATCACAGCACTTTGGGAGGCCTAGGCGGGTGGATCACGAGGTCAGGAGATAGAGACCATCCTGGCTAACATGGTGAAACCCCATCTCTACTAAAAAAATACAAAAAATTAGCCAGGCGTGGTGGCGGTCGCCTGTAGTCCCAGCTACTCGGGAGGCTGAGGCAGGAGAATGGCGTGAACCCGGGAGGCGGAGCTTGCAGTGAGCCGAGATCGCGCCACTGCACTCCAACCTGGGCGGCAGAGCAAGACTCTGTCTCAAAAGAAAAAAAAAAAAAAAGAATGAAAGAATGAACTGTATGCTTTCAGAAACGTTAAACTCTCTCACTCGCAGAGCCTAATGCATCAAGTTTAGGTCCATTGTAACAGTACTTCAGGTTGTTTCGGATTATTTTTTTCAAGACAGGGTCTCACTTTGTCTCTCAGGCTGGAGTGCAGTGACACAGTCATGGCTCACTGCAGTCTTAACCCCTTGGGTTTAGATGATCCTCTGACCTCAGCCTCCTGGGTAGCTGGGACTACAGGTGTGCACCGCCACAGCCAGCTGATTTTTTGTAGAGACAGGGTTTCACCATGTTGCTAGGCTAGTCTTGAACTTCTGGGCTTGAACTGTTCGCCTGCCTTGGCCTGCCAAAGTGCTGGGATTACATGCATGAGCCACTGCACCCAGCCTGTTTTTTTCAGTTTTTTAAAGGAGCATCATTTGGCTTTAATAGTCAGACCTTTTTCTTTTCTTTTTTTTTTTTTTTTTTTTTTGAGATGGAGTCTCTGTCACCCAGGCTGGCGTGCAGTGGCACAATCTCGGCTCACTGTAACCTCTGCTTCCCGGGTTCAAGCAATTTTCCTACCTCAGCCTCCTGAGTAGCTGGGACTATAGGCACACGCCATCATGCCCGGCTAATTTTTGTTATTTTTAGTAGAGACGGGTTTCATCATGTTGGCCAGGATGGTCTCGGTCTCCTGACCTCGTGATCCACCCACGTCGGCCTCCCAAAGTGCTGGGATTACAGGCGTGAGCCACCGCGCCCGGCCAGTAGTCAGACTTTTAAAAGCAGCAAACCCAGCCAACTGGAAGTGAAGCAGCTGCTCCTCACTCATTTGCTGTCAAGGAGCTGAGCAAATGGAAGCACCAACCTCCCTCGTCCTGAGGCCTCCTCTTCTCTCTGGGGTTTCCACATTTACTGCATTAGTGCATTTGGTTTGTGGGGTTGACAGTTCAGCAGGACTTCAGGCTGGAGGTAGGAAATGGGTCTGCTGTGGGCATAGCTGCTTGTTAATTCATGGCAGATTAGGCTTTCTGTGAATGGCATGGCTTTTTTCAACCATGAGTTCTCTGAGGCCTGAAGAAAGTGCTGGTGGAAGGCCATGTTGCCCGGGCCAAGGAAAGTGTCCTGTTACACAGGGTTGGTTGTAACTCACTCTGATTCTGTGGTTAATCAGAAGCAAATCAGCCTGTTTTATGGAAGCCTTGGTTGTTTGTTCTGATGAGATTTTTACCTGCTGTAGTTGAGACGTATGTAAAAAGTAAAGTAGAGGTTCCTCTTCAAAGACTTTGCTTCCCATCTAATTAGGAATAAGTAGTAACTTCTCTTAGAAGCAAAATTTATTCAAAGACCTATGCTAACATTCTTAAATATCTGCTATCCGTAATAAAGAAATCAATGTACTTTAATGTTCTTAGCTTCCACAATTTAGCCTAAATATTTGCCCTAGCATGCTTATACTGGTCCAAGCAAGCGTTAGGTCATAGCCTGTTCCTCTTCCTTATTTGAAGGTGTTTTTACCTTTCTCAACATTCTGCAAGTTACTTCCTCCTTCCTTTGTTCTCCTCTGCCTTTGCCTCTTTTAAAAGGTTCTAAGTTGCCAGCCGGTCGGGACAAATACAGAATGTGAGGTCCAGCCAATGAAAACCGGACACAGCAGTAGGGTGGACGCATCAGGTTATAAATGACCCTGTCTCCTTTGTTCGATATACTCAAGGGGCAAAACTGCTGGCGAGTGTACCCTTTCTGCAGAAAGTATAAAAATGGCCTTGCTGAGGAAATTAAATTTATGTTCAAGTACTATTCCTTTACAGCACTGGGGAACAAGCCTGTCAAACACACACTGGCTGCAGAATCTGCCCTCTGAAATGGCTGCGATCCTGTCTCAAATTGATTTGAGCAGAAAAGGGGAAGTGACTGGCAGAAAAGCCCAGAGATAGATCTGTATTTAGGTACAGTTGTTTGTCCAGAGATAGATCTGTGTTTAGATAGTGTTGCTTGTAGGGCCAGGGATGACAGCATCGAGCCCTGCCTCTTTTTACTCTTGGCTCTCTGCTTTCTTCTCTGTTGGCTTCCTTCTCAAGCCAGCTCTCTCGTGGGGTGACAAATGACCACTGGCAACCTGTGTTCACATTGTACTTGTGTCTAGCAATTTCAGAGGTAAGAAATACTTCTTTCCCGACATCTATACAAATTCAAAGGGTAAGGCTGGGCGCGGTGGTTCATGCCTGTAATCCCAGCACTTTGGGAGACCAAGGCAGGAGGATCACCTGAGGTCAGGAGTTCGAGATCAGCCTGGCCAACATGGCGAAATTCTGTCTCTACTAAAAATACAAAAGTTAGCTGAGCCTGGGTTACTCAGGAGGCTGAGTCAGGAGAATTGCTTGAATCCAGGAGGTGGAGGCTGCAGTGAGCCAAGATCTTGCCATTGCACTTTGGCCTGGGTGACAGAGCGAGACGCAGTCTCAAAAAAACAAAACAAACAACAAAAACAAATTCAAAGGATAACTCTGGTTGGCTAGCTGGGGTCATGTGACCATCTGCAACCCTAACATTGTGCTAAGGAAGATGGGCTATTTTGATTGTCACCTAGGTCTGAGATAATGACTCTGTTCACTATCAGACAGCCCCACTGGGTAGTAGGGGACACTTTTCCAATTTGTTGGGCAGGTAATTGTTTCTTAGGGCTGCCACAACGAATCCCAACTTACTTGGTGGCTAAAAACAACAGACATCTCTTATCTCACAGCTCTGGGGGGTAGGAGTTCTACATCAGTGTATTAGGGGGACTATATTCCCTCTGATGCCTTAAAGGAATGATCCTTTCTTGCCTCTTTCATCTTCTGTGGCCCCAGGAAATCCTTGGGAGTTCCTTGGCCTGTAGCTGCATCACTCCAATCTCTGCCTCCATCTTCAAGGATGGCCCCTTCTGTGTTTCTCCTGTCATGTCTGTGCCTTCTTTTCTTATAATTACATGTGTTGGGGTGTGCTCAGAGCAGGGGGCCCGAAGAATGCCTCCTCTGTTTACAACACACCCAACAGTAATCTGGGGTCATTGTGACAAGGGACACAGAGCTTGTGACCTCCCTACAAACAAATGCCCTACACATGGAAAAAAAACAAAAACAAAAAAAACGTGTCAGGCCGGGTGTGGTGGCTCAGGCCTGTAATCCCAGCACTTTGGGAGGCCAAGGCAGGAGAATTGCTTGAGCCCAGGAGTTTGAGGCAAGCCTGGGCAATATAGCAAGACCCCATCTCGACCACACCAAAAAAAAGTGTTACTGGTTTTAGGGCCCACTCAATTAATCCATAATAATCTCATCTCAAGATCTTTCACTTAATTGCATCTGCAAAGACCCGTTTTCCAAATAAAGTCATATTCACAGGTATGGGGTGAGGGTTAGGACTTGGACTTAGATTTTTGGGGGGCCACAATTCCACCCCCTGTAGGGCAGAAATAAATAGATAGCCACGGCACTCCACCCCTTGACTGCCTGGCATCCACCCATGGCCTTTTCCACATAAACAATTCCAGAAATGCACCACCCCAGTGTGGTACAGGCTGCCCACATCCAAGCAAAGCTGGCTGATGTGCATTCTTCTCAGTCAGGCCTTGATACTACTCTTTTTTTTTTTTTTTTTTTTTTTTTAATGAGATAGAGTTTCCCTCTGTCACCCAGGCTCAAGTGCAGTGGCACAAGTGGCTCACTACAGCCTCAACCTCCCAATCTCAAGCCATCCTCCCATCTCCCTCCCGAGTAGCTAGGACCACAGGCATGTGCCGCCACGCCTGGCTAATTTTTAAATATTTTGTAGAGACAGGATCTTGCTGTGTTGCCCAGGCTGGTATTGAACTCCTGGCCTCAAGCAATCCTCCTGCCTCAGCCTTCCAATGTGCTGGGATTACAGGCATGAGCCACCATGCCAGGACCTTAGTCCATTTACTGATAACTCTGTAAGCTGCCAACTGGAGCTAGTCAAGTCATGCTCTAGAATCTGGACCTTGTTCCCCCTACACCTGCCCCCTCTACACCCTGTTCTCCTCGAGCCTTCCTTCAGACTGCAGCCTTCTGGCCTCCGCCCCAACACACTGGGCTGGGGCCAGAGGGATGAGGCCTGGGCTGTCTGGCCCCTTGCCTTCAGGCTGTTTGTGGTTTGGCCAGGCAGGCGACCAGGGCAGAAGCGGCTGGCAAGGAGCCAGGGGAAACTGCTTCTTCGGGTTTCTGTCCCCTCTCACACTGTGTCCTCCTTCTCTCAGCCTTTACCTGTGCTCTTAGCCTAGGGCAGGGAAGCTGACTTTTGCAATCCTGAAATATGATTTTCTGGTTCTCAGCTCAGTTGAATTGCTTGCCCCAGGCGGAAAGAGAAACTCATGGCTTTCTTTTCTCCTTCCCTGCTTTCAGAAAGGTCAATTGGGACTAAAGTGCATCTTTTTCTCACAGAACTTACTGAAGGCTGAAGAAGGGGCAGCACACCCCAGGCACCTGCCTTTTTTTTTTTTTAACGAGTCCTACCAATTTCCAGCATCATTGAGCATGTGGTCTGACTCAGTGGGCTCAACAGGAGAGGCTTTGGCTGCCTTGCACCACTTGATAGATGTTGCTCACCCCTGAGTCAGGAAGGGGGACCCCATCTTACACCCACCTTAACCCAGCAAATTCCAGATATTAGGGTCTGTCATTTGCAAAACCCTGCTCCTGGTACAGAATTCTGAGTTACTTAGGACACTTGATTGCAGTTGATGTTAAGAAAGATCCAGGCTGGGTGCGGTGGCTCACACCTATAATCCCAGCACTTTGGGAGGCTGAGACAGGTGAACTGCTTGAGCCGAGGAGTTCGAGACCAGCCTGGGCAACATGGAGAAACCCCATCTCTACAAAAATAAACAAAAAAATATTAGCCAGGCATGGGGGTGGTGGCATGTGCCTGTAGTCTTAGCTACTGGAGAGGCTGAAGTGGGAGGATCACTTGAGTGCAGGCATGGAGGTTGCAGTGAGCTGTGATCACACCACTGCACTCCCACCTGTGTGACAGAGCGAGACTCTGTCTCAAACCAAAAAAATAGAATAAAAAATGAAAGAAAGATCCAGAAAGGGGATTGTATTAGCCTATATAACTGGGAAGCAGGAAAGGCTGGATCCAGATACCTAAATGACAGGATAAGGACTTTGTTTCTTACCCCACTTTGTCCCCTGTGACTCTCTGGCCCTTCTTTCTGCTTTCCTTTCTACTGGTTTTAATGGGTTTTCAGGCCGATTTTCATGGAGCTCTAGGCTCACAATGCATTTATGTCTAGCAATCCACTTAGATTCTGAGTTGTTCCAACAGAAGACACAGGGAGGGCTCTGACTGGGCTCTCTTGGGACCTCTGCTCACCCCCTGTATTAAGTAACCACCAAGGCGAGATGAGTGGAAATACCCTGAGTCAGCCTGAGTCACATGGTATTATTGATGAGACCACATGATTGGCAGCCCTTCTGGGTTGGGGAAAAGACAGTTTCTGAAAGAAAAAAAAAAATGCTAGGGAGACAAAATCAAATGTTGAGGGGCTGGGCTCTCAGCACATTCTTGGTTTGCATTCTCCAGTGGGTCAGAAGCCTGACAATCCGCCTAGCCTCTGCCTTGAGCCTCAGGGGACCCAGTTCTATTCCGGCATCCTTAGCCATCATCTACACACTTTTTATCTTTTAAGTTTTTAAAAATTGTGAAATCTATATACATATAAGCCATATGTTCAACTTAAAGAATAGTAAACAACTGTGTCCCTACGATCCAAGTTAAGAAATAGATCAGAGTCAGTTTCTTAGAAGCTTCTATATGTGCTTCTCCCCAGTCGTGTGCTCTCCTGTCTCTACCCAAGGGAAATTACAGACTTCGTGCTTTTCTTTTATAGTTTTCCTATACACACCCTTAAGTCTCTAAGTACTATATGGTTTAGTTTTGCAAAGCCCAGAAGCCTATTTTAATGCTGTATATAAGAATATGCTAGCTGGGTATGGTGACTCACACCTGTAATCCCAGCACTTTGAGAGGCTGTGGCAAGAGGGTTGCTGAAGCCTAGGAGTTCAAGACCAGCCTGGGTAATATAGGAAGACCCCTTCGCTACAAAATACAAAATTAAAAAAAAAAAAAGAATATGCTATATTTCTGTGACTTTTATTCAACATGATGTTTTTTGTTTTTGAGATGGAGTTTCACTCTTGTTGCCCAGGTTGGAGTGCAATGATGCAATCTCGGCTCACCCCAACCTCTGCTTCCCACGTTCAAGTGATTCTCCTGCCTCAACCTCCCTAGTAGGTGATCCACCCGCCTTGACCTCCCAAAGTGCTGGGATTACAGGCATAAGCCACCACGCCCGGCCTCAACATAATGTTTTGGAGCTTTGTTTGTGTTGATGCAGGTAGCTGTAGTTTATTTTTCACCACGTATAGTATTACATTGTATGATTTTCCCACATTGCATGTGCTCTTTAGAGTGTATATCTAAGAATGGAATTGCAAGGTTTAAAGGGGCTTCCATGCTATGGGATAATGCTATTTTTTTTCCCTAAAGTGGTTTATAACAATCAACCCTGGCACTACAAGTCAATGATAGTGTTTTGGTTGACCTCATTCTTGTCAATTTTAATTTTTGGCAACACCACGAGTGTGGCCTGTGTCTCATTATAGTTATAATTTGCATGTATTCAATTACTATTGAAGTGAAGAATCTTTTCTTTTTTTTTTTTTTGAGATGGAGTCTCACTCTGTTGCCAGGCTGGAGTGCAGTGGCCCGATCTCAGCTCACTGCAACCTCCACGTCACAGATTCAAGCCATTCTCCTGCCTCAGCCTCCCGAGTAGCTGGGACTACAGGCGCGTACCACCATGCCCAGCTAATTTTTGTATTTTTAGTAGAGACGGGGTTTCACCATGTGGGCCAGGATGGTCTCGATCTCTTGACCTTGTGATCCGCCCACCTCGACCTCCCAAAGTGCTGGGATTACAGGCGTGAGCCACCGCACCTGGCCATAATTTTTTCTTCTTTATTTATTTTTATTTGAGACAGGGTCTCATTCTGTCACCCAGGCTGGAGTGCAGTGGTACCATCACAGCTCACGCAGCCTCAACCTCCTGCATTCAAGCGATCTTACCACCTCAGCCTCCCAAGTAACTGGGACCACAGATGTGCACCACCACGCCCAGCTAACAGTGGAGAATCTTTTCATGTTTATAAACCAACTGTTTTTTCTGTACTGTAAATGCCTGTTTATAGCTTTCCCCCCATTTTTTTAATGAATGGGTGGTCTTTTTCTTATTGATTAATAAGAGTTCTTTATATGTTCTAGATGATAATTATTCCATATCAGTTTTATGTTTTTTTCTTTTTGTGATAGGGTCTCACTTTGTTGCTCAGGCTGGAGTGCAGGGGCAAGAACATGGCTCACTGCAGCCTCAGCCTCCCCGGCTCAAGCAAGCCTCCTGCCTTAGCCTTCCAGGTAGCTGGTATTGCAGCCACATACCACCACGCCCAGCCAAGTTTGGTATTTTTAGTAGAGACAAGGTTTTACCATGTTGGCCAGGCTGGTCTAGAACTCTTGGCCTCACGTGATCTTCCTATCTTGGCCTTCCAAAATGCTAGGATTATAGACATGGAATATCATGCCTGTCCCAGTGTTATATGTTCATATATCTACTTGCAGTTTGGGAATGCTTTTGCATTTTATTGATGGTGACTCTTGGACAGAAGTTCCTAATTTTGATGTCAAATTTATCTTCTCTAGGAAACCTTTCCCAGCTTGGGATTCTTTTCTATTATTTTATAGAAGTTTCTAATTTCGTCCTTCGTATTTCATACTTCATATTTAAGTATTTGATCTACCTGGATTTGATTTTTGTTACTGATAATTAGCTTCCAATTTTACTTTTATTTATTTATTTTTTTGAGACGGAGTTTTGCTCTTGTTGCCCAGGCTGGAGTGCAATGGCACGATCTCAGCTCGCTGCAACCTCTGCCTTCTGGGTTCAAGTAATTCTCTTGCATCAGCCTGCCAAGTATCTGGGATCATACTCAGCTAATTTTGTATTTTTAGTAGAGATAGGGTTTCTTCATGTTGGTCAGGCTAATCTTGAACTCCTGACCTCAGGCGATCTGCCCACCTTGGCCTCCCAAAGTGCTGGGATTACAGGCATGCGCCACCGCACCCAGCCCCAATTTTACTTTTGTACCCACTTGTCTGCAATTCCCTCTCTGTCAGAAATCAAATTTCCAGACATGACTATGGGTTTTATTTTGTCTTATTCTCCCTGAGCTTTCAAATTTCCTATGTTGAACTTCATTTTTTTCCAAAATTCATTGTAGACCAATATTTGTGTAAGTACAATAAATATTAATTACTATGGGCAGGGTATGGTCTCTCACTCCTGTAATTCCAGCACATTGGAAGGTGAAGGCGGGAGGATCACTTGAGCCTAGGAGTTCAAGACCAGGCAGGGCAACATAGTGAGATCCCATCCCTATAAAAAAAAAAATTAGTTTAGCATGGTGGTGCATGCCTGTAGTCCAAGATACTTGGGAGACCCATAACTTTTTCTTTTTTATTTCTTGAGACAGAGTCTTGCTCTGTCACCCAGGCTGGAGTGCAGTGGCGTGATCTCGGCTCACTGCAACCTCCGCCTCCTGAGTTCAAGCGATTCTCCTGCCTCAGCCTCTTGAGTAGCTGGGATTACAGGTACCCACCACTACGCCCAGCTAATTTTTGTATTTTAGTAGAGACGGGGTTTTGCCATGTTGGCCAGGGTGGTCTCAAACTCCTGCCATCAGGTGATCCACCAGCCTCCGCCTCCCAAAGTGCTGGGATTACAGGCGTGAGCCACTGCGCCCAGCCAGAACTTTTTCATCTTCCCAAACTGCAATTCCACAGTCATCCCTCCCTTCCCCTAGCCCCTGGCAACTACCATTTTACTTTCCATCTTTATGAATTTGACCATTCCAGGTCCCTCATATCAGTGGAATCATAGAATATTAGTTCTTTTGTGTCTAGTTTCTTTTACTTATAATGTCTTTCATGTCTCCAAGGTACATCCATGTTATGGCATGTATCAGAAATCAGAATTTCATTCTTTTTTGGCTGGGCGCGGTAGCTCACGCCTGTAATCCCAGCACTTTGGAAGGCTGAAGTGGGCAGAGCACCTGAGGTCAGGAGTTTGAGACCAGCCTGGCCAACATGGTGAAACCCCCATCTCTACTAAAAATACAAAAATTAGCTGGGTGTGGTGGCAGGCCTCTGTAATCCCAGCTACTTGGGGGGCTGAGGCAGGAGAGTTGCTTGAACCTGGGAGGCGGAGGTTGCAGTGAGCCGAGATCTTGCCACTGCACTCCAACCTGGGTGACAACAGCGAGACTCTGTCTCAACAAAAACAAAAAGAATTTCATTCTTTTTAAAGGCTGAATAATATTCCATTGTCTGTATATACCAAATTTGTTTATCTGTTTATCCATCAGTGGACATTTGCTTCCACCTTTTGGCTATTGTGGATAATACTGCTATGAACGTTGGTATACAAATATCTGTTCGAATTTCTGCTTCCCATTCTTTTGGGTATATACCAGAAGTGGAATTACGGGATTACATGCTAGCTCAATGTTTAATGTTTTAAAATTATATCTATGTTTTCTAGAGATGGGTCTTACTATGTTTCCCAGGATAGTCTCAAACTCCTGGCCTCAAGCAATTCTCCCGTCTCAGCCTCCCAGAGTGCTGGGATTACAGGCATGAACCACCGTCTGTAGCCCAGTGTTAATTTTTTGAGGAACGGCCATACTGTTTTCACAGAGGGCTACACCATTTTACCATCACACCAGCAATGTACAAGGGTTCCAATTACTCCATGTCCTCACCAATACTTCTTTTCTAATTTTGCTTTTGTCTTTGATAATAGCCATCCTAATGTGTGTCAAGTGGTATCTCATTGTGGTTTTGATTTGCAGTTCTGTAATGAGATCAAGCGTCTTCTCATGTGCTCAGTGGCCATTTGTATAGCTTCTTTGGAGAAAGGGCCATTCAAGTCCTTTGCCCATTTAATTGGACTATTCATTTGTTTTTTGGGTTGAGTTGTGGGAGCTCTTTCACTCCATCGTAATTACCATGGTTTTCTGTATCTTAATATCTGGTAGAGGACAAGCCCCCAACCCCAACACACACCTGTCTGTTGCTCTTATTTAAAAGTGATTTGTTATTTTTTGGCCATTGACCATTCCCTATAAGTTTTGGAATCAGCGTGTTCGGTTCCTTTTTAAAAGCCCGTTAGGATTTTGATTGGAATTGCCTAGAATATACAATTTAGGGAGAACAGATATATTTACAACATTGCGTCTTTCTGTCGTGAACATGCTGTCTCTCCATTTATTAGTTCTTCTTTAATGTTTTTAAGTAAAGTTTTACCATATTTTCCATAAATGGTCTTCACATATTTTGTTAGATTTACTCCTGGGTAATTGATATTTATTCATGCTATTATAGATGATATCATTCAAAATTAGATTTCTTTTTTTTTTTTTTCCTGGGATAGAGTCTCCATCTGTCACCCAGGCTGGAGTGCAGTGGCGCCATCTCAGTTCACCGCAACCTTGGCTTCCCGGGTTCAAGCGATTCTCCTGCCTCAGCCTCCTGAGTAGCTTGGACTACAGGCATGTGCCATCATGTTCAGCTAATTTTTGTATTTTTAGTAGAGACAGGGTTTTGCTGTGTTGCCCAGGCTGCTCTCAAGCTCCTGACTTCAGATGATCCACTCGCCTTGGCCACCCAAAGTGCTGAGATTACAGGCATGAGCCACCGCGCCCGGCCTCACAATTACATTTCTAACTGTTACTGGTGTATAGAAGTGCAGATGACTTTTACATATTTATTTGGTATACAGAAACCTTCTTGAACTCACTTACTAATTTTACTAATTTATTTGTGTAGATAATGTTGGGTTTTCCATGCAATCATAATATCTGCAGGTTTTTTCTTCCTTCCCAAGCCTTGACACATTTTTTTCTTTTTCTTTTTGTGACAGGATGTCACTCTGTAGCCCAGGCTGGAGTGCATTGGTGTGATCTCTGCTCATTGCAACTTTCCCCTCCCAGGCTCAAGCAGTCCTCCGACTCAGCCTCCCAAATTCCTGGGATTACAGGCGTGAGTCACCCGTGCCCTGCCGCCTTACGCATTTTTATTTGCTTTCTCATTCTTGTTCTACTACACAGGCTGGTATAATGTGATGATATTGGGAGTTCTTAGGCCTTGCTCCTGATCTTCACGGGGATGCTTTCAACATTCACTATTAAGTATGGTATAGGCAGGCCAGGCACGGTGGCTCATGCCTGTAATCCCAGCACTATGGGAGGCCGAAGTGGGTGGATCACCCAAGGTCAGGAGTTTGAGACCAGCCTGGCCAATATGGCGAAACCCTGTCTCTACTAAAAATACAAAAATTAGCTGGGCATGGTGGTGCATGCCTGTAATCCCAGCTACTCGGGAGGCTGAAGCAGGAGAATCACCTGAACCCGGGAGGCGGAGGTTGCAGCAAGCTGTGATTGCGCCACTGCACTCCAGCCTGGGCAACAAGAGCAAAACTCTGCCTCATTTAAAAAAAAAAAAAAAAAAAAAAACCAAGTATGCAAGTATGGTATAGACTTTTGTTCTTTTTGTTTTTAACCTTGCTAGATGTTCTTTATCAACTACTAGTTCAAATTAGTTGAGTTTTTATTATTGACAGATGTTAAATGCTACTAGTATTTTTTTCTGCATTTATTGAGATGGTATCTTTTTGCCTTTAATATGGTAACATGATGAAGTACATGAATCGCTTTTCTAATAGTAAACCAATCTTGGATTCTTGGGGTAATCCCAGCTTGGCCAGGATACATTAGCATTTTTTATACCACAGGGGCAAAAAAAAAAAAGCTGTGATACCTTTCCTTCCCATCAAAGCCAATACTCCTAAAACAAAAGTTTTAGGAGTATTGATGGGAAGGAAAGTTAACAAGAGAAAAGCATAAGAGATTTTCTTAATGAAAGTTTTATGTAACACAAGAGCCTTTAGAAATACAGACCCAGGCCAGGCGCTATGGCTCACACCTGTAATCCCAGCACTTTGGGAGGCCAAGGCAGGTGAATCACTTGAGGTCAGGATTTCAAGACCAGCCTGGTCAACATGGTGAAAACCCTTTGTCTACTAAAAATACAAAAATTAACTAGGCATGGTGGTAGGAGCCTGTAATCCCAGCTACTCAGGAGGCTGAGGCAGGAGAATTGCTTGAATCTGGAAGGAGGAGGTTGCAGTGAGCCGAGACGCGCCACTGCACTCCAGCCTGGGCGACAGAGCGAGACTCTGTCTCAAAAAAAAAAAAAAAGATTGGGCACGGTGGCTCCCACCTGTAATCCCAGCACTTTGGGAGGCCAAGGCGGGTGGATCACCTGAGGTTGGGAGTTCAAGACCAGCCTGACCAACGTGGAGAAACCCCATCTCTACTAAAAATACAAAATTAGCTGGGTGTGGTGGCTCATACCTGTAATCCCAGCTATTCGGGAGGCTGAGGCAGGAGAATCGCTTGAACCTGGGAGGCGGAGGTTGCAGTGGGCCAAGATGGCACCATTGCACTCCAGCCTAGGCAACAAGAGCGAAACTTTGTCTAAAAAAAAAAAAGAAAGAAAAGAAAAAGGAAAAGAAGGCCGGGCGTGGTAGCTCAAGCCCGTAATCCCAGCACTTTGGGAGGCCGAGATGGGTGGATCACGAGGTCAGGAGATCGAGACCATCCTGGCTAACCCGGTGAAACCCCGTCTCCACTAAAAAATACAAAAAACTAGCCGGGCGAGGTGGCGGGCGCCTGCAGTCCCAGCTCCTCGAGAGGCTGAGGCAGGAGAATGGCATAAACCCGGGAGGCGGAGCTTGCAGTGAGCTGAGATCCGGCCACTGCACTCCAGCCCGGGTGACAGAGCGAGACTGCGTCTCAGAAAAAAAAAAAGAAAAAAGAAAAAGGAAAAGAAAAAAAGAAATGCTCGAGACTGGGTATTATAAAGGAAAGAGGTTTAATCCCCAGTTCCACATGGCTGGGGAGGCCTCGGGAAACTTAAATTCATTGCAGAAGGCGAAGGAGACTTAAGCACCTTCACAAGGCGGCAGGAGAGAGCGAGCAAGAGGGAGGGGGGAAATGTCGCGCTTTTAAGCCATCAGATCTCGTGAACTCACTCACTATCATGAGAACAACGTGGGGGAACTACCCCATGACCCAATCACCTCACACATGGTCCCTTCCTCGTCGTGAGGATGATGAGGATTACAGTTCAAGATGAGATTTGGATAGGGACACAGAGCCAGACCGTATCAGATGGGGCATGAGCTAAATCAACAGTCAGCTCCTGAGCAGGAGCTCAACAAACTTTTAGGAAAAGAACCAGATATTTTAAATATTTTAGGCTTCCGCGACACATGCATCTCTGTTTCTATTAGTCATTGTTCTCCAGAGAAACAGAACCAATAGGAGATACGATATAGACAAAGAGATTTAGTATAAAGAAATGGCTCACAGGATTATGGAGGCTGAGAAGTTCCACGATCTGCCATCTGCAAGCTGGAGATAAGGACTAAATTCCAGCCTGAGTCCAAAGGCCTGAGGACCAGGAGTGCTGATGGGGCAAATCCCAGTACAAGGACAGGAAAAGACCCTGCTCAGTCAGCCAGGCAGAGAGCAAATTCTCCCTTCCTCCTCCTTCTTGTTCTCTTCAAGTCTACCGTAGACTGCATGATGACCACTGCCATGGGTAAGGATGGGATCCTTCTTACTCAGTCTACTGATTCAAATGCTAATTTCACCCCAAAACACCCTTGCAGACATACCCAGAAATAATGTTTAACCAGACCGGGCGCAGTGGCTCATGCCTGTAATCCCAGCACTTTGGGAAGCCAAGGCAGGTGGATCACTTGAGGTCAGGAGTTGGAGACCAGTCTGGCCAACATGGTGAAACTCCGTCTCTACTAAAAATACAAAAATTAGCTGGTTGTGGTGGCTCATGCCTATAATCCCAGCTACTTGGGAGGCTGAGGCCGGAGAATAGCTTGAACTCGGGAGGCAGAGGTTGCAGCGAGCCACGATCGTGCCACTGCACTCCAGCCTGGACAACAGAGTGAAGCTTTGTCTCAAAAAACCGAAATTTAACCAAATGTCTGTGCACCCTGTGATACAATCAAGGTGACACATAAAATTAACCATCACACTGTAAACTAAAAAGTACCTGAGACAGGTCTCAATCAGTTTAGAAGTTTATTTTGCCAAGGTTAAGGACAAGCCCAGGAGATGGGTCTATGCCTTTCTCCAAAGATGATTTTGAGGATTTCCGGATTTAAAGTGGGGAAGAGCAGGATGGAGGGGGAAGGGGGAGGCTGTGGTCACATGACTGAATCCACATGTTGCAAGAGAAAGGAAGCAGGTAAGGGAATAGTAAGTCAGCACTCTCTGTAAGATAAGGTGAACACAGAGTAGCTACCTGCAGAGATCTTTAACCTTTTATCTGTAGCTATCTGCTTAGGAACAAAAGGAAAGACAGATTCTTGCATGACTCAGCTTTCAGCTTCATTTTCTTCCTTCTGGCAAAGTGAACCAGGGTTCAAGTTTTTGCTTTTCCTTCACAGTATCGTTGTTTCTCCTCTTCCTTTTCCTCCTCCTTCTCCTTCTTCACAACCCCTAAAAATGTAAAACCTATTCTTAGCTTACAAACCTTACAAAAAAGTTTGCCAGTTTGATTTAAACTATCTCCCCAAATCTACATCTCAGTGACATTTTGTTGTTTCCTACAATATAGTGATGCTTGAGTGATTATCTAAAGAAAATAATTTATGGGCCGGGTGCGGTGGCTCAAGCCTGTAATCCCAGCACTTTGGGAGTCTGAGGCAGCCTGATCACCTAAAGTCAGGAGTTCAAGAGCAGCCTGGCCAACATGGTGAAACCCTCTCTCTACTAAAATACAAAAATTAACTGGGCATGATGGCACATACCTGTAATCCCAGCTACTAGAGAGGCTGAGGCGGGAGAATCTCTTGAACCTGTAAGGCGGAGGGTTGGAGTGAGCCTAGATTGCACCATTGCACTCCAGCCTGGGTGACAGAGCGAGACTCCATTTCCAAAACAAACAAACAAACAAGAAAATAATTTATGAAAGTCAAGAACCTCATAAACAGTCACCACCCATTCATAATCTGTGCTGCCACACCTCTACCCAGCAGATCTGCCATCTTTTGAAATGAGTATCAACCTGGACATTCCCAAGTAAAATGCCCACAATACCTAGGGGTTGTGATTAGAACAGCAACGGTTAGACTCAGGCTCTCTCTTGCTGCCCTCTCCTGGCTGGCCCATTGTTGAGGATCAGATATGAATCCTGTAGGATTTCATGAGACTCAGGAAACCTTCAGACCTGATTGCTGACCTGTAGACTTGTCAAAATTTCTACCGGTGGATAGTACTTAAGGCTGGTCATGATGGCCGAGTTTGTCTGTTATTTCTTGTAGGGTGCTCTGACTTTGCTGAGTGTAAGTGTTGTAGAAAAAGAATAGTTATCAGGCTGGGCACAGTTGCTCACACCTGTAATCCCAGCACTTTGGGAGGCTGAGGCATGTGGATCACTTGAGGCCAGGAGTTCAAGACCGGCCTGGCCAACATGGCGAATCCCTGTCTCTACTAAAAATATAAAAATTAGCTGGGCGTGGTAGTTCCAGCTACTCGGGAGGCTAAGGCAGGAGAATCGGTTGAACCTGAGAGGCGGAGGTTGCAGTGAGCTGAGATTGCACCACCGCACTCCAGCCTGGGTGACAGAGCGAGACTCCATCTAAAAAAAGAAAAGAAAAGAAAAGAAAAAGAGGCGTTATCATATATTGAACATTTACTATGTTGCAAACATTGCTAAACAAGTATTATTTCATTTCATCCTTGGAACAATCACACGAGCTCCGTATCCCTGGACTGTTCAGCATTACCTTCACACAGGTGATACAATGGAGACCCACAGAGGTTTTTCTTTCTTTTTTTTTTTTTTTTGAGATAGAGTCTCACTCTCTCGCTAGGTTGGAGGGCAATGGCGTGATCTCAGCTCATTGCAACTTCCGCCTCCCAGGTTCAAGCAATTCTCCTGCCTCAGCCTCACGAGTAGCTGGGATTACAGGCGCGCACCACCACACCCAGCTACTTTTGTATTTTTAGTACAGACAGGTTTTCACCACACTGGTCAGGCTGGTCTTGAACTCCCAACCTCAGGTGATCTGCCCGTCTCAGCCTCCCAAAGTGCTGGGATTGCAGGCGTGAGCCACTGTGCCCCATCTTTTTCTTTTTCTTTTTTTTCTTTTTTTGAAATAGAGTGTCGCTCTGTCGCCTAGGCTGGAGTGCAGTGGCGTGATCTCGGTCCACTGCAACCTTTGCCTCCCAGTTTCAAGCGATTCTCCTGCCTCAGGCTCCTCAGTAACTGGGACTAGAGGTGCACAGCATCACGCCTGGCTAATTTTTGTATTTTTAGTAGAGACGAGGTTTCACTATGTTGCCCAGGCTGGTCTTGAACCTCAGGTGATTCATCTGCCTCAGCCTCCCAAAGTGCTGGGATTACAGGCATGAGCCATCGTGCCTGGCCGGAGAGGTTAATTAACCCGCTCAAGGATCACAGGTGGTAGAGCTGGAGCTTGGCATTCAGTCCATATTTATCTGACTCCAGAACTTGTGGTCTGAATTGCTACCCAAATAGACACTTGTCTGAATTGCTACCCAAGGTTCACAATCATCTGTGCAGTCTAATTCAGTAGGAATAGTACGGAGCCAGAAATTTGCATTTTTAACAAGCACTCCAGGGTCCTGGAGAGCTACACTTTGAGAACACTGCCTGTCGCAAATAGAAACTGCACTGCTTCCAGTAGAAAGATGAAACTCTTCAGCAACAGAAGACTTACTCTGGAGTGGAAAAAAATGCTGGACTTTCCCTCCTTCTTTGAGTACAAGAGGAAGTTAGAAGAGGATAATAAGATGGAAAGATTTCTTATCTCTTCCTGTCCCTCAGGCCTCCCTGTCCCCACCTAAGCCCCAGAAAAGTGCACCTCAAATGAATTTGCCTGAAGAGGTATAACATTGCCCTTTGCTGACAAACCCCTGAGCAAACATATACTGGTTATTTGGTAACACTCAAAAATCTAATTGCAGCTGGGCGTGGTGGCTCATGCCTGTAATCCCAGCACTTTGGAAGGCTGAGGCACGCAGATCACCCGAGGTCAGGAGTTCGAGACCAACCTGGGCAACATGGTGAAACCCCATCTCTGCTGGAAAAAAACCACACACACATACACACAAATTAGCCAGCATGGTGGTGCACGCCTGTAGTCCCAGCTATTCAGGAGGCTGAGGCAGGAGAATCACTTGAAACCGAGAGGTGGAAGTTGCAGTGAGCCGAGATTGCGCTATTGCACTCCAGCCTGGGTGACACAGTGAGACTCCCTCTCAAAAAAAAAAAAAAAAAGGATCTAATGGCAGTTTTGGCAGTTCTAAGGAACAGTTTTACATCTTAATTGAAACCGCATGCCAGGCCACCAGGTAAATCTCCTTCTCTTTCTTTAATCAGACTTGGTGATCAGGCTGTCAGATCTGGAAGTGTTCATGGCTTGCTGAGCAGAGACAAGAGGACGAAGGCTTAGGTGTAATCTAAATGCAATAGATTTGCAATGAAACAAGTGGCCTGGGCTACAGCCATTTCTCCACACGCTCTGCCTTTCTGACACCAAATCTATGTTTGGCAAGGAATGGGATGGAAACTTCTTCCCACCTAGTGGCCAATGTTTTCTTGAACGTTTATATCACCCTTCAGCTCTTGGGTACGGTTGATGGTCATCCACCGAGAATGGGGGGACATATACCTGTGAGGGCCCAGCCACTGGTCAGTGTTCAGCAGAGGAGAAATATAGTAGAAAAAGAGCAAGACTATGCCAGGCATTGTGCTGGGTATTTGACTAACATGATTTAATCTTCCAACAACCCAGAGAGGTGTTGGGATTCCATGTTCATTTGCCACATGAAAAAACGGAGACACAAATATGCAAAGTAACTTGCCCAAGATCATCCACATAATAAGTAGAGTCAAGAATTAAACCTAAAGGCCTTGCCCTTTCCGTCCAGCTCTGTGCCACCATGAGGGGCCACTGCTCTCTGCGTTAGTTCTTCTGTATAAGATCTCTTCCAATCCAAACAGGCTCTACTCACAAACTTTGGAGAAAAGCCACCAGCCCTTGGGGTCCAAGAATAACATAAATGCAGTGAGCCATTTTCTGAAAATGAGATGACATATGTCAAGCATTCAGCCCAGAGCCTGGTACTTTTCAGACTGCCCAGCTGGGGTAGGAGGGTCCCTGGGACAGGGTGTTTCTGGTTTCAGGAGAGTCTGTTGGCCATTTGGTAACAAACATTCATCAAGTACCTATATAAATGTTCAAAACAGGAAGAGCAGGGCTGGGTGCAGTGGCTCCCAGGACTTTGGGAGGCTGAGGCGGGTGGATCACCTTAGGTCAGGAGTTTGAGACCGGCCTGACATATATGGTGAAACCTTGTCTCTACTAAAGATACAAAAATTAGCCGGGCTTGGTGGCGGGCACATGTATTCCCAGCTACTCAGGAGGCTGAGACAAGAGAATTGCTTGAACCCGGGAGGCAGAGGTTGCAGTAAGCCAAGATGGCATTACTGCACTCCAGTCTTAGCAACAGAGCGAGACTGCATATCAAAAAAAGGGAGTCATGGGAGTCATTCTGATTGGACCAGCTTAGATCTCAGGAATCCATCCCTGCCTGCTGGGGGGATGGAATGAGCTGATTGGCTTAGCTTAAGTGGCATGCTCTGTCCTTGGAAGCATGTGGACCCTCAAATGAAAATTGTGAGCTCTTGTGGGAAGTGGGGTTTGTCAAGGAGACAGCCACAATGATCACAACAGGAAAGTTGCTTTTGTGAAATAAAAAGGCAGGAAGGCACAAGCAGTATATGATTGTAGCCCACAGATTTGTTTGGCTAGAGCAGAGCGTTCTTTGTTCTTGAAAGTGAGTTGTGAGAAATGGGGCATTTGGGAGGGAGTTGGGGGTGCTGGAAGGGGCCTTGTGGGGAGCCTGCGGGGCCTCAGGCTTTGTGTGAGTCTGGGAGTTTTAGTGCAGCATTTACCGGATTACTAGCAAATTCAGGAAATGAGCCTGTTTCCTCCTATTATAGAGCCTAATCCTTTATTCATTAAATGGAGTATTTACTCAGCCTTAAAATGTTCAGTGTGGGGGGTTAGAAAAGAAGGGAGCCCACAGCTGCTAAGAGCCCACTATGTGCTGACTCTGGGCTAGAGGCTTTTCCTACATTTTCTCTTTTAATGCTCCCAACCTCCCTCTTTGCCCCATTTCACAGATGGAGAAGGAAAGGGAAGTGACTTGTCCAAAGCCACTCTGTCAGAAGGGGACTTGAGTCCTCAGGGCTGTTGACACTAAAGCTGACAATCAGGTAACCACATTGGGGTTTTCTCCAGGACATGAGAATTCCTTTGTCCCATGTATCACGTCAAGCACCTGGGCTGATGACCCTTCTGCATGGTGTACCCACCTCACAGCCTCAGGCAGCCTCAGCTTATCCTCAGCTACATCCACTATGCCCAGGGACACTGATGAATGCATCTGCAATTCTGGAGAGAGGGGTCCACTCATGAGTTGAGGCCCTGTTTGTACTTGCTCCACCAGGACTGAGGACAGGAAGTCACACCTAAGAGAACCAAGACACAGTTGACACAAATGGTACCCACAGAGCATCCTTGTCCCAACTGTCACCACCATCCCCCTCCTCCTCCTCACACCTGCATCTCCAGCAGTTACTGAGCGCTTGCAATGTACCAAGTGCTCTCTCAGCACTTTATGTATATATCATCTCCTGGAACCATCCCAAAGCTGCTTTGAAGCAGGTGCCATTATCCTCCCCATTTTATGGATGGGAAAGCCAAGGAATGACCATGGAGGCCGAGGTCACAGCAAGGGGCTTGTCCCTATAAAGTCTATACACTCATCCCCATTTCCTTTTCTCTCTTTCATTTTCTTTTTTATTTTTGGAAACCGGCTCTCACCCTGTTGCCGAGGCTGGAGTGCAGTGACGTGATCATGGCTCACTGCAGCCTTGACCTCTGAGGCTCAAGCAATCCTTCTGCATCAGTCTCCCGAGTAGCTGGGACCACAGCTATGCACCACCATGCCTGGTTAATTTTTGTATTTTTTTGTAGAGATAGGGACTCAGCATGTTGCTCAGGCTTGTCTCAAACTCCTGAGCTCAAGCCATCCACCCTCCTCAGCCTCCTAAAGTGCTGGAATTAAGGCGTGTCCCACCACGCCTGGCCCATGCTCCATTTTAAAAATGAGTAAATTTGATCTTCGAGAGGTTGCCCACTAATCTCACATGGCTGGCAAGTGGCTGAGTTGGGATTTGAACTCAAGTTCTGTCTGACTACAGTGGCTGGGCTGAGCACTGCTGTGAAGGATAATTGTTGAGTTAAAGAAAACCTCTGGAGAAGTGATTTGACCTTGTGGATCTTTCCCTGAGCAGAATTTCCAGCATGTCCCTGAGAAAGCTTAGGATCCTTTTGTTGGAATAAGCGCAGGTCCTTCCTCGGGGCATCTATGCCCACTAACGTCACAGTCATCCTCCACCCCCACTTCTTCCCCTTTCCCAAAAACATCTGATATGGGGCTCCGGGCAAGCCCTGGGAGGAGCTGCTTCCCAGGTGAATGTGTCCCCCGGAGGAATGTACGCCTGCAGCAAGGCAAGTAGGACACTTTTGAAGCCTCAGGTCACATTGTCCCCAAGACAAGGCTGATGCGGATAGTCAGCCTCTTGTTTTTGAAGGTCACGTACAACAAAAACATGGAAACTCAGGATGGAAGAGGCCCGTGAGAGCAATCATGAGGCATAACAACAGCTGCAGAAGGTGACTGCAGGGAAGCGGACTGTGCTCCTTTTCTTTATGTTCTGTTTTTAGTTGTGTTTTTCAGAGCAAGTAGGTACCATGGTGATAGGTACCATAGAAATAGATGGAGCACACCACCCAGCACGGGGCTGCTAAGCTGTTCCCCTGGAAATGCACCGAGAGCTGCCAGGGAGAGCCCAGGGACTCTGCTTCCTGGGGCCTGTCAGCTGCACGGCCAGGGAAGAAGGCCTCTGGAGAATGGTCCCCGGAGGCTTCTCACTGTCTCGCTGTGATTGTCCGAGGTCCCTGATGGTGCATCCTCCCTCTTGGAGCACCTATGGCCTTTCTCTCTTGAGTCCTCCCAGGAAACTCACTTAATGAGGTTTGCCTTTGCCTAGTGAAGCAATTATCTTGGCCAACAGTGACCTCAAAAGTAACACTGCCAGCATTCCCGTCTCCATAGTTAGGAGTGCGTGGTCCTCGTCCTGCCTGGATGTGGCACTGTCACTGGTTTTATGCAATGGGTCATAAAGAATTTGTGGGGCAGGAGCTGAGTTCTGAACATTTGGTAATCAGGAATACTCATAAAATGAAATCTCAGAGGATCTAACCCAGAAAGCCGGGCAAGGTAGGGCATAACCATGTCTGATATGGTGGTTTTCAGTTTGTGAAGCCGCAGGCAGTAAAGAATAGGGCCCAGCCTCAACTATTTTTGGATGCAGCTTGAATGGACTGAAAGACCCTTTGAAACAAGTGCTGGAACCATCCCGTAGCACTTACATAACCATATCTGCAAGGCTGTTGATAGATGAATGTAAATTAACCTAGGCAGAGCTTAGCTCATTTTTGTTTAGATTTAGACCAATTTCATGTCTTCTGAAATGTAACCCATATATACACACACTAAATCTAACTCTTTTATTTTAGACCTAGCATGAGAGGATCAAGTTTAAAGGGCATCTGTTATTACAAGTTTAAAGGGCATCTGTTATTATATCTGTCCCATGATATCTGTTTCTGTGATAGCTTCATTATGTACATTTCTTTCTATACATTTGTGCTCTCAGGTGGCATTCTTCTTCAGAGCAGGGCAAGTGTAATTCTGGACCAATGTATGATTCGGAGATCAGTAATTTTAAGCACCAACCAACTGAAGGTAATTTTATTCTCAATGAAAGAAACAGATGGGGCGCAGTGGCTCACGTGAGCCTGTAGTCCCAGCACTTTGGGAGGCTGAAGCGGGCGGATCACTTAAGGTCAGGAGTTCAAGACAGCCTGGCAAACATAGTGAAACCCCATTTCTACTAAAAATATAAAAATTAACCAGGTGCAGTGGTACGCACCTGTAATCTCAGCTACTTGGGAGGGTGAGGCGGGAGAATAGATTGAACCCACAGAGTGGAGGTTACAGTGAGCCAAGATCGCACCACTACAGTCCAGCCTGGTTGGCAGAGTAAATCTCTGTCTCAAAAAAGAAAGAAACACACATCTCTAACAAAGGATTTATTTATTTTTTCCTGAGACAGGGTCTCTCTCTGTCACCCAGGCTGGAGTGCAATGGCTCCATCTTGACTCACTGCAATCTCCACCCCCAAGGCTCAAGTGATACTCCTACCTCAGTGTGGGACCACAGGTGTGTACCATCATGTCTGGCTATGTTTTTGTAATTTTGGTAAAGACAAGGTGTCACTATTTTGCCCAGGCTGGTCTCAAACTCCTGAGCTCAGGCGATCCACCCACCTTGGCCTGCCAAAGTGCTGGGATTATAGGCATGAGCCACTGTGCCTGGCTAGGAATTTATTTTAAAAACTGGAAACTTAAAAATCAATAACATCATTAACTCATAAATTATTGTTTAGTTATAGATTATGAAAATGATAGAACCAGAAGGTGCTAACGAAATGTCTGTCCTGCATATGTGGCATTTGATATGAAGAAACTGAGGCCCTTGCCAGGCATAGTGGCTCTCGCCTGTAACCCCAGCACTTTGGGAGGCTGAGGCAGGAGTATCGCTTGAGCTCAAGAGTTCAAGACCAGCCTTGGGCAAGATGGTGAAACTCTGTCTCTACCAAAAAATACAAAAGTTAACCAGGTGTGGTGCAGTGTACCTGTAGTAGCAGCTACTGAAGAAGCTGAGGTGGGAGGATCGCTTGATCGCAGGAGGTCAAGGCTGCAGTAAGCCGTGATTGTGCCACTGCACTCCAGCCTGGGCAACAGAGTGAGATCCTGTCTCAAAAAAAGAAAAGCAA
>NW_012116265.1:2381058-2383043 GCF_000951035.1 Colobus angolensis palliatus | reverse complement strand
AAAAAAGAAAGAAACTGAGGCCCAAAGAGTTGGCATACTTTGCTGTTAGTTCAGCATGTCTTCTGTGTATGCAGGTGGTATCTCTAGGTCGTTACCACTCTGGCAAGTTCTTTCCCAGTGATGGAGATGTGTGGAGACCCCAGTCTCTCCAACCAGGGAGTGGTGCTCATGGTGACCTTGAAGTAGGCTTGTGAGTCAGGCGGTTGGTTGGGCTGTGCAGTGCAAGAAGTAGCTAAACATGAAAGGAATTGCCTGGTTTATCATTAGGACTAACCACAGAACCGATGACTCAGCGTTTACTGTTGGCGGTATCATACACTCCACCTGCATGTAGATTTCGTGCATCGTATTTTGTGGTTACAGGAATTTGGCCTGATGGACCCGTTGCAGAAACTCTGTATTAAGTAAGCAAACACGTGTGCTCTAGTTTTACAGGCCAAGCAAACTGTGAAACAGAAGGGTTGGCCTTTCTTGCCCATAGCAGTCATACCTTGGACTTTTGCCACTTGGTTGGGTTGCTTTATTTGGCTAAGTAACTAAAAGCGGATTTACTTTGAAGACTGAGGCTCTCAAATATTCTAGAACTCTCTAAGAATGGACATTCACAGTTATGCTGGGCAGACATATTCTCAAATTTTCGGAGTCATAAAGCTGATGTTTGGGCTGGGCGCGATGACTCACACTTATAATCCTAGCACTTTGGGAGGCCAAGGCGGGCGTATCACAAGGTCAGGAGTTTGAGACCAGCCTGGCTGATATGGTGAAACCCTATCTCTACTAAAAATGCAAACATTAGCCAGGCATGCTGGTGGGCACCTGTACTCCCAGCTACTCCGGAGGCTACGGCAGGAGAGTTGCTTGAACTCAGGAGGCGGAGGTTGCAGTGAGCAGAGATCGTGCCACTGCACTCTAGCCTGGGCGACAGAGCAAGACTCTGTCTCAAAAAAAAAAAAAAAAATCCAGTTTGGCCTGTGTGAAGCACACACACACAACCTTCCTTTCCCAAGATAAGCACCTTCCCATGGAGCTGGAACAGGAGCCCTGGGATTAGAATATTTGATATTCAAGACACACACTGAGTCTGGTGTGTTGCTTTTCAGCAACACACTGAAAAATTGTTGCTTTTCACACCAACAATTTGAAACTAAACATTTAATGTGAATGTTTCTTTTTTTTTGAGAGAATGTCTCACTGTCCCCCAGGCTGGAGTGCAGTGGTGCAGTCATGGCTCACGGCAGTCTCGACCTCCAGGGCTCAAGCAATCCTCCTGCCTCAGCCTCCTGAGTAGCTGGGGTTACAGGCGCACGCCACCATGCCAGCTAATTTTTTTAGTTTTTATTTTTTGTAGAAATGGGGGTCTTGTACTCCTGGACTCAAGGGATCCTACCGCCTCAGCATCCCAAAGTACTGAGATTCCAGACATGAGCCACCACACCTGGCCTTCATGTGAATGTTTCTTAACAATCACAACTTGATTTTTAACATTTTAATTTAAATTTTTTATTATGAAAAAATATATAACATACAATTTACCATTTTAATCATTTTTAAGTGTCCAGTTCTGTGGCATTAAGTACATTCACACTGTTGTGCAACCATCATTGCCTTCCATTTCCAGAACTCTCTTCATCTTCCCAGACTGAAACTCTGTGCCCATTAAACGATAACTCCCCATTCCCCACCCCATCTCCTGGACCCAGCCTGTGGTCACCACCATTCAGCTTTCCATTTCTGTTCATCTGTCCGCTGTGGGTGCCTTGTAGAAATGGAATCATACAATATTTGTCACTCGTGTCTGACTTATTTCAGTTTGCATAATGCGCTCAGGGTTCACCCATGTTGTAGCATGCATCAGAATTTTCTTCCTTTTTAAGGCTGAAGAATATTCTACTGTATGTATATACCACATTTTGTTTATCCATAATTTTTCTATAGTTTTTTTTTTTTTTTTTTTGAGAAGGAGTCTCACTCTATCTCCCAGGCTG
>NW_012116265.1:2358926-2380832 GCF_000951035.1 Colobus angolensis palliatus | reverse complement strand
AGGATGGTCTCGATCTCCTGACCTCGTGATCCACCCGCCTCGGCCTCCCAAAGTGCTGGGATTACAGGTATGAGCCACCGCGCCCGGTCTGTTTTTTTATTTTAAAACAACTGCAAAGTGACAGAACATTTCAAGAATGGTACTAAAGAAAATCTTTTTTATATCTCATTATTCATCTTTTTTCTTTTTTTTTTGAGATGCAGTCTTGCTCTGTCACCCAGGCTGGAGTGCAGTGGTGCGATCTTGGCTCACTGCAACCTTCGCCTCCCTAGTTCAAGAGATTCTCTTGTCTCAGCCTTCTGAGTAGCTGGGATTACAGGCGTGCCCTCCACACCTGGCTAATTTTTGTATTTTTAGGAGAGACTGGGTTTTGCCACGTTGGCCAGACTGGTCTTGAACTCCTGGCCTCGGCCTCCCAAAATGCTGGGATTAGAGTTGTAAACCACCCCACCTGGCCTTTCCTTTTTCTTTTTAGACAGGGTCTCATGTCATAAGAGACACTACCCGCCATTCCCCACCACGGAGTCCCACCTTACTCAGCTCCACCTTGTGGCTTTAGGACTGAATTGTTTAGAAAGGGGAGGAGAAGGGACCACCATTTGCTCTCATTGAAAAGATTTGTTTTGGCCAGGTGTGGTGGCTCATGCCTATAATCCTAACACTTTGGGAGGCCAAGGCAGGAGGATAGCTTGAGCCCAGGAGTTCAGAAAATACAGCCTGGGTAGCATAGTGAGACTGCCATCTCTACAAAAAAAGAAAAGAAATTAGCTGGGCATGGTGGTGCATGCCTGTGGTGGTCCCAAGCTAGTCAGGAGGCTTAGGTGGGAGGATGGTTTGAGCCTGAGATGTTGTGGCTGCAGTGAGCCACGATTGCACTCCTGCACTCCAGCGTGATGACAGAGCAAGACTCTGTCTCAAGAAAAAAAAGAAAGAAAGAAAATACTTGTTTCATTAACAATTCTTTGCATGTGGGGAGCCCTTGTATTTAACCTATTTAAATAAACAAATCTTAATTATGACTACCAGCATTTCCCCAATCTTTTGTCTCTGCTATTATAATACCATTTTTTAAATAAAATGTTTATACAGTTAGGATGCCTTCTTCCTTGCAGCAACACTTACTTTGCAAATTTGCAGTTGTATTTAGGCTACCACCAGCAACTCTCTTGGCAAACATTGAGCAACTCCTACCACAAAAATTAATGAGTAGAGAGACAAGGTCTATACACCTACTCATTTTGTTCTTCCTTTATCAAGTTGTGGGACTCTGGGGAAGTGATCCAGGGGACATCTACAGAAACCAAAAATGGAGTTTTGTAACACTGTGAGTTGTTTGTTCTTGTGAATAATAGGATCTTCTTGACTAGACTGAAGGCTTCAAGGAAGCTGTGTCTTCTGTTTTGTGTGTGCACCCTTCGAGGTTCTAAACATGATGCTACATGAATATAAGGTGTTCCCGGTGCTTGTGGGCTGGCAGAGCTGTGAGGGCTTCATTGGGATGAACTGGGAGAAGGAGCCTGGGTTATAAAATTCAGTGGATGCTTCTTGGGTTTTATCTTCCTTGACCTCCCCAGACTGTAAATTCCTCCTTGAAATACTTGCTTCTGAATCACAAAGTTTCTTTCCTACCTCCCTGGCCGCCTTTTCTTAGCTGCCTTTGTGTGAGCCACATGCTCTCCCCATCCCTCCTGACAGTGAGCTTTATTTATTTATTTATTTATTTATGTATTTAAGACACAGTCTGTCTCTGTCACCCAGGCTAGAGTGCAGTGGCGAAATCTCAGCTCACTGCAACCTCCGCCTCCCTGGTTCAAGCAAGTCTCGTGCCTCAGCCTCCCCAGTAACTGGGATTATACACATGCGCCACCGCACCCAGCTAATTTTTGTATTTTCAGTAGAGACAGGGTTTCACAATGTTGGCCAGGCTGATCTCAAACTCCTGTCCTCAAGTGATCCGCCCACCTCGGCCTGTTAAAGTGCTGGGATTACAGATGTGAGCCACTGCACCCAGCTGACAGTGAACATTTATTGGGCACATTCCGTGTGCCAGGCACTGGTGATGCTGCATGTCCAGCAGTGAGTACAACGGATGGAAAGCCTTGTCTTCACTGAACTGAAAGGAAACGAGGAAAACCCCCTCCCTTGGGTGTGAGCCTGATTCCTTGTTTCTGCATCACAGGGACAACCTCAGCTGCTCCCCAGGGTGTGCTGAGCACTGCCTGCTCCTGCAGGCCTTGCCGGGCCTGTGAAGGATGAAGGCAGCCTCTTCCCTGCAAGGTTCTTTCCTATGCAAACCCAAAAGTATCTGAGACAGAGCTCAATCAACTTAGAAAGTTTATTTTGCCAAAGTTAAGGACACAGCCTTAACATACAGCCTTAACACACAGCCTCAGGAGGTCCTGAGGACATGTACCCAAGGTGGTCGGGGTACAGGTTTTTATTTTTGTTTGTTTGTTTGTTTTTTGAGACAGGGTCTCACTCAGTCACCCAGGCTGAAGTGCAGTGGTGCGATCTCAACTCACTGCAGCCTCTGCCTCCCGGGTTCAAGCAGTTCTCCTGCCCCAGCCTTCCAAGTAGCTGGAATTACAGGTGTGCACCACCATGCCCAGCTAATTTTTGTATGTTTCGTACAGACGGGATTTTGCCATATTGGCCAGGCTTGTCTTGAGCTCCTGACCTCAAGTGATCTGCCCAACTTGGCCTCCCAAAGTGCTAGGATTATAGGCGTGAACCACCATGCCTGGCTACCGCTTGGTTTTATACATTTTAGGGAGACATGAGAAATCAATCTATGTGTGAGACTGATCAGCCTTGCACTGAATACACAATTTCCATGTGAGAAGGGGGTAGAGGAATAGTCACTTATGCCTTAGTCTGGCTCAGTGAATCTACATTTTTACATAAACAGTAGGGCAAAGGAAGCAATTAGATACGCATTTGTCTCAGGTGAGTCTCAGAGGGATGACTTCGGGTTCTGTCTATCCTTTGTCAGGCACCCATGAAAATAAGTTGTCAATTTACATTGCCAGGGTGAAATTCAATAGAACTGTTTTAGGGTAAAGATGTTGAAGCCCACAAGGAATTCATCTTTTAGCAATCTTATTTGGGAATAAAATGGGAGGCAGGCTTGCGCAGTTCCCAGCTTGACTTTTCCCTTTGGCTTAGTGATTTTGGGGTCTATTTTTGTGATTTATTTTCCTTTCACACCTGCGAGGGAGACTTTCTGATGCTCCTGTCTCTGCCCTGCAGTCCCCTCTCATCTGCCAACTTCGTACTTTGGCTGCCCTGCCTTCTGTCCCCCACCTGCAGCCCCACTGATCTTCCTAAAAGGCAGGTTTCACAAATCACTCACTGCTCAGTACCTTCTGTGATTTCCTGAGGCTCCGGGATAAATCCAAATTCCTTCACATGACAGGAGGGTCCCCACGAGCCGGCCTCTGCTTTCCCTCCCAGCCCCGGCTCCCACCACCTCCTGCCTCGTGTCAGGCTCTGCAGCACGGACAGCTGGTGCTCCCTAATATCTCCCTGCCTTGCTCCTGCTGGCCCCTGGGTCTAGAGGACCTTCTCCCTCCCCAGCCTGCTTCTAGTCTGACCCCTACTCTCCTTTTAGACTCAGCCCCTTCTCCTCCTCCACCCTGAGTCCACGGGCCCGGGAGCGCTAAGCACATGGTGTTATAGTTAACTATTTACTTTTCTATCTTTTCCTGGAAGACAGACATGATGGTAATTATGCGTTTAATGTCTGTCTCCTGGGATGGTAAACCCCTGCGAGCGTGGGCTGTGACTGTCTTATTCACCACTGTTTCTGGCATGGGGCACGGAGTAATAAACATGGCTAACGCTTCCACAGCGCTAACTGAACCGGCCAGAAGTATTCTGAGAGCCTTACATGCATTAACAACTTTAACCCTTACTACCACTCAGTGAGGTACTGTAATATTATGAGATATGTATTTGGTCTTCCTCTGGTTTCCTGGCATACAACTTCTAAAATCCTTGGACTCTCCAAAGAGATAAATGTGTTTTTATAGGCTGGAGAGTTGACTGATGGCCAGGCATGGTGGCTTTGGCCTTGCACAGCAGCTCACTCCTGTAATCCCAGCACTTTGACAGGCCAAGGTTGATGGATCATTTGAAGCCAGGAGTTTAAGACCAGCCCCGTCTCTACAAAAAAAAGAAAAAAAAAAAAAAAAAAAGATTAAAAAATTAGATGGGCGTGGTGGTGCTCACCTGTAGTCCCAGCTACTCGGGGGACTGAGGTGGGAGGATTGCTTGAGCCCAGGAGGTTGAGGCTGCAGTGAATTGTGATTCCATCACTGCACTCCAGCCTGGGCAACAGGGCAAGACCCTGCTTCCAAAAAAAAAAAAAGTACAGAAAAGATAAAGAGCAGAAAGCCTCTCTTTCATCAAGGCCACCCCAAGGCACAACTCCAGAGGGCGCCATTCACATAAAATATAGTGCGACAGTCACTCCCACTCAGGCCCCAGCCTCTCACTTTCCCCTCTGAGGGCACTATGGATACCAAGCTCTTCTCCATCCTTCCACAGATGTCTGCGTGGATGTGAACAGAACATGGGCATGTCGGTTAATAGAGAATTCTCCACCTTGCCTTGTTAATTTTGCATCATTGGGACATTGTTTCAGATAAGGTGTGTAGAGTAGCCTCATTCTTTTTTTTTTTTTTTTTGAGACGGAGTCTCACTCTGTCGCCCAGGTGCAGTGGCGTGATCTCGGCTCATTGCAACCTCCACCTCCCAGGTTCAAGCAATTCTCCTGCCTCAACCTCCCAAGTAGCTGGGATTACAGGCATGCACCACCATGTCTGGCTAATTTTGTATTTTTAGTAGAGACAGGGTTTCTCCATGTTGGTCAGGCTGGTCTCAAATTCCTGACCTCAGATGATCCACCTGCCTTGGCCTCCCAAAATGCTGGGATTCCAGGTGTGAGCCACTGGGCCTCACCTTTCCTTCCTTCCTTCCTTCCTTCCCTCCCTTCTTGCTTCCTTCCCTTCTTCTTTTTTTTTTTCAGTTGGGTCTTGCTCTGTCACCCAGGCTGGACTGCAGTGGTATGATCATGGCTCACTGCAGCCCTGACTTCTGGGCTTAGGTGACCTCTGGGCTTAGGTGATCCTCTCCTCAGCCTCCCAAGTAGCTGGGACTATAGGCATGCGCCACCACGCCTGGCTAATTTTTGTATTTTTTGTAGTGACAGGGTTTTGCCATGTTGCCTAGGCTGGTCTCAAACTGCTGGGGTCCAGCGATACTCCCACCTTGGCCTCCCAAAGTGCTGGGATTACAGCCATGAGCCACTGTGCCCAGCCTGTTTCTAAATCATTTCTATTACAAACAGTGCTGCTATGTACTCAGTCATTTCATCACTGTTTGAGCACATCTGTAGGATACAGTCCTAGGATTGGATTACTTGGGTAAATAGAGACATTAGTTTCTAAAGGTGGAATTTCAGAAATCTGTGACAAGCATGCATAAGATATTTTTACACTGAAGTTTGAGGCGTGTCAGATCCAGCTAGAAGTTGACTGTCTGTAGGGCTCCTCTCTGATATATTTGATGTTAGGGAATGATGTTTCTGGGTTTGATAGTTTGTTCTCTAAAGAGAAAAGGGAGAGCTCACAGCAGAAAGGTAGCTTTTTGGATTCTAGCCAGGGCTCACTAATTGGATCCCATCTCACTTCACTTCTAGAGGAAGACCACTCAGGAAAATAAGATACCTGGTCCATGCAGCAGTGGGTTCCCTAGTGCCCTGATAGAAAGTTTGGGAAGTTTAGGATTCAGTCCCTAAAAACATATGGACTGAAGAGGCTCTGGCCCTAAAATCACCTTGTTGGGGATAGTGGGAAGATCCCTGCTATTTTAAAAATATACTGAGGATGTGATTCCTAACACCACAAGATGGGTGGGTGGGTGAATGGATGAACGGTTGGGTGAATGGATGGATGGCTGGGTGAATGGATGGATGGCTGGGTGAATGGATGGATGGCTGGGTGAATGGATGGATGGCTGGGTGAATGGATAGATGGATGAACGAATGGGTAGATGGATGGATGGATGAATGCATGGATGGATGGATGGATGGATGGATGGATGGATGGATGGATGGATGGATGACTGGATGGGTGGATAGATGGATGGATGAATGAATGGGTGGATGGATGGATACATACATAGATTCATACATATAGAAAGGCAAATAGTGATCAAACAAATATGAACTTAGACCTGCTTTATTATTAGGTAACTTCTTTGAGCTCCTTGAACCTCAGTCTCTGACTGTAATAGGATTAACAATGCCTTTTTTTGTGTGTGGGACTATAGTGACAAACCAACAGATGATGTACGTAAAGGCCCTAGCATGGTCCTGGCACACAGTGGGTACCCATATATGGTGGTAGTTGCTATCATTTACTATGAGTGGGCACTCTCAGATTGGTGTACATTGAAGGCTTTTTTTTTTTTTTCTTTTTACTTTGCAGGAGCCAGGTTACACCCTGTTTGACCCTGCCTTCAAAAGGATGACACTGTAAGGTAGGGGCTTTCAGCCTTCTTTCCCTCCCAGCATGCACGGTGGGTGACACTGGGGTGCCTGACACACTTCCAGCATGCATTTCACAGGGCATTATTTCTGGCAACACTCATTTCTCTCCAGGCCAGGAAGGCAACCTAAAATCAACTTACATTTACATTAAAACAATACATAAATAAAGGAAAGAGAAGGCAATAACCCTCAGACTTTGGTCTCCTGGCTAAAATGTATTTGCAAAACAGCACACAGCTTGCACCTGCTGCTCTCTAGCATAATAATGAGAGTGGGTGGAGGTACCTGTGGGATGACCTATTCCAGTGGGTTTGGGTAAATGAAGACGGTTGTCAGAGGGGTGGCTGCTATTCCCCACATGGTTATGGAATGCTTCTCTCTTGGGCCTTTGCTGTGTGCCAGGCAGAGGTGCGAGGTCCTCTCTGCAGTGTGCAGTGACCCTGGGGAACCACAGACATTTAGGACCCTGGCTGGTAGCTCAGTTGCTTGACTAAGGGGGTCAGGCTTGCCAGGCCCAGGCGTTAGGCAAACCCAGGCCTGACCTGCCAAAGCAGCTGCTTTAAGCCTCAGAATCTTCCACTGGGCAATGGAATCCTACCTCACCTGACTCCTCCCAGCACCCCCTCCCCTCAGTCCGTGGGGACTAAGTGTTCTCTCCCCTGTGTCCCCATAGCACTTTGTTCCCACAGCTATTAAAGTACTCATTGTTGGCTCTAAATACATCTCTCCTCCTTCCAAAGCAATATTCTTTTTGTTTTGTTTGCTAGAGATTTTATGCAATCTCAAATTCTTTGTTAAAATGGCCCTGAGGTTTACATTATTTTCTATCTAGGAGATCAGAGTTGAAAACATAAATTGGTGGTTTGGAATTCCACTGAGTTCTTCTCTTTAGATAGAAAGAATTGTGGAAAGTCAGGCTTGTCCAGAACCCTCACTATGGGCACTGTCCTTGAATCCTGCTCTCATTCATTCTGCAGTCAGCCAGTCATTCAATGAACACTTACTGAACTCACACCTTTGTGCCACTATGCTAGGTGCTGGGTATATTTGGATGAAAAGGACCTTGGCTATGCTTTAGAAACTAACACAATGTGGTTATCTAGCTTTAGATTTTGCTGACATACTAAAATCTATCTTTTTTTTTTTTGAGACAGGTCTCACTCTGTCGCCCAGGCTGGAGTGCAGTGGCATGATCTTGACTCACTGCAGCCTGACCTCCTGGGATCAAGTGGTCCTTCCACCTCAACCTCCCAAGTAGCTGGGACTATAGGCACGCAATACCATGCCTGGCTATTTTCTTTTTTTTCTTTTTTTTTTTTTTTTGGTAGATGTGGGTTTTTGCCATGTTGCCCAGGCAGGCATGTCTTGAACTCCTGGCCTCAAGCAATCCTCCTGCCTCAGCCTCTCAAAGTGCTGGGATTACAGGCATGAGCCAACACACCTGGCCGAAACCTCTTTTTTTATAGCATAAGAAGTCAATTTCGGCCAGGTGTGGTAGCTCACGCCTGTAATCCCAGCACTTTGGGAGGCCAAGGTGGGCTGATCACTTGAGACCAAGAGTTTGAGACCAGCCTGGTCAACATGGTGAAACCTCGCCTCTACTAAAAATACAAAAACATAAGCCAGGTATGGGGGCACATACCTGTAATCCCAGCTATTCAGGTGGCTGAAGCATGAGAATCTCTTGAAGCCAGGAGGTGGAAGTTGCACTGAGCTGAGATCGCGCCACTGCACTCCAGCCTGGGAGACAGAGTGGCGAGACTCTGCCTCAAGTAAAACAAACAAAAAAGAAGTCAACTTATAGGATTCCCTTCTGAACACAATTTCCTAGAGATTTGAGACCACCTCTATTTTTAAAAAATCATATTTTTTAACTTTAAACTGTGATTTAAAAAACACATTCTACTTTTAAAAAGCTACAACATCTATTTACTCGCCAAAGATTGTATAAGGCACTGTGCCGAGAGAGGGGTTGGGGAAGCACAAAGAAGAAAATACAAAGTCCCAGCCGGGCACGGTGGCTCACGCCTATAATCCCAGCACTTTGGGAGGCCGAGGCGGGTGGATCACAAGGTTAGGAGATCGAGATCATCCTGGCTAACATGGTGAAACCCTATCTTTACTAAATATACAAAAAATTAGCCGGGCGTAGTGGTGGGCGCCTGTAGTCCCAGCTACTCAGGAGGCTGAGGCAGGAGAATGGCGTGAACTTGGGAGGCGGAACTTGCAGTGAGCCGAGATCGCGCCACTGCACTCCAGCCTGGGCAACAGAGTGAGACTCTGTCTCAAAAAAAAAAGAAAACACAAAGTTCCTATACCTTCTAGAAACCTAAATCTAAATAACGGAAGTCGCATGTCGACAAAACTCAGCCTCTTATTTCACTTGCGACTGCAGTGGTACTCATTCGTCTGTTCATTCAATCGTGTATATCTGGGGCACGTGCTATGTGCATAGGCTGTGATAGGTGCTCTGGAGCCTGTGGAAGAAGTCTCACATGTGTCCGTGCCTTTGACGCCCTAGGGAGAGAAGGGAGTTCAGAGTCAAGTAGAATAGTAGGCCACGGTGACTCCTGGCCAAGGAGCCCAGCACCAGCCTTTTGGAGAAGACTTTGCAGCTTCAGAGAAATGGAAAGCCCTTAGGGGAAGGAAGGGGGACATTCAGGTTTTCGTTAGGAATTTCTCATCAGAAACTGTGATGTGACAAGGGGGAGAATGGGTTCCAAACAATGCCCACCGCAAGGCAGGCCCAGGAACAGAGCCAAGAAAGGGTGGGATATGATGTGGAATGTGATGCTATGTGAGGCTGAATCTGCTGCCTTCAGGGTCCACCCTTTCTACTTTGTTCCCTTTTCTCCCCTCACCCAGATTCTCTGCTACTTATTCAAGGTGACACAATGCCCTTCACACTCCACCTGAGGTCCCGCCTTCCCTCTGCCCTAAGGAGTTTGATTCTACAAAAGAAACCAAACATCAGAAATACATCCAGCATGGCTGGGGGTAAGTGGTGCCAGATAGTTTAAAAAAAAAAAAAAAAGAAAGTTCCTAGGAAATACCAGCTGTGTAGGGCCCACAAACTCCTGAGACTTCTAGATTCTGCATAGGAAACAGAAAGTAAGAGCAGAATGATATTAGCTTCAGTCACTACTTAACTTCCCAGAAGAAACTGGAACCTTGGATTAGACTCAAGGTGTGGAAACCCATCAGATGGATCTAATGACACCCAGTTCTACTTGGTCACCTGAGCCCCATATGGAGAACCACCAGTGGGCTCAGGTGATGAAAAGGGCACCTTCCCAGAAAAGTGCCCCCAGGTTACACTGCAGTTTAATCAGATTTTGATTCAGAACAATTCTTCCTACCTTTGACTGGTCTTATTCTCTGGGTGGCACCCATCTCCCCACTGTATTCCGGGAGTGAAACCGAAGGCTCTAAAAGATCCTGCAAGAGAAAACAGATACCAAATTTGTCATTGACCTAAGTCCAAGCAAAATTTCACATTAAAAAAGACTCTTCTGGTTATGGTATAAGTGCTCAAGGAAAAACCATCAACACTGTCTAAAGTACTAGAGCAAGACCATTTTCCTTTAGTTTATTAACATGCCTGGCCTCTGTTGCTGTATATGGGCTAACAGAGTTAACTGTTGACTAACAAAGCACTCTTAAACTTAGTGGCTTAAAACCATAATTCTCACAATTCTGCAATCAAGGCTGGTCTTCGCAGGGCACCTCTTCTGCTCCATGTGGTGTCTGTTGGGGATAGACCATCCAAGATGGCTTCTTCCTGACATGTCTGGCATCCAGTGGGATGGCTGGAACATCTGAGACTGGCTGAACATTTCCTGTCCATGAAACCTCTTCAATAGTGATAGCCAAACTTCTGTACATGGGAGCTCAGGATGCCATGAGACAGATTCCAAGAGAATAAGTCCTAATGCCCAAACTCATACCAAGCCTCTGCTTGCATCACACTTACTAATGTCCCATTGGCCAAAGCAAATCACATGGCCAAGGCCAGAGTCAATGGGGAAGGGGCTACAATGGGGTGTGAATACTGGGGAGCAGAGTTTATATAAATTGGTGCAAAAGTAATTGCAATTTTTGCCATTTTTTTTTTTAAATAAAAGTAATGGCAAAAACTGCAATTACTTTTGCACTACCTAATATATACATAGAAAGCCACCAAGGTATTAGTCTACAACAACCCGTTATATATGAGCAGCGAACACCAGCTTAACCCCAGGTTGACAACTGCTTGCTAAGACTCTGGGGAGGCAACAGAGCGGATCAGCCAGGGCCTTGGAGCCTGGAGGGAGAAAGCCTGAGTGTGAGTCCTAGCTTCACTCCTTACTAGTGAACTGCGACCTTTCTAAGCCTCACCTACACAATGAAAGTAGCAGCAGAACCTTCCCAGTGGGACTGTCGGGAGGGGCACCTGAGCTGTTCCCGCTGCTGTGAAATGCTCCTCAAATAGAGAAGCTCATTTTACCAAACAGCTGGAAAACTCCAGCTTGGAGCTGTCTTCTGGGGGCTTTCATTCAGATTAGAAATGTTAAAGGGTGTTTTTTCCTCTCTCTTGTCATTAAGTTAAAAAAAAAATGATTTTGAGGTAAAAGGACTCAGAGAAATTACTCAGTTTATCTACAAAGAAAAGTGTCACTGCCTTCCATGGAGCCCAAGGCACCTGGGGGATGCACAAATCACCAGACCATAAAGTATCCTCCAAAAAGGTGAGGCCTCCAGAGTCCACCATCCTCTCCAGAAAGAGACCATGCAGGCTTCTATTCTGTGTCTGTTACTAATGGGGACAACTTGGGGACTTTTCTATTCATCTCCAGCCATGGAGATGAACAAAACCAAAACATAGTACCCTGCAAAGTTCATTTAATTAAAAAGAAAACAAAGGGCCAGATGCGGTGGCTCACGCTTGTAATCCCAGCACTTTGGGACGCCGAAGCGGGTGGATCACCCAAGGTCAGGAGTTCAAGACCAGCCTAGCCAATGTGGAGAAATCCCATCTCTACTAAAAATACAAAAATTAGCTGAGTGTGGTGGCACGCGCCTGTAGTCCCAGTTACTTGGGAGGCTGAGGCAGGAGAAGCACTTGAACCCAGGAGGCGGAGGTTGCAGTGAGCCGAGGTCACACCATTGCACTCCAGCCTGGGAAACAAGAGTGAAACTCTGTCTCAAGGGGAAAAAAAAAAAAAGGAAACAAAGAAGCTTTGTGCACATACCATCCTGATTTATTGTATTAAAAATACAATTTGTGCTGGGCGCAGTAGCTCACGCCTGTAATCCCAGCACTTTGGGAGGCCGAGGCGGGTGGGCTGCCTAAGGTCACGAGTTCAAGATCAGTCTGCCCAACATGGCAAAACCCCATCTCTACTAAAAATACAAAAACATTAGCCGGGCGTGGTGGCATGCGCCTGTAATCCCAGCTACTCAGGAAGCTGAGGCAGGGGAATCGCTTGAAACCTGAAGGTGGAGGTTGCAGTAAGCCCAGATCCTGTCACTGTACTCTAGCCTGGGCAACAGAGGGAGACTCCATCTCAAAAAAAAAAAAAGAAAGAAAAAAATCCAGTTTGTTCTCACAAGGGGCTTTGGTGGTAAGAAGCGGGTGAGTAGGGAGTGGGAGGCCTCTAAGCCAGCTGAATCCCCTCCCACCTTGCTCCAGATCATTTTCAGAGCCCTGCTGGGCTTGCTTGAGACCGGCATCAGGTTCCTTGGGCTTTCGGCAGCTGGGGGTGTCTCACGTGTCCTCATTTGGAAAGTCTGCTTGTAGCATTGGCAGGCACTGTGGCGACTATGATAATGAGCTCCGGGCACTGCGTTTCGAGTAGGAGCTGGTCCTGGACATTCCCAACAGATGGTTGCATCTGTTTCACTCCCCAGTCCCTGTGGAGGACAGCGCTCCCCTCCTAGGGAAACCCAGTGCCTGAAACCCAGCGGAGGCCACTCCGTGATGAAGTGAGGCGAGCTCCACAGGCACCCATCCCAGGTTTAAATGCCGGCTGTGCCATGCAGCAGCTGTGTGACCCTGGGAAAGTCACTTCATCTCTCTGAGCCTTGTTCCCCTCATCTATAAAATATAATTACATGTGCAGATGACTTGGCATGGGGAGTCCGGCACATAAAAAGCACTCAGTAAATATTCGCCAACAAGATTATTGCAGGAGAGAAAGGGACATGGGTTGATACAGCAAATCTGACAGGGAAATTGTCCTCAAGGGTATTTCTCCAGTAGAACATAATTATTATTATTATTTTTGGAGATGGATTTTCACTCTGTCACCCAGGCGTGATCTCAGCTCACTGCAGCCTCCATCTCCCAGGTGCAAGCAATTCTCCTATCTCAGCCTCCCAAGTAGTTGGGATTACAGGCACGCACCACCATACCTGGCTAATTTTTGTATTTTTAGTAGAGATGGGGTTTCACCATGTTGGCTAGGCTGGTCTCGAACTTCTGACCTCAGGTGATCCGCGAACCTCGGCCTCCCAAAGTGCTGGGATTACAGGTGTGAGCCACCACACCCGGCCCAATAGAGCATAATTATGTTTTTCTTCAGGATGGTCTTAATTTTAGAATATTGTGAAAAGCACAGAGAAGCAAATGACCAGCATGCACAGCTCTGTCACCTGAGGCATTAACTTGTAATGTCCTTCCTTCTAGTTCTAGTAGATGTTCTTTGGTGTCTGCACATTCAAGGGTTAGGTATTTATTGTAGTCTTCGCTATCTGGGCTTATTTATAGCCCTCTGTTTTGGGAAGGCTTTCCAGTTACTTGAAAGGATTTGAGTGTTGTGATCTAAGCTGTTTCTGCTTTAGGGGGCACCTAAAGCCCAGTAACGCTGTCATTCTTGCAGCCTCAGTACAGGTATGGCTTTGATGGTCTTGGACAAGATCTAGGAAGATTCTCTGGTTTACCAGGCAGAGACTCTTGTTCTCTTCCCTTATTTTCTCTCAAAGAGTCTCTCTCTCTCTGTTTTGAGCCACCTAAAGCTGGGGGTGGAGTGAGACAAGCACCCCTGTAGCCACCACCACTGTGAGTGTGCTGGGCCAGACCTGAAGCCAGCACAGCACTGGGTCTTACCCAAGCCCTGCCGTAACCACTCCCTGGCAACTGCCTATGTTTGCTCAGGGCTGTAGGGCTCTGCAATTAGCAGGTAGCAAAACCAGCCAGGCCTGTGTCCTTCCCTGCAGGGCGGTGAGTTCCCCCAGGCCCTAGGTGAGTCCAGAAGAGCCGTCTGGGCGTCAGGGACTACAGCCAAAAACCTTAGATGTCTACCCAGTGTTCTATTGTATTGCGGCTGAGCTGGCACTCAAATTACAGGACACAGTCCTTTCCACTCTTCCCTCCCCTTTCCTTCTAGTTCTTTCACTCACTGATTTTATAAAAAGGAGAATTCGTCCAATACATTGTTTCATTACCTAGTATAGTTCCTTTAATGACACATCACAGACATCTTTTAACATAATCATTACATATTTCTTCTGTAACCATAATTTTAAACATCTACACAGGATTTCATTGAACAGTAACTTCAGTCCCTGCTTCCTGAACACCGAGGTGCTCAATAACTTACATACATTACCTCCCTGAGGTCTCTTGGAGGTAGGCATGGTTGCTGCCATCTTATAGATGGGGAGGCCAAGGCTAGGACATGCAAAGCCACAGCCCAGGGTCACACAACTGGTCAGAGACAGGATCAGGATTCGAGCCCAGGTGTGTTTACTTCCAAAGCCAAAGGACTGCCATTGCGGAGGAAGGCTGGCTGCCCCCGGAGGAGGCTACAGCATGTAGTAGGATTCATTTCATGGCAATTCATCAAGCTGTAGGTTTGTGTGTGTTTGATTGAAGCATTACCTACACTTTTTTGAGTGGGGCTCTGCAATTAGCAGGTAGCAAAACCAGCCAGGCCTGTGTCCTTCCCTGCAGGGCAGTGTGCACTTTTTTGAGTGTAGGTGATGCTTCAGTCAAAATTTACATTAGGCCTGTTGCGGTGGCTCACACCTGTAAGCCCAGCACTTTGGGAGTCCAAGACAGGCAGATCACTTGAGCCCAGGCATTTGAGATCAGCCTGGCCACCGTAGTAAAACCCCATCTCTACTAAAAATACAAAAACTAGCTGGGCACAGTGGTGCATGTCTATGGTCCCAGCTACTTGGGAGGCTGAGGCATGAGAATCACTTGAACCTGGGAGGCAGAGTTTGCAGTGAGCCAAGATCAAGCCACTGCACTCCAGCATGAGTGACAAAGCTAGACTCTGTCTCTAAAAAAAAAAAAAAAGTAAAAAAAGAATTACATTGGAAGTTGGGTATGGTGGTGTGCACCTGTAGTTCCAGCTACTTGGCAGGCTGAAGCGGGAGGGTCACTTGAGCCCAGGAATTCAAGGCCAGCCTGGGCAACATAGCAGTCTTGCCACTTTAAAAAAAATCAGAAAGGGGCCAGGCGCAAAGGCTCATTCCTGTAATCCCAGCACCCGAGGCAGGTGGATCACCTGAGGTCAGGGGTTCAAGACCAGCCTGGCCAACATGGGCCACCAAATACACCAAATGTATTTTTAGTCTGTACTAAAAATACAAACAATGAGCTGGGCGTTGTTGCAGATGCCTGTGTTCCCAGCTACTCAGGGGGCTGAGGGAGGAGAATTGCTTGAACCCAGGAGGTGGAGGTTGCAGTGAGCCAAGATTGTACCATTGCACTTCAGCCTGGGCAACAAGAGTGAAACTCCGCCTCAAAAAAAAAAAAAATCAGAAAGTATCTGCCAATAAACAGCTGACTATACATTTTTCCCTTCTCCCACCATACCCAGAGCTCCGACCAGCCATCCTGGTGGTCCTGCCCAGGTCCCTTGCTCCAGCGTTTGAAAGATTCTGCCAGGCCAACACTGGCCCTCTGCCCCTGCTGGGCCAGAGTGAGCCAGAAAAGTGGATGCTGCCCGCTCAAGGTGCTGTCTCAGAGACCAGGTAAAAAGCTTGGGTTACTGTGGGTTAGAGCTTGGGAGTGTCCAGGTGCTGTAGCCAGGTGTCTCTGTTATCCAGTACCTCTCTGTCCAACCTCAGGGACCTTCACAGTGCCTGGCACAGAACCTCACTCATGGCTGTTGCTCAGGAACGAGCTGCCCTCCCCACCGTTCTGACCCCTTCCCCTATCACCTGGCCCCTGCCCTGGCTAAGATCTGTGGGATCATGGAGAAAGTCCAGCCCTGGAGAAATCCCACTGACTCCACCATCTGTCCACTCCATTGCCCAAGCCAGAAACCCGCCTGCACAGGATTAAGAAGAAAATAAAAAACACTTGCATTACCAGGACCCAGAGACAGATATTGTGTCTATTCTCCTAGGCTTTTAAACTAGAACCTATCTAGTAAATGGCCCCACTGATTCTGGGCCGGTGTACCTCTCCCGCAAGTCTACCTTTCCTACGGCACCAGCACAGACTGGCATCTTCCCTGGCCTAGCCCTAGTCTCATCCTTCCTTCCCCCACCCTGTCATCGTCTGCTCTCCTAGTAGAGTGACTTTTTCTAATGCTAAACCGGATCATGTGGCTCTCAGACTGGGTGCTCTGGTTCATGCCTGTAATCTCAGTACTTTGGGAGGCTGAGGCAGGAGGATGGCTTGAGCCCAGGAGTTTGAGACCAGCCTGGGCCACATAGGGAAGACCTGGTCTCTACAAAAATTTTTTCAAATAATTAACTGGGCATAGCAGTGCACACCTGTGGTCCCAGCTACTCGGGAAGCTGAGGAGGATCGCTTGAGACCAGGAGGTTGAGGCTGCAGTGAGCTGAGATCATGTCACTGCACTGCAGCCTGGGCAACAGCACAAGACTCTGTCTCAAAATATATATATATATAAAATAAAATAAAATTCTTCAGCATCTTCTCATGGCTTGGACCTCAGCCTGATCTCAAGATCCATGGTGACCTGGCCCCAGCTCAGTTTCTCCCCTGGCCCCTGACACTCCAATCATCCCCAACCAGCTCCCGAGACAGAAAGCTCCCCAGGAACTTTCTGTCATGATCATTTTAGGATGGGAAGGTCCTTTGGAGACACCATCTAGGTCCGCGATTGTGCCTTTACATTTTTCCCTGGTGCCTCCTGTGCTGCCAACTTGGAAACTCCTAGAGCAGATCGCCCAGTGGGCTTCCATGTGCCGCTTCCTCTGCCTGGGTGTACCTTCTTTCTTGCCCAACTGGCGAACTCCTATTCATGCAAACTCCTATTCATGCCTCAAGACCCAGCACCTAACTCCTTTATGGAAGAGAATTGATTTCCCCCTTCTCTGTGTCACGCTACCCAGACTGTTGACATTCACTGCTGTGTTGCCAGTATGTTTTCAATAGAGTCTCACCTATCAATGTAGGATTATGAGCTCTTTAAACGCTGGGCTGGGCAAGGCACGGTGGCTCACGCCTGTAATCCCAGCACTTTGGGAGGCCGAGGAGGGCAGATCACCTGAGATCAGGAATTCGAGACCAGCCTGGCCAACATGGTGAAACCCTGTCTCTACTAAAAATACAAACATTAGCCAGGGATGGTGGTGCAGGCCTATAATCTCAGCTACTCGGGAGGCTGAGGTGGGAGAATCACTTGAACCTGGGAGGCGGAGGTTTCAGTGAGCCAAGATCACACCATTGCACTCCAGGCTGGCCTACAGAGCGAGACTCCATCTCAAAAAATCAAAAACCATTTAAAAAAAAAAAAAAAAGACTGGGATGGTGTCCTCTCCATTACTCTAGCCCCATCACCTAGCATGTGCCTGACATGGAGGCATGGCTCAGTAAAAGAGTTTGGAGTGAGTAAAGAATAAGCTTGTAACCAAAGAAGTCTTTCAGCCCTACAGAAGAGTTTCCTCTAAGGGAAGAGAAAGGCCTCACCCACTGCTGGCACTGAGACGTTCCCCCAGGACACATATTCTCTGTCCCCTTTGGGCTGCTGGCCCTATCTCCATAGCAGAGAGGGCACCGTTTACTTTTCTTCTTTTTTTTTTTTTTTTTTTTTTTTGAGACAGTCTCACTCTGTTGCTCAGGTTGGAGTGCAGTGGCGCGATCTCGGCTCACTGCAACCTCCACCTCCCAGGTTCAAGCGATTCTCCTGCCTCAGCCTCCTGAGTAGCTGGGATTGCAGCTGTGTGCCACCATGCCTGGCTAATTTTTGTATTTTTAGTATAGACGGGGTTTCACCATGTTGCCCAGTCTCGTCTTGAACTCCAGAGCTCAAGTGACCTTCCCACCTCGGACTCCCAAAGTGCTGGGATTATAGGCATGAGCCACCGTGCCCGGCCACCATTTGCTTTTCTTGGTGGTTTGGCTTGTCTTGGATTGCGGGTATAGGAGACACACTGGGTGGGAGGTGGGGGTGTGTTCTATACATGCTGATGTAATTGTTTCTGATCTGAGGACATTTGAAGGATGCCAAGAAGGCCCCCTGCTGAAAACTATGCTCCCTACCCAGGTGCCAGGGCTGGAAATTTCAGCACTAAACATTCTCTTCTCTCTCCGCAGTCCTTCTATTGTGTATTATCAGGGGCCACAGTGAGGGTCTGGGGCCCTGCCAGCTTTCCCCTTGTGTCTACAGGATGGGCCATCCCCAGTTCTGGAAATACGAGTTCGGTGCCTGCACCGGCAGCCTGGCTTCGCTGGAGCAGTACTCAGAGCAGCTGAAGGACATGGTGGCCTTCCTCTTGGGCTGCAGCTTCTCCCTGGAGGAGGCCTTGGAGAAAGCAGGGCTCCCCAGAAGAGACCCAGCAGGTCACAGCCAGGCAGCTGCATACAAGGTAGGGACACAGCCCACCACAAGGGCAGAATGGCCTGAAAATGCAGATCAACTTACATCTTCCTGGGGCAGAGAGAACATGGGCACGGGAGGTGGAAAACCTAAGCTCCAGCCCCAGCTCAGCCACTTTCTAGCTGTGCAGCCCGGGAGAAATGATCGATCTCTTTGAGCCAGCTTTGGTCCCACGTACCGCTGCGACCGCCGTGAGCACCCAGTGTGGTCCTTCTTCATGGTTCAGTGCCGTAAACCAAACCCGCTTGGGATTTCTCTGGCTCCTTTAACTTCAGGCACCTCAGCAAGATTTTTATTAATCCTCCCTGGCTCGGGTGAGCCTCAGCCACGGGGAATGAGCCTAGCTCTGTCAATACCCAGGGATTTGTGGCAGAGCCTCGGCCAGGCAGTTCCTCCTGGGTTAGGTCTCTGTCCAGAAAGCCGGGTCATGTTCTTGGCCGGAGGTTGCCTCTGGCAGTCACAAACACAGCACAGCCGGCCTCTCTGGGACGTGCCTGCTGTGCCTCTTCCAGCCCTTACTTGTCAAGGTGAGTGCACTCGATTCCCTGGTTCCACAGACCCTTCCTGGACATCTGTTGGTGAAGTCTGAGAGTTCACTCTGCTCCAGCAGTGGTCAGCCAGCATAAACAGCCAGGCTCCAGGTTTCTTTATTTATGGAGGACTTGGATCAGAGATTTTGTCTTGGACTCTGGGATATTTATTAAAATGTCTTGGTTTGGGCTCCTGCCAGAGAGGCCCCAGCTGCCTCTGATCAGAAACAAAGCTGCCCATAGTCTGTGCTGCCCTCATGGGTGAAGTGTGTGCCCGAGCGGTTCTCTTGAAGCTAGGGAAGGGTGGGGATGGGACCCCAGCGGCTGGCGGGCACCCACAGCAGGCTCTGGCTCTGGAACACACCACTCTTTGTAGGAGGTGGGAGCTGAGAGGGCCCCATGGCTCCACATGCAGATTCTCATTTTAGATGAGGAAACCGAGGTCTAAAGAGAGAAAAGGACTTGCCCAAGTCCCAAAGCTCGATGGGAACCCAGAACTCCTGGCTCCCATCTGTACAATGGCAATAGCAGAGATGTGACAATTAAATGATGCTTTGCAGTCCCAGGGTCTGCTGATACGGAAGCTGTTTGTTGCCTACAGAGGTGCAAGTAAGTGCCCATAGTGAGTGCTCAACACGGCCTCACTGACCCCGATGCTTATCAAATAACTTTCAGTCTAATATCGACCCCTCTGCCCATGGGCTCCAGGGAGAGATGGCCAGGCAGCCATCTGGGATTCCATTGGCCACCCCCAGACGGAATGTGTCTCAGCCTTGGGGAGCACTGCCTGGGTCTGCCAGTGGCTCCAGCACGTCCCCTCTCCTGGGTGCTATTATGCAGACACTGCTGGCAGGCACACTGAGGTTCCATCCCGCTGCCGCCAGGGTGGTGATAGCAAGCTCTTTAGGTGGTGGCCAAGACTTCACAGTGGATTACAGTCCTGGCCATGTCCTAAATCTTTCATAAGCTCTATTGCAGGCACCAGAAACCATTCAGAAGGTGGGGTGGGGGAGCGAAACACCAATGAAAGTCACACCGATCAAAGCAGGCAATGTCTGTTAAGGCAGGAGGAACCAGGCCATGCTCCATGGGGTCTGGGGACAGGCTTGTCACTGGTGTGGATTCAGAAGGCAGAGTGGACACCAGCTCCTACTGTGATGTTCTCAGTTGCCTCCCTCTGCCCCTGATTCACCAGAGGCTGTTTACCTGTGCTCCACGGCCTTTGCAGTCGCTGGAGAAATTCAGAGCCTCCATATTGGATAGAAAAAAAAGTACATTTTTCTTTTCCCTCCCTCCCTCCCTCCCTCCCTCTCTCCCTCCCTTCTTTATTTTATTTTATTTTTGACAGTCCTTACTCAGTTTCCCAGGCTGGAGTGGTGCAGTGGCACAGTCACAGCTCACTGCAGCCTCAAACTTCTGGGCTCAAGAGATCCTCCCATTTCAGCCTCCTGAATAGCTGGGACTACAGGCATGCGCCAGCACACCCAGCTAATTCATGGGGTTTTTTTTGTTTGTTTGTTTGTTTGTTTTTTTGGTAGAGATGGGGTTTTGCTGTATTGTCCAGGCTGGTCTTGAACTTCTGGGCTCAAGCGATCCAACCTTCTTGGCCTCCCAAAGTGCTGGTATTACAGACACGGACCACTGTGCCCAGCCTCATTTTTGTTTTCATAACCTCAACCCACATTTAGCATTTCCTTCAATTATGAATGTAGGCAGCAAACGGCTGTCGTATCAGCAGACCCTGTGACTTCATGGCTGGCAACGGAAATCACAGATATCTTCATATCACATTAGAGTTCTTCCTGATGTCTCAAAAATGTCCTATGTGCTGAGCACTACTTCAAAGTTACAATGATAGTCGAACTGGCATCTTGTTCTTTAGGCTGCTACTGAGGAAGCATGCATATTGTCTCACATTTTTCCTTTTTTTTTTCTTTGAGATGGAGTCTCACTCTGTCACCCAGGCTGGAGTGCAATGGTGTGATCTCGGCTCACTGCAACCTCTGCCTCCTGGGTTCAAGCAATTCTCCCGCCTCAGCCTCCCGAGTAGCTGGGACTACAGATGCGTGCCACCATGCCTGGCGAACTTTTGTATTTTAGTAGAGATGGGGTTTCACCATGCTGGCCAGGCTGGTCTCGACCTCCTGACCTCGTGATCCGCCCACCTCGGCCTCTCAAGTGCTGGGATTACAGCTGTGAGCCACCATGCCCGGCCACATTTTTCTATTATTTGATAACTGTGCTTGCAGGATAATTGGTTTCCTTTGGAATCTTGTGCATTTTCTTGTATACAGTTAAAAGCATTACTCTGACCAGGGGTCCGCAGCTGTTCTAGTCTACCAAAGGGGTCCGTGGCACACAAAAAGTCAAGATTCCCTATTTTAAACCAGTAATTAGCAGCAAACTCCCCCTCTCTATGTCACATAAAAATAGAAGCTAATTTCTATAACAGCTACTCCTCCTTCATTTAGCTGCCTTGAACTCTTGGTGCTCAGAGCTTGGATCTGTGCTAATTCCATTTTTTAACATTTTCACTTGATTTTTTTTTTTTTTGGTCAGACAACAGTGCCTTGTGTTACCCATGCTGGCTTCTGCTGCCCTCTGGTGGTCACAATGAGGCCCATTCCCAAGGACAAGCTGGAAAGGCTGGTGCAGGCCTGCTGCTCCCTGGGGGGTGAGCAGGGGCAACCTGTTCACATCGGTGACCCAGGTCAGTGTCTCTCGCTCCTGCCCATGGTCTTGACAGCCTCTCTTGGAGTTGGGCCTGAGGAGCAGACAGGAGCTTGGTATGCTCCTGAGCTCCCACGGCTTGTCTTTCTTTTTACCAGGGGTCTCCAGGGGCAAAGGCCCTGAACAAGGCTCAAAGGCTCCGGCAGCTGTCTCGGGGCTGGGCTTACAGATGCCCCTCAGGTTTAAAGGTGCCACCCTTGGCAGAATAGCCAGTCTCACTGTGGTGTGAGTTTACATATATCATATCCTCTTGGGTTTTTACAGAGGCTTAATATATATATATAGGAAAAAAATATATATATATATA
>NW_012116265.1:2327973-2358363 GCF_000951035.1 Colobus angolensis palliatus | reverse complement strand
ACCACGCCTGGCTAATTTTTATACTTTTAGTAGAGATGGGGTTTCGCCATGTTGGCCAGGCTTGTCTTGAACTCCTGGCCTCAAGTGGTCTGCCCGTCTTGGTCTCCCAAAGTGCTGGGATTACAGGTATGGGCCACTGCACCCTGCCTGCAATATCCTTTATAACAAACTGGTAAACATAAGTAAATGTTTCCTCAAGGTCTGTGACCTGCTCCAGCAAATTAATCAAACTCAAAGAGTTTGGGTTTCATCAAACCCAAAGAGGGTTAATCAAACTGGAGGCCAGTTGGTCAGAAGTTCTGGAGGCCCAGACTTGCAACTGGTGTCTGTTGGGGGGGTGGCCTTGGGGACTGAGCCCTCAACCCGTGGGTTCTGATGCTATCTCCAGGTGGAATGGAATTGGAGGGAACCCAGCTGGTGCCTCCTGCTTGATGGTGGGGAGAAACCCCCACAAATTTGATCACAGGAGTCTTCTGTGTTGGTGACTGTTATTGGTGTGAGAGCAGAGGAAACACACCATTTAGATACAGTTTTTTTTCTCTACACGCTCACCCACTGGGGAGATCTTTGATAAACGTAAAGCTCTTATGAACTTCCAGTGAATCTGGGGTTGGGGGAAGCCAAGGGTGGCAGCAGGGCTCTTTGTCCAGAGATTTGAGCTCGAAGCAATGTCTAATCTGGGCTGCTATTCATTGGTATATTTGGGTAGGAGATGGCTTTGTTCCAAATGTTAATTTGAGCTGAAATCCATTGATCCCTGGCATATTAACCCAAACTGACAGTGAGTGAACAGATCCAACATGAAGAACCAATATCAAGAAGCTGTGCAGGCCTCTTAGAGGGCCTGATGAGAGTTTGAGACTGGGCCTTGGACGGTCCAAGTTTGGTATACCTGAACTTGCTCAGCTGCGTAACCAACAACATTAGACAGCACCTACCCTTTTGTGAAAACACAGTCAGCACTTGCTGGCTTCATCACGTGAGGGTGATTGCAGAGCCACCCACCAGGATGGTGTCAGCTGAGGAGTTTTATCATTAGTGGGGATGGATTGGGCCCAGCACATCCATCTTTGCTGTCTTTGGGATTAGGTTGCTGCTGGTAGTCTAGCAGCTGAGGTTAGGTGCATGAGATGTGACCCAGCCTGGACCAAGGTCAACCCCCCAAGGCTGGCTTTGGTAGCAGTCTGCATGCACAATGAGAGTACTAGGCTCAACACACCCAAGGATCCTTCCAGAAATCACGCCGTGAAGTTTGAGATTCTGTGTTCTGAAACCAGCACTCCACGTGGACTGTAAATTATGGAGAACCCTGAGTTGTCAAAGCCTCAATCCCTATTCTCCTTCACCTCTTCCTCAAATACCATTTACAGTAATCCTGCAATTTGAGTTTCTGTTTTAGAGAAAGAACCATGAACTACTCAACCAGTTCTAATTGGATGCTTCCCGCCGAGGGAATTACATTTTCCTTTTCCATCTGCAGAACTGTTGGGAATCAAAGAGCTTTCCAAACCTGCGTACGGGGATGCCGTGGCGTGTTCCCCCGGGGAGGTTCCGGTGTTCTGGCCTTCTCCACTGACCAGTCTCGGAGCTCTCAGCAGCTGTGGTATGTTGGGGGATACTGGGGCACTCGCTCTGCCCTAGGATGGAGCCCAGTGGGGTCTAGTTTTTGAAAGCACATTCTCTCAGTACAATGATTTAAGAATAAAGCCATAAAACAAAACACAAAACAGAGGCCTACAGCTACAGTGATTCTCTCTCCAGTTTCCTTCTTTTATTTATTAATTTATTTATTTATTAAGGCAGAGTCTCACTCTGTTGCCAGGCTAGAGTACTGTGGTGCAATCTCGGCTCACTGCAACCTCCAACTCCCTGGTTCAAGCGATTCTTCAGTCTCAGCCTCCTGAGTAGCTGGGATTACAGGCACGTGCCACCACGCCCAGTTAATTTTTGTATTTTTATAAGAGACAGGGTTTCACCATGTTGGCCAGGATGATCTCGATCTCCTGACCTCGTGATCCGCCCACCTTGGCCTCCCACAGTGCTGGGATTACAGGTGTGAGTCATCATGCCTGGCCTGGTTTCCTTCTTTTAATCCCAGGGCTGGAGCACTTTGTCTTACAACTCAATTTTTTTGTCGTTGTTGGTTCTTTGCTTTTGTTGAGACACAGTCTCACTCTGTCGCCCAGGCTGCAGTGCAGTGGCACGATCTTGGCTCCCTGCAACCGCTGTCTCCTGGGCTTAATTAAGCGAGGGAGGCATGCCTCAGCCTCCCAAGTAGCTGGAATTACAGGTGCACGCCACCACACCTGGCTAATTTTTGTATTTTTAGTAGAGACGAGGTTTTGCCATGTTGGCCACGCTGGTCTCAAACTTCTGGCCTCAAGTGATCCTCCCACCTTGGCCTCCCAAAGTGCTTGGATTACAGGCATGAACCACCGCATCCAGCCTTAAATATGTTTTGATTAAATGTATTTCCTTCCTTCCTTCCTTCCTTCCTTCCTCTTTCTTTCTTCTTTCTCTCTCTCTCTCTTCTTTTCTTTTCCTTTCTTTTCTTTCTTTCACAGGGCCTCAGTGTATTGCCCAGGCTTGAGTTCAGTGGCATCATCATAGCTCACTGTAGCCTCAAACCTCTGCAGTCAAGTGATCCTCCCATCTCAGCCTCCCAGGTAGCTGAGACTACAGGCATACGCCATCATACCAAACCAATTTTTAGAATTTTTTTGTAGAGATGGGGTCTTGCTACAATGCCCAGGCTGGTCTCAAAGTCCTGGGCTCGAATGATTCTCCTGCCCCAGCCTCCTGAGTCATAGGGATAACAGGCAGGAGCCACTACTTCAACCGTTTTAATTAAACATATATTTTTATCTGCCAAAGCATCCCAGCCCATTCTAGCAGGAAAACTTACCTTTAGCTTGGCTTTTTGAGACATTTTGGAGATTGATGGGGCCTTGAAAACAAAGGTGAAGCCAAGAAATGTAACTAAACAAGTAATTTCCCATGGTATTTGCAAAGTGATTATAAACAAGGCCTGCAGCAGTACATTTTTTCCAAGGCCTAGGTGATATTACAATGAAGAGACACACGAGGGCGCCCTCCTTAGCTCACAGTACGATAGGAAGGGGACAGAAGCATGAAAAATAACAGCCATTGCAGACCATGGTCATGGACACTGGAAAATTCTGGCCAGGCCAGCCACACTTGCACTGTAAGCATAGAATCTAGTGTTACTTTAATTTATTTTGAAAGCATTCATGAGAGTTCAGCTATCAGAATGGCCTCACGCGAGGGAAAGATCATCCCTAATGTGGTGAAGAGGCATGGCTACCAAGATCCACAGGATTCCATTCGTTCGTTTATTTAAGTACATGTGTTGAGAACGTGCTGTGTGCCAGGCATGCACCCAGGCCTCGGGAATACAGTGCTCCCTGGGAGAGGATGGAGTCCTCTGGGCACTCGTGGTCTTTTCTGAGTGTGTGTGTGGGCAGTGTGTAGACACATACACCCAGGTTTACGTCCCCCAGCCCACTGGCCTCACCACTTTCCCACCATCAGCCTTGGCAGGTGCCCTGCAGAGGAGATCTCACTGCCATGGGCACCCCAGCATGTTCCAGCCCTTTAATTCTAACAGCGATAGCACAGTTGATCATAGATGAGAACAAATGACATGAGACAAGGACAACCTTGAATCATTCTCAAACTTCCTTTTTTTTTTGAGACAAGGTCTTACTCTGTCACCCAGGCTGAATGCAGTGGCACGATCACAGTGCACTATAGCCTTGACCTCCTAGACTCAAGCGATCCTCCCACCTTAGCCTCTGGAGTAGCTGGGACTATAGGCATCAGGAATGCACCACAGAGATGGGGTCTCACTATGTTGCCCAGGCTGGTCTTGAACTCCTGGGCTCAAGCGATCCTCCCACCTCAGCCTCCCAAAGTGCCGTGATTATAGTCATGAGCCACCATGCCTACCTTGAACTTCAATATTTAAACTTCGATTACCAATATATTATTTGCTGCAGACCTCACAACTGATGGGGGCAAAACTGTGTCATTCTCTGAGCTGACTGTTCTGACGTGTAGCTGGCTTTGGAGTGATCAGTTTTAGGTGCCATCCAAAACACAAACAAGCGATGATTACATTCTTCAGATTCATGACTTCTCCTTACACATCAAATCTAAAGTTTATATATCTGTCAGATTTTTATTTTGAAGTGCTGGCTGACTCTGGCTCTCTGTTAAATATGAAACTTTAAGCCAGGCATGGTGGCTTATGCCTATAATCCCAGCACTTTAGGAGGCTGAGGTGATTGGATCACTTGAGGTTAGGAGTTCAAGACCAGCTTGGCCAACATGGTGAAACCCTGTCTCTACTAAAAATATAAAAATTAGCCAGACGTGGTGGCACACACCTATAATCCCAGCTACTTGGGAGGCTGACACAAGAGAATTGCTGGAACCCTGGAGGCAGAGGTTTGCAGTGAGCTGAGATCGTGCCACTGCACTCCAGCCTGGGTGATAGAGCGAGACTCTGTCTCAAAAAAAAAAAGAAAAGAAAAGAAACTTTATTGTTCCTGTGAAATCCAGTATTTATTCAATTCACATGTGCATTTGTTGAACACCTATTATGTGCAAGGCACTCTGTGGGATCCTGAGATGCATGAGCAATGGTCGCTCTTCTCCAGGAGCATACAGCTGAGTGGAGATGAGTATTCAAGGATGATAATGACACTGAGGAAGGCAGAAGAGGTAAATAGTATGGTATTAAGCACTTAATGAGCCAGGCACAAGAAACTAAGAATGAGTAAGATACTGTGTGATTCAGGCCAGGCTCCATGGCTCATGCCTGTAATCCCAGCACTATGGTAGGCTGAGGTGGGAGGCTTGCTTGAGCCCAGGAGTTTGAGGCTGCAGTGAGCTTTGTTGCACCACTGTACTCCAGCCTGGGCAACAGAGAAAGAGCCTTGTCTCTTTAAAAAATTTCTGTATGAGGCTGGGTGCAGTGGCTCACACCTGTAATTCCAGCACTCTGGGAGGCTAAGACAGGAGGATCACCTGAGGTCAGGAGTTCGAGACCAGCCTATCCAACATGGCAAAACCCTGTCTCTACTAAAAATACGAAAATTAGCCAGGCATAGTGGCACACACCTATGATCCCAGCTACTCAGGAGGCTGAGACAGGAGAATTGCTTGAACCCGGGAGGCAGAGGTTGCGGTGAGCCGAGATCGCACCACTGCATTCCAACCTGGGTAACAGAGCAACGCTCTATCTCAAAAAAAAAAAAAAAAGTATGTGTGTGTGTGTGGTGTGTGTGTGTATATATATATATGATGTGTATATATATATATGGTAGATATATATACACACAGTGGATACATATATATGGATATATATGTATATGGTGCTTGTTCAATTATGCAAACCATCATTTATTGAGGGCTTACTCTGAAACAAGCACTTTGCTGAACACTTTTTAAAAACTTATTTTTTTTTACTTTTTTAAACCACATGACTGTGCTAAACACTTTTTTTTTTTTTTTTGAGATGAGGTATTACTCTGTTGCCTAGACTGGCGTGCAGTAATGCGATCTCGACCCACTGCAGCCTCTGCCTCCCAGGTTCAAGCAATTCTCCCACCTCAGCCTCCCAAGTAGCTGGGATTACAGGTGCACCACCACGCTGGGCTAATTTTTGTATTTTTAGTAGAGACAGGGTTTCATCATGTTGCCCAGGTTGGTCTTGAACTCCTGACCTCAGGTGATCCACCCTCCTTGGCCTCCCAAAGTGTTGGGATTATAGCCGTGAGCCACCGCGCCTGGCCTGCTAAACACTTTTACGTACATTTTCCAGTTTCTTTCTGACAATAGCCATATGAGGCATTATCATTGCTTTACAGTCAAAGAAACAGATTTAAAGAATAAAGTCAGGCCAGTCGTGGTGGCTCATGCCTGTAATCCCAGCATTTTGGGAGGCCAAGGTGGGCAGATCACCTGAGGTCAGGAGTTTGAGACCAGCCTGGATAACATGGTGAAACCTCGTCTCTACTAAAAATACAAAAATTAGCCGGGCGTGGTGGCAGGTGCCTGTAATCCCAGCTACTCAGGATGCTGAGGCGGGATAATCGCTTGAACCCAGGAGGTGGAGCTTGCAGTGAGCCGAGATTATACCACTGCACTCCAGCCTGGGTGACACAGCAAGACTCTGTCTCAAAAAATAAAAAAAATAAAGTCACATCCCAAATTCAAGTATATTCACAATGCTAAAACCACTTCTTAATAACTATGCTACAGTGTTTCACATTGCCTGAAATCTAACAAGGAAGAGTCTTTAGAGAATAAAATTAACATAAACGAAAGCAAAATGTAACTGCCATAAGGAATAATAGAAATGATGCTCACAGGGAGTTCCAAATCTAACATTTGCTGGAAAGCAAAGCAAGATGGCGTCATGAGTTTTAAGAATCCAGTAAAGATCTCCATGGGTTAAATTGGTGGAATTACCTAGAGCTCTAGCTACAGCTGTGGCTGTATCGCACTTCTTTTCAACCCATAGTCAACTCATCTTTACTTTCCTAGAGATTAGAGGCAGCTGTGTAAATGGAACTTGATGGAGCCATAAACCAGCTCATTCTGACCTTGGTGCCAACAGGTGGTATAGGGAGTGCTTAGGCTGAGCTGATGACCAGGTGCCATCTTGCCTATCAGCAGTGGGCTAGATGAGGGTAGGCTGGACTTGATGAAGTGGCTGGGCTCAGATCCTCCTGTTATGTGTTTTAGAGACCCCACTGGCTTTTGCCAGCATCCCAGGCTGCACGGTTATGACTGACCTGAAGGATACAGAGGCTCCAGCTCCAGCTGGTTGTCTCACCCCAGAGAGAATTCCAGAGGTCCATCACATTTCCCAAGATCCTCTGCACTACAGCATTGTGTCAGTGTCCGCTTCTCAGAAGATCAGAGAACTAGAGTCTATGATCGGCATAGACCCAGGTAAGAAACAACGCATTTGCACCTGGAGAAACCGACCACTGACATAATTTTCAGTGAAAAAGGCAGGATGCAAAATGTATCCACAGGATGATTTTTTAAATGTTGATACTGCAAATAAATCTCAAAAAGACTAAAATTAAATACACCAAAATACTGACATTGATGGTCTCTAGTTAGTGCTATTATGAGTGATTTTTTTTTTTTTTTGAGACAGGGTCTCACTCTGTTGCCCAGGCTGGAGTGCAATAGCGTGATCTCGGCTCACTGCAACCTCTGTCTCCCGGGTTCAAGTGATTCTCCTGTCTCAGTCTCCTGAGTAGCTGGGATTACAGGCATGTGCCCAGCTAATTTTTGTATTTTTAGTAGAGACAGGGTTTCACCATGTTGGCCAGGCTGGTCTCGAACTCCTGACCTCAGGTGATCCACCCATCTCAGCCTCCCAAAGTGCTGGGATTACAGGTGTAAGCCACCACGCCCAGTCGTTTTTGGCTTTTTCTTGTTGTTGTTCTAAACTTGAACACTAAACATGTGAGGAAGTTCGTTGAGTTTATTTGCTGGGCATGTTGCCAGCCAGAAGCAGATGGAGTTAGGTAGGTAAGAAAAAAAAGAGAGAATGGTTTCTAGGTAAGCAACTGCCACCATTTTAAAACAGTTATTTATGTAGTTTATTATTATTATTTAGAGATGGGAGGGCGGTGTCTCACTGTGTTGCCCAGGTTGGTCTTGGACTCCTGGGCTCAAGTGATTTTCCCGCCTCAGTCTCCTAAAGTGCTGGGACTATAGGCATGGACCACCCAGCCTGTCCTGTACGGATTTAATGATGTCCCTGATCTCTCCCTTTTGTGCCATTGCCCTGGGGTTGGGCATGGAATAGATTATTTGTATACTAGGCAGCAGGGATAGTGTTAGGGGCAGGATTACTTCTCTGGGGATCCCAGTGGGGCAGGGCCCTACAGTCACAGCCTCACAACAGTTGACAGTCAACCTGTGTATTGTATAACGCATCTCAGAGGAAGGACAGCCCTTCCACGGCTTTGGAACCACTGGCCTGTACATGGGAGAGGGCTGCTGAGATCCCCTACGGGACCTGCTGATTCCAATTAGTTATTTATTTTATTTTATTTTATTTTTTGAGACAAGGTCTCACTCTGTTACCCAGGCTGGAGTGCAGTGATGCAATCTTGGCTCACTGTAACCTCCACCTCCTAGGCTCAAGCAATCCTCCCACCTCAGCCTCCTGAGTAGCTGGGACTACAGGCCGACACCACCATACCCGGCTAACTTGTTGTTGTAGTTTTAGTAGACATGGGGTTTTGCCATGTTACCCAGGCTGGTCTCAAACTCCTGAGCTCAAGTGGTCTGCCCACCTCAGCCTCCCAAAGTGCTGGGATTACAGGCATGAGCCACCACACCTGGCCCTGCTGATTCCAGTTAGAAAGAGGTTTGCTGAAAGCTGGTTGAGGGGCTTTTAACTTCCAGCTATGTCTTCATTTAAGGGCTGAATTTCTAATCCCAGGTGGCAGCAGAGACTGCAGTTTCACCTGCCATTGTGCGTGGTAAATTCCTTTGTTGGCAAACACTCGTGAGAGAATTTTGGCGTAGACCCTACCTCAGTTTCCTCATCAGCGTAACAGGAGTAATGACAATTATGCCTACCTCTCTGGGTTGTGATGCATAGAAAGGATAATGGTGTCACCTACCAAGTTGTACTGTGCCAGGCATCAGGCTGCCAGCAAGCATTTAAGCGTTTCATCTTATTAAAGTCTCCCAATGACTCTATGTGGAGGCAGCTGTGATTAACTTCATTTAACAGGTGAGGAAACTGAGGCCGATAAGGTGCAGAGACTTACCAGAGTCCACATACCTAGTAGGTGGTCAGGGCAGAACTTGAACCCGTGTCTGCTGACTTCAAGCCCATGATTTATAAATGTCAGCTAAATTAGAATCTGAATGTAAACAGTAAGTCACAGTCTTGCCTGGGCAGTTGAAAGAGTGCTCCAGTGACTCCTGGTTCACACACCAGTCCGTCTTCTGGACCTTCTCATGGGTCGTGCTCCTAAACCTGGGACCTGGAATGACTGGAGAGAAGGCATGTGTGGCCTCCCCACCGGCCCACCTGACTCTCATTCCCCAGAGTCAGGTGGACCAGTGGGGAGATCCAGGTGGCTGACCTCCGTGGAGAGCTGAGGGGTGAGGCCAGCCTGCACATCAGCGGTCAGCTCTCTGGGCCAGACTCCCAGGGCCCAGACAGGACTGATTCCAGTGCCAGTTTAAAGCCTACGGCAGCTGGGCAGAGCCCCAAAACAGACAGGCTGAGACCTTCCCCTGCTGGCCAGCACTGTCACGAATCTGACAGTGCAGACCAGTCCTAGAAATGCCTAATTCTTGGGAGGCCGAGGTGGGAGGATCACTTGAGGTCAGGAGTTCAAGCCAGCCTGGGCAACGTAGAGAGATCCTATCTACAAAAAAATAAAAAAATTAGCTAGGTGTGGTGGTGTCACACACCTGTGGTCCCAGCTACTGGGGAGGCTGAGGTGTGCAGATTACTTGAGTTCAGGAGGTTGAAGCTGCAGTGAGCCATGACTGCACCACTGCACTCCAGCCTGGACAATAGAGCAAGATGTGAGAGAGAGAGAGGGAGGGATGGAAGGAGGGAAGGAGGGAGGGAAGGAAGAAAGAAAGGAAGAATGGATGGATGGATGGATGTAGAGATGGGATCTCCCTATGTTGCCCAGGCTGGTCTTGAACCCCTGGGTTCAAACAATCCTCCCTCCTCAGTCTCCCAAAGTGTTGAGATTACGGGCAGGAGCCACTGCTCCTGGTGCTCTGGATGGATATATTTTTTTAAATTTCTGCCGTACCTTCTCCTTCACAAACATTCTTACCCAAGCTGATGGCTCTCCATTTAGCACAGGGTCATGAGGGAAGATGAATTATTAACTCTATCATTAGCTCAGATTAAAAAATAAAAGTAATTGGGAAGTAAATTTATTGCAGACGTGGTGCACCCACTGCTTAATAAAACGAGCTAAGAGTTCAGCCACAAACACCATCCATCAATGCTGTGCAGACTGCAAGACGAAGCTTGAAGGATGACGCTGGGGGAGGCAGATTTACAGTTGCTGGATGTGTTGATGTCATCTGTTAAGGACCGTCTTTAATCCTCAAGAACAACAGATGCTTTTGATCCCCAGTATATTAAATAAGCAGATAGAAGATTCATAACAGCGTCTTGAGCATTACTCACTGGGCATAAGAATAGGCCCACTCAGTCATTTTTGAGAGGGTGTTGGCTTGCATTTGAGGTGCCTGGGGAATATGAAGGGATATCGGGCTTATAGTAATGATTTTAGCACTGATGATAAAATCATTGTAAATGTATTGACCAATTTACAGTTGACCAAGTTCTCACTCTCCTCTTCTCCCTCTGGTGCTCACCGCGACCTAGGAAGTAGGTTACATCCCAATTTTTTTACTTAAAAATGTTGTTGTTCTTCTCCTCGCCCCGCTCCGTTTTTTGAGACAGTCTTGCTCTGTCACCCAGACTGGAGTGCAGTGGTGTGATCTCAGCTCACTGCAGCCTCTGCCTCCCAAGTTTGAGTGATTCTCCTGCCTCAGCCTCCTGAGTAGCTGGGATTATAGGTGTGCACCACCATGCCCGGCTAATTTTTCTATTTTTAGTAGAGATCATGTTGGCCAGGCTGGTCTCAATTTCCTGACTCATGGATTAGGTGATAGATCAGGTGATCCATCTGCCTCAACCTCCCAAAGTGCTGGGATTACGAATGTGAGTCACCGTGCCTGACTTAAAATTTTGTTTACAAATGTTCTGCTGTTTTATTTCTATGTTGTTATTTAATACCATAAACAATGCTGTGATGAACATCCTTATGACTGTGAACATGCCCATAATGACTTTGTTAGGAATAGTGGGCACGAGAAGTGACTTGCTGGCTCCAGTGGAATGCACAAATCTAAGACAGAAATCACCCTCCAGATAGCACTGCTCCAGTGTCCACTCTCCCAGCACACTATGTGAGGTGCCATGTCCCCGTGACCCTCCTATACCTGGACTACCTCCCATTCTCCATGTGGGAAAACTGAGGCTCAGAGAGGTCAAGGGATGAGGCCAAGGTCACACAGCTACAATATGCCAGCACCTGGACTGGAATGCAAGTTTCCTGGTCCTAAGTCTGGAACTGTTCCTCCATAACAGAAATCCAAACCCCATGTCTTCTTTTTTTTTTTTTTTGAGACAGAGTCTCACTCTGTTGCCCAGGCTGGAGTACAGTGGCACGATCTCGGCTCACTACAACCTCTACCGCCCAAGTTGAAGCGATTCTCCTGCCTCAGCCTCCTGAGTAGCTGGGATTACAGGCGCCTGCTACCATGCCTGGCTAATTTTTGTATTTTTAGTAGAGACGGGGTTTCCCTATGTTGGCCAGGCTGCTCTTGGACTCCTGACCTCGTGATCAGCCTGCCTTGGCCTCCCAAAGTGCTAAGATTACAAGCGTGAGCCACCCCGCCCAGCCAACCCCGTGTCTTTCATATTCTCCAGGCACCTCAACTGTAAGCCAGTGTCCTCTCACGTCCCTTCAGTCCACTGCTGATTTCAGCCACTGCCAGAGTGGAAGTTCTGTGTCACACACTCTGCCTTCGCATGCACTGTTTTGCTCTGAGGTGACCTGAATGTAGACAGAGGTACAATAGGACCTCATGAGAGTGGCTGCCTGGCTTGGCGGCCACTGGTGGGCATCTGTAGCACACACCGCAGCTTCCCCACTTGTATCCTCTGGCTCACCTGGGTTCACTTGCATAAAATTATGGGTGGCTCCCAGCATGACAGCCTCTTACCTTAGGGTCTCGGGTCTCCCTGCTCCGTCTGAGGACGCCCTCTGCCCCTCCAGAGTCTCCCTCATCACAGCAGGCACAGCCTGGAGGTGCAGAGGACTCAACGCCCTAACGGGCAGGTGGGTAAATGCCCAATCTCCCTGTCCTCCAAAGACCCCACCGTTTCTAAGAGAATCTCAAGCCGCGCTGAGCCCTGGTTGCCTTTGAAGTTAACTTGCTCACTCACAATCCTTTACTGTTTTTTTCCGCTTTCCCCATCTTCTCACTTGCATTTCCTGGCATCACCTCCCACGGAAGTACTTGTGCCCAGGTCCTTGTGCTAGGGGTCTTCTTTGAGGGAATCCCCAGCCAAGACAGTACTGTTTCCCTTCCCTCTTATATTTTCCCTGTATTAGTTAGAGTTTGCTAGATTGCTGTCACCTAGAAGCCCCGGGATGCTTTGCTCAAATACAACAGAAGTGTGTTCCTCTCTCACACAGCAGGCCAGGGCGGGTCTTCCAGGGTGAGTGTCCTGGGTCAGCAGGAAGGGGACCTGCCCCACTCAGTCACTTAGGGACCCTGCAGGTCTGCCGTTATATCCTGTGACCCCCAGGAGGTTCTGGCTGTCAATACTCCAGCCGCCAGGAAAAGGGAACGAGCTTGGAGGTGCGTGTGGAGGTGCATCCCAGGCCCAGAGGTGGCATGTGTCACTTCCATCACGATCCAGTAGAGAGAACCCAATCTTGCAGCCACACCTGACTGAAGGGAGACTCCTCAGCCATTTACCCCTCTCTCTTTCACTGCTGGGGTCAGGGGGTGGGGGTAGAATACACTGTGGTGAGCAATTTGCAGTCTCTGCCGCAGCCCTCGAAGAAAACAAAGCAAACAAACTAAAAACCCAAACTGTTCTTACTATAAAGTTTCTACTTTAAAAATAATCACTTTTGGCTGGGTGTGGTGGCTCACGCCTGTAATCCCAGCACTTTGGGAGGCCAAGGTGGGAAGGTCGCTTGAGCCTGGTAGTTTGAGACCAGACTAGGCAACATAGCAAGGCCCTATCTTTTAAAAAAGTGCCAAAAAAAATTAGCGGTATGTGGTGACGTGTGCCCAGCTACTCGGGAGGCTGACGCGGGAGGATCACTTGAGCCCAGGAGTTCAAGGTTGTGGTGAGCTGTGATCGTGCCACTACATTCCAGCCTAAATGACAGAGCGAAACCCTATCATAAATAAATACATAAAAACAATTTTAAAAGTAAAGATAGTTAGTTTTACATTCTATTTTATTTTTGTCATTTCAGGGAACCGGGGGATTGGACACCTGCTCTGTAAAGACGAGCTGCTGAAGGCCTCTCTCTCGCTGTCCCATGCCCGCTCAGTGCTCATCACCACTGGGTTCCCGACGCATTTCAATCATGAGCCTCCGGAAGAGACAGATGGCCCACCAGGAGCTGTTGCTCTGGCCGCCTTCCTGCAGGCCTTGGAGAAGGAGGTAGCCATAATCGTTGACCAGAGAGCCTGGAACTTGCACCAGAAGATTGTCGAAGACGCTGTTGAGCAAGGTGAGCAGTGAGATGCGCTTGGTCCGTTTCCCCAGATGGGCTTTGTGGACGGAGGCTGGAGTGAATCCGCATCTGCAGCACAGAGCATTCTCCTTCCAGCTCAGAGCTCCGTTGTAAGCTGCATAGCCCGATTTTATAGACGAAGAGACTGAGGCTCTGAGAAGTCCAGGGGATTTTCCCAGGTGGAAATGGCAGGCTGGAATTTGAACTTGGATCCACCAGGCTCCAAAGCATGGGATCCTTCCTGCACACCTGCTCTTCTCCCTGTGCGATGCGGTGAATGACCTGCCGAGTATTAGCAACCAGGGGCAGCCCTGGACCACCAGAGCTGGGGAGGATAGTGGAGTGTGAAGTGGCTGAAAGGCTCAGACAGCCATCCCACCTGGTTGTGATGGGCAGGGCTGCACCTGGAGCACCCAGTGGGCATTATTGCTGCAGGTGTTGGAGACTCGAGGCTGTAATTCCACTATCCATGTAACCGAATCAGCCTCAGGCTCAGTGTGAACAACCGCTACTCACCGCACCTCCATCCTGCAGGAAGTGTTATCAGGCATGAGCTGGAAGCCTGGTGAATCTCACCTGCCTCCCACTACCGATCGCTCTGTGTCCCTCAAAATGCATTCTTCAGAGGTATGTTTTTTCCTTTTAGCATTTAAAAAGGGCTTTAAACCCAGTAAGGCATACCCTAAAGCAGCCATTGTGTCAGAAGTTTCCAAAAGCCTGTGTCTATACATGCAGAATCCATTTCATGCAGCAAATGCGTGTTGAACTCGAGTATGTGCCAGGCACTCTGTTAGGTTCTTGAGATCCACCCGTGAGCAAAACTGACAACAGTCCTGCCCCCACAGAGAGTATCTTCCAGCAGAGTGTGACAGGCAAGAAACAAGATGTAAGATGAAGGCACAGTGTGTTCGAGTGATGATGCCATGGGGAGAACGGACCAGGATGAGGAGACTGGAGAGTAAGGGGCTGGGCGGTGGCAGCAGCCGGGGACAGCTGTCACTTTAAACAGGATGGCGAGGAAGACCCCCTGGAGGAGGTGGCCTTTGAGTCCAGAATTCAGGTTGAGGGCATGAGGCTTGGGCTGGCTGAGGGAAGGGCATCCTGGGCTGTGGCAATGGCTGGGGCAGAGGCCATTGGGTGGAGTAGGGGCCCAGTGGGTTTAAGAAAGGATGACATGCTGGCTGACTGGCCTGGAGTGAATGAGGAAAAGGGAATTGGCATGAGGGACAGAGAGGTAACAGGGACCAGATGGGGCAGGGCCTCGCAGGACCCTGTGGGCAGCTGGGCTTTTGTTCTGGATGAGATGAGGAGCCTGGGATTTCTCTGAGTGGGGGACAGCCATGTTCTGTGTGAATTGTAAGCGATCACTGGGGTGCAGAGACAAGGGTGGAAATGGGAGACTGGTGAATTATGGAAGGTGGGAGAGGAGGGCGGTTTGGAGTGGGGGTGCGTCATGGCACATCCCTTCAACCCCATTTCTGATTTCAGCTGCCACTGCGGTGGAAGTTCTGAGTCACATTGACCCGATTGGGCCCTGCCACAAGCTAGGGCCCTGCAGGGCCTCTCCAAAGCCATGTGGAACCGCTGGCTGATGGCTTCAGGGCACCCTCAACCCCTGGGGGACAGGACCTGAGGTTAAGTGACCTGTCCCCTGTCTTTTGGAGACACACAGGTCCTAGTGGAACTGAGGCCCCACTCCCTAGAGCAGCAACCTTGAAGGTGCATGTTCCCTCCTTCCCAGCCTCACTCTCCCTCTTCCTCCCACATGCTTCCTGGCACCATCTCCCAAGAGACCATCTGCACCCAAGTCTCAAGTTCTGGTTTCAAAGGAACCTAAAGAGACACAAGGTACAGATACAGAGGGCAGGGGGTATTGTGAGAAGTAGCCAGATGCTGTATCTGTTTTGCAGTCAACATGATTTCCAGATGGATGGGATATGGGTGTGAGGAGAAGGATCAGGGCTTGCTCTAAGGTTTGCGGCCTGGTAACTGAAAGGATGGAGTTGCCGTGAACCGAGATGGGAAAGACTGGCATGTTTAGGGGTAAATCCAGAGTCCAGGTTTGACATTTGCACCCTGATGGAGGGATTGTAAAATGGTGCAGATGCTATCAAAAACAGATGGCAGTGGCTCAAACAGTTAAAAATAGCAAATGCCATAGGGTCCAGCAATTCCACTTCCAGGCATATACCCCCAAAAAAGGAAAGCAGGGACTCAGAGGTATTTGTCCCCCCATGCTCATAGCACTTTATTTGCGATAGTCAAGAGGAGGAACCAAACCAAGTGCCCATCGATGGATGAATAGATAAACAGAATGTGGTAGATAATTATTACTCAGCCTTAAAAAAGCACGAAGTTCCGACACATGCTATAACATAGATGAACCTTGAGGACATCTTGAGAAGTGGATTAAGCCAATCATATTGTATGACTGCACTCACATGACGTGCCTGGAGTAGGCAAACTCATTGGGCAGAAGGTAGAATGGTGGTTGCCAGCAGCTGGGAGGAGAGGGGAATGGAGAGTTGCTTATAGGTACAGGGGTTCAGTTTGGAATGATGAGAAAGTTCTGGAGATGAATAAGGGTGATGGTTGCACAACGATGTGAACATACTTGATGCTACTGAACTTGAAAATGGCTAAAACAGGCCAGGCGCAGTGACTCATGCCTGTAATCCCAGCACTTTGGGAGGCTGAGACAGGCGGGTCACTTGCGGTCAGGAGTTCAAGACCAGCCTGGCCAACATAACAAAACCCCATTTCCACTAAAAATACAAAAATTAGCCAGGTGTGGTGGCGCACACCTGTAATCCCAGCTACATGGGAGGCTGAGACACAAGAGTCACTTGAACCCAGGAGGTGGAAGTTGCAGTGAGCCGAGATCATGCCACTGCACTCAAGCTTCGGTAACAAAGTAAAACTGTGTCTCTAAGTAAATAAATAAATAAATAAATAAATAGGCTAAGATGGTAAATTTTATGTTGCATGTATTTTACCATAATTTTTAGGAGAATGCATGTTTGACCCTGTTAGGTATGAGGTGTCTATTAGACAGACACACAGTGGAGAAGTCAAGGAGGTACTTAGTGATATATAAAGGGTTCAGGAGAGCAGCATGGGCAAGGAGAAATTGGGAGGCTGTTGGCGTGTCGGTGGGCTCCCAAGTCAAGATACTGGGTGAAATCACCGTGGGAATAAATGGAGGCAGAGCAAAGGACCCAGGATTGCGTCCTGGGTCTCCCAGTGTTAAGAGGACAAGGAGAAGGGCGGAGCAGGTAGCGAGGGAGATGAGAAGGAGCGGCGCTGAGGCCAGAGGAAAGGTAAGGGGCTGTGTTTCCGTAGAGCAGAGAAAGGCCTCAGGAGGAAGGGCTGGCAACGGTGGAGAGCACCACTCGCAGGCCAACCCTCATTTCCATCGGACAGTGGTGTTGCCGGGTATTTTCAGCTGCCCCCTTCCCAGAAGTCACTCTGCCCTCTCTGCTCACTTGACAGCCTGGCTTGGAGATGGCTGCCAGACTCCACTCAGATCTGGGTCTTGTCTCTCGTCCTCATGGGAGCTCAGAAGGTGGAATTTGCTATATTGGATTTTGCAGAACTTCCATTACATTTGGATGAAGAATGTAAAAGCAATTTGGCCTTTTAATGAAAATTATTTCAGCTCCCTGCTGTCTTAACCTCTGTGTGGAGACTTCGTCTTTGGCCAGTGAATATGCTGGGATTCTACCCCAACCTGCTGTGAGATAGATCAGTTAATGAAAACCAAGTTCATTTTATTTTATTTTGGGATTTTTGTATATTTCCCACGTATTCTACGACAATATGTGTTCTTTTTGTAATTAAAAACTCCTATTTTTGAGAGTCAAATTCACTTTGATTCACTTTTGGAAATCACTCCAATGTAAGTAAGTAACCCAAGGCACAGACTCTGGGAATTTCCTTCAGTTGTTCTTGACCTTCCCTGAAGGTATGCAGGGAGGTAGGGAGTGGGTGGGAATTTGGGGTGAGAATTGGAGCTATGAAACTGACATATATACATGGCCTTGCCCAAGTTGTTTGGCATCTCTGAGCCTCAGTTTTCCTCCTCTTTAAAATGGGGATAATGATGGTTTTTTGTTTTTTTCTTTCCTTTTTTTTTTTTTTGAGATGGTGTCTCGCTCTGTTGCCCAGGCTGGAGTGCAGTGGCGCGATCTCAGCTAACTGCAACCTCTACCTCCCAGGTTCAAGCAATTCTCCTGCCTCAGCCTCCCAAGTAACTGGGACTGTAGGCACCCCTACCACGCCCGGCTAATTTTTTGTATTTTTAGTGGAGTCGGGGTTTCACCGTGTTAGCCGGGATGGTCTCAATCTCCTGACCTCGTGATCCACCCACCTCAGCCTCCCAAAGTGCTGGAATTACAGGCATGAGGGACCGCGCCCAGGCCATGATGGTTTTTATCACATAGAATTGTAAAAATTAAATCAGAGTGTTCACATTGAGTGCTAAGCAGCAGAGGGCTGGCGCACTGTCACCAAGGGCATATAAATGTGTGCCCAGCCCTCATGACGGCAGTGGGCCAGAACAGGCACTGTTCCCGCAGTATTATGGGCACCTTGCGTGCAGCATATCTGATAGGCTGTATTAGCCCAATTCTGCCCTCCACCCCTGTCAACCCTAGAGTTTACCCAGGACCAAAAGTAAACTTAAGTATCCTGTGTGTCGTGGCCTCAGCTTACCTAACATGTTCTACAGTTAGATGTTGTTCAATAACAGTAATGATAGCCTTCAAAGAAGCTTTTGAAAAGCTAACGTGAATTTCCAAAATCCAACACTAGAGCTGATGTGTGCCCCGCTTGCCTTTATTTTCAAGGTGTTCTCAAGACGCCGATCCCAATATTAACTTACCAAGGTGGATCAGTGGAAGCTGCCCAGGCATTCCTGTGCAAAGACGGAGACCCGCAAACACCTAGGTACGTATGTCCCATCCCAGTGTAAGTGGCGGATAGTAGAAACGCCCATATGCACCCTTAACTTAGCCAGCAAAGCTGAGCCTTTCAGAGGGAACGAAGCCATGAGCCAAGGAAGATAGGTTCTCATGGACCAGACTAACAAATGAAGCTGGGGGTTTCAAGGTGTCCTGGGGGCCTCACAGAGCATCTCTGGAAGTAACAGATCCCTGGCCAGTGGAGAGGGACAGCATATCTTCCTGATAGAGGGGAGACATAGACATAAAAAAAAAAAAAAGACTAGAAGTTTCTCAGTCTCAAACTATGGGTCATGACATGTTAGATAATAGTGAAATCATTTCAGTTGAGGTATCCAGCACCTTTGGAAAATGAAATAGAAATACAGCATCATTGTATATCTTGTATAGTAATGGTAAGTACTCCCTCATAAGACTGTGTACGTGCAAGTGTGTGTATTTCTTACTGTGTGTTATGGTCAAACTTTTTTGTTTTTTTGGATGGGGGGATGGAGTCTTGCTCTGTCGCCCAGGCTGGAGTACAGTGGTGTGATCTCGGCTCACTACAACCTCCCCCTTCCAGGTGCCAGTGATTCTCCTGCCTCAGCCTCCCAAGTAGCTGGGATTACAGGCACGCACCATCACACCTGGCTAATTTTTCTATTTTTAGTAGAGATAGAGTTTCGCCATGTTGACCAGGCTGGTCTGGAACTCCTGACCTCAAGTGATCCACCTACCTTGGCCTCCCAAAATGCTGGGATTACAGGTGTGAGACACCGTGCCTGGCCTCTCTGAACCATTTTTAAGCTTACACTTCAGTGGCATAAAACTACACTCACATTGCTGTGCAGGCATCATCTCCATCCATCTTCAGAACTCTTTTCATCTTGCAAAACTGAAAGTCTGTGCTCCATTCAAAGATAATTCTCCATCTCCTCCTCAACCCAGCCTCTGGCAACCACAATTCTACTTTCTGTCTTTATGAGTTTGACTGTTCGAGGCACCTTGTGTAAGTGGAATCATCCAATATTTGTCCTTTTGTGGCTGCTCATTTCACTTAGCATAATGTCCTCAAAGCTGATGTCGCAGCATGTGCCAGAATGGCCTGCCTTTTGAAGGCTGAATAACATTCACTTGTGTGTATATACCACATTATGTTTTGGCATTCATCCAGCAGTGGGCTCTTGGTCTGCTTCCTGCTCTTGGCCATGCTGAATACTGCTGCTATGAGCATGGGTGGACAAATACCTTCTTGAGTCTTTCACTTCCCCTGGACACACAAGTTGAAGTGAAATTGCTGGAACATATGGTATGTTCTATTTTTAATTTTTTGAGGAACGGCCATACTATTTTTTATAGCAGAGTTGAGATTTTTGAAGAACACTGTCTTGGAAGGATTGAGAGAGATGTAAAAGTACAATACGTATATTCTTTTTTTTGAGACAGAGTCTTGCTCTGTCGCCCAGGCTAGAGTGCAGTGGCACAATCTTGGCTCACTGCAGCCTCTGCCTCCCTGGTTCAAGTGATTCTCGTGCCTCGGCCTCCCAAGAAGCTAGGATTACAGGCACCCGCCATGGTACCTGGCTAATATTTTGTATTTTTAGTAGAGACTGGGTTTCACCATGTCAACCAGGCTGGTCTCGAACTCCTGGCCTCAGGTGATCCACCCGCCTCAGCCTCCTGAAGTGCTGAGATTACAGGCATGAGTCACTGTGCCTGCCTTTTTTTTTTCCCCCCCCTTGAGACAGGGTCTCACTCTGTCACCCAGGCTGGAGTGCAGTGGTGTGATCTTGGCTCACTGCTACCTCTGCCTCCTGGGCTCAGGGGATTCTCCCACCTCAGCCTCCCAAGGATAGCTGGGACTACAGACACACGCCAGCACACCTGGCTAATTGCTGTATTTTTAGTAGAGACGAGGTTTCACCACGTTGCCCAGGCTGGTCTCAAACTCCTGGGCTCAAGTGAGCTGCCTGCCTCAGCCTCCCAAAGAGCTGGGATTACAGGTGTGAGCCACTGTGCCCAGCCTGCATGTTCTTAAATTGAATTGTCAAAACAGGATTCCTGCTAGTAACAATAGCAACAATAATCACTGTAACTAATACTGACTGAGCACTAAGTAGGTTCAGGGCTTCATAACAAGCGTCTCCTGTGCATTTTCTCGTTTTTCCCTTCAAACATTGTGTGAGGTAGACACTGGGGTCATGTCACCTTACAGATGCAGAAATGAAGGTTAGGAAGGGTAAGCAATTTGCTCAAGGCCCGTGGCAGGAGGACCTGGAATCAGAACCCAGATGATGATCTGCTGCAGTCCGCATCTGACCACTATGCCATCTGTGCCCCTTATTTCTCTGTTTCTATCTAAAGAAGTTTATCTTTGTGTTAGACTCATTCCTTTTATATTTTGAGCCCTTTTCCTTCTGTTTTGTGTCTGTAAACTGAACAAGTTCCTGGAAGGGGCCAGCGGCAGGCCAATAGCAGCAATACTCTCAGCCTCTCGGCCTGGCGGTCCCTGCTGGACAAAGGGGATCTGGGTGGGCACCAGCAATGTTCCCATCCCCCATAGCAACCCTGACCATTGGCCTCCTGCTTTTATAGCCTCTGACCCTACTAAAGAAATTGCTGAGGATTCCAATGCTGGACTTTTTTTTTTTTTTTTGAGACAGTCTCACTCTGTCGCCCAGGCTGGAATGCAGTGGTGCAATCTCGGCTCACTGCAAGCTCCACCTCCCAGGTTCAAGCGATTCTCCTGCATCAGCCTCCCAAGTAGCTGGGACTATAGGTACCCACCACCACACCCAGCTGATTTTTTAGTACAGATGGGGTTTCACCATGTTGATCAGGCTGTTCTCGAACTCCTGACCTCAAGTGATCCACCTGCCTTGGCCTCCCAAAGTGCTGGGATTATAGGCATGAACCACCGTGCCCAGCCCCAATGCTGTATCTTAAACTGATTTGATAGACTAGCCTCCAGCACAGGTCCTGGCCTGGAGTAGATGTGTCACCAAGTTCTGCAGTAATGGAGGAAGCAAAGAAAGAGAGAAGCATCCTTCGCACAAACACAAGAAGGCATGAACCCAGCAAAGCAGCCACCTCTCCATAAGGACCCTCTGACCTTTACTTCCTGGCAGATTTGACCACCTGGTGGCCATAGAGCGCGCTGGAAGGGCTGCCGATGGCAATTACTACAATGCAAGGAAGATGAACATCAAGCACTTGGTTGACCCCATTGACGATCTTTTTCTTGCTGCGAAGAAGATTCCCGGAATCTCATCAACTGGTAAGTATGGGGTACTGGGGATGCACCAAGAACGTGGCCCCATGAAGTATCTTTTTGTTGTTGTTGTTATGGAGTTTTGTTCTGTCACCCAGGCTGGAGTGCAGTGGCACGATCTTGGCTCACTCCAACCTCTGCCTCCTGGGTTCGAGTGATTGTCCTGCCTCAGCCTCCCAAGTAGCTGGGATTACAGGCACGCACCACCACGCCTGGCTAATTTTTGTTTGTTTGGTAGAGACGAGGTTTCACCATGTTGGCCAAGCTGGTCTTGAACTCCTGACCTCAAGTGATCTACCTGCCTCAGCTTCCCAAGGTGCTGGGATTACAGGCGTGAGCCACCGTGCTCAGCCGAAGTGTCTTTTTATTGACTATTGAACACATGACCAGAAAGAGTTATGTGGGGACCATCATTTTCCACTGCAAAGACAGTTTTTGTTCATTATGGTTGGTATAGACACTAATGACACCGCCATTTAGAAATCCAACATCCCCACAAGCAAGGGAGGGAAAACGTATTCTATTTGCCCGACTCTAAAGTAATAAAACTAATATTAAAGTAGTATCAATAGTAAAATTGAAGCATGGCATATTATTTTGGTCATATAGGACAGAATGTACCATATATTATTTTATGAAGCATGTTAATTTAAAAATTAATATATGGTTAGTGTTTCAATTTTTTTTTTGAGGCAGAGTCTCACTCTGTTGCCCAGGCTGGCGTGCGGTGGTACAATCTCAGCTCACTGCAATCTCCACCTCCTGGACTCAAGCAATCCTCCCATCTCAGCCTCCCGAGTAGCTGGGACTACAGGCTGTGCTACCATGCTTGGGTAATGTCACGTGCATCCGTGTGAAGAGAGTCCACTAACAGGCTTTGTGTGAGCAACAGGGCTGTTTATTTCACCTGGGTGCAGGCAGGCTGAGTACGAAAAAAGTCAGTGAAGGGTGGTGGGATTATCATTGGTTCTTACAGGTTTGGGATAGGTGGTGGAGTTAGGAGCAATTTTTTGCAGGCAGGGAGTAGATCTCACAAAGTACATTCTCAAGGGCAGGGAGGGTATTACAAAGTACCTTCTTAAGGGCGAGGGAGGATATTACAAAGTACCTTCTCAAGGGTGGGGAAAATGTATAGTACAAAGTACATACACAAGGGTGGGGGAATATCACAAAGTACATTATCGCAAGGACGGGGAGGGTGTATTGTCACAGTCAATGGATCACGGTAGGGCAGGAACAAATCACAATGGTGGAATGTCATCAGTTAAGGCAGGAACTGGCTATTTTCACTTCTTTTGTGGCTCTTCAGTTGCTTAAGGCCATCTGGATGTGTACGTGCAGGTCACAGGGGATATGATGGCTTAACTTGGACTCAGAGGCCTGACAGGTAACTTTTTTTTTTTTGAGACAAAGTCTCGCTCTGTTGCCAGACTGGAGTGCAGTGGCACGATCTTGGCTCACTGCAACCTCTGCCTCCCAGGTTCAAGTGATTCCCCTGCCTCAGCTTCCTGAGTAGCTGGGACTATAGGCGCACGCCACCAAGCCCAGCTAATTTTTGTATTTTCAGTAGACACGGGATTTCACCATGTTGGCCAGGATGGTCTCGATTTCTTGACCTCGTGATCCACCTGCCTCGGCCTTCCAAAGTGCTGGGATTACAGGTGTGAGCCACCATGCCCGGCCGCTTGGCTAACTTTAAAAAATTTTTTTGGTAGAGATAAGGTCTCACTATATTGCTCAGCCTGGTCTCGAACTCCCAAAGTGTTTCAATTACAGGCATGAGCCACTGAGCCTGGCCTCCAATCGTTAATAATATAATAATGTGGGCTGGGCGTGATGGCTCACACCTGTAATTCCAGCACTTCGGGAGGCCAAGGCAGGTGAATCACCTGAGCTCAGGAGTTCCAGACCAGCCTAGCCAACATGGAAAAACCCTGTCTCTATTAAATATATAAAAAAATTAATCAGGCATGGTGGTGGGCACCTGTAATTCCAGCTCCTCAGGAGGCTGAGGCAGGAGAATCGCTTGAACCCAGGAGGTGGAAGTTACAGTGAGCCGAGATCATGCCACTGCATTCCAGCCTGGGCAACAAGAGCGAGACTCTGTCTCAAAAATAATAATAATGTGATAATTTGTGTTTGCACAAAACTTTGTACTTTTCCAAGAGGCTTCACATTCATTGTAGTGTTTAAGCCTCTGAAAACCCTGTGAGGCAGGTAAGGTGAGTCCCAGGAGGTTTTCTCAGATTGCCCAGCTAATTAGTGTTGCTGGTAGCATTAGGAGTAGACTGCAGACTCCTGGGGCCCCAGCCCTTTATCAGGGAATCATGCCTTTATGAATTGCTGAAAGGTTTAGTGTAAGCCCCAAGGAGAACCTTTCTTCCCTCTGGGTGGGTCCCAGGCCCTGGGGTAATGAAGTCTTGTTTGTCATTCCGTGTTTCCGAGTGTCTCCCAGACTTATTAGTCTCCTTTGGCTTTTGAGGTTTTGATGAGACAGTGAGAGCCTTCTAGGCTGATTAGAAAGTTTCTGCAAATCGCCCTGGCCTTTCCCAGAAGAGGCTGTGGGTGTGGTGCACACAGTGCTGGTGGCTTCCAGCTTCCTGTCCCTCGGGTTGGGCAGGCGGAGGACCTCAGTCTGTGGGGGAGGGGTTCTCAGAGTGGAGAAGGAAGAAAGAGGTCTCTGTGGCTACAGGGACAAACAGAGTCTGAGGGAGCTGCTAGAGCAATCCCATCCTCCCACGCCCAGAATGGAACCCCCATCTGTGCTGTGACAACCCTAAGATCCCAGAGGAAGCAGGTGGAGCTGGCTGTTCATGGCTTCGAACCACCCCCTTTGTAGATCCTTGGGCCTCCTCATGGCCTCAGGAGCCCAGTCTCCTCCTGTAGCCCCCCCAGACCCTCCTGCCCAGCAAGGCTACCTCCTGAATTTTCCTGTTTCTCTTCTTCTGCTTCAAACCCCCTATTCCTCAGATTCCATGAGCAACTGCCATGTCATGGGCATAGTGCTCAATTGAGAATCAAGTTACCTGGGTTTAAGTCTCCACCTTCCACTGACTGCCCAGGTACTGCCCCCATCAGGAACTGCCAGCTCTGTACAGTGAGGATCACGATATCCATGACAGGATGGACGTGAAGCCCAAACGAGATGGAATTCATAAGATGCTAAAAAGAGACAGCTATAGACGAGATAACAATGTTACATGGTGGGTGTTATTCCCCTCATTCAGTGGGCTATCATAGATCTAGAGAACTATTCTGAAAAAAACCATCAGGATATAAATCTAAGGTGTTTGGTCCTTCACAATTGTGTCATTCTTTTGGCCAAATCCAGTCCCTGATGCTTGAGATGGATCAGATCTAGATCCCACAACAGTGAACACTAGCCTCTGAGAGAATTCTTCCACATCTTCCAAGCCTTTATAGAAGCAGACACAAAGACAGTGATGTACCTGTTCTGTAGGCTTGGGAAGTCCAGCCCTCTGGGTTGAACATCTAGTTTACAGAATCCTCCAGAAATATCTGGACACAGGAGCTGGGTCCCCAGATCTACAGCACCACCTCAAAGGGTACATGCTTCAGGGCTTGCTAGATTTTTTTGTTTTTTTTTTTTTTGAGATGGAGTCTTGCTCTGTTGCCCAGGCTGGAGTGCAGTGGTGTGATCTCAGCTCCCTACAACCTCTGCCTCCCAGTTTCAAATGATTCTCCTGACTCAGCCTCCACAGTAGCTGGGACTACAGGCATGTGCCACCATACCTGGGTAACTTTTGTATTTTTAGTAGAGACGAGGTTTTGCCATATTGGCCAGACTGGTCTCGAACTCCTGATCTCAAGTGATCTGCCTGCTTTGGCCTCCCAAAGTGCTGGGATTATAGGCATGAGCCACTGTACCCAGACTAGATTTTTAAATCTTATCCATACAAGGGTAGAAGTACCTGCTAGTTATTTTTAGCCAATCCACCGATCTTGAACACCATTCATTTCACCAATGAATTAAATCAATGAATTAATTCACCAATGAATTAAAGACTATGGGCTCTTTCAAATGCTCACTAACCACACTTGGAGTGTGTATTCCTGATTATGATAAGCCTTTAAAGTAAGCTCTAGAACTGACTTTGCACCAGATCCCCCAGGGGGCTCAGTGAGCCAGAGCCACTGGAAGGGAGGTCCTGAGTGTCACCATACCCACATCTCCCATGGGCCTGGCACCAAGAGCATAGAACATGCTCCATCTTGGCTGGAGAATGTGACCCAAAAGGGGACATGCCCATACTGTGGTATGTTCCAAACATGGACTCATTTTTAACTAAAGAAGTTTCTAGAAGGCCTAAGGGGAAGAAACACAACTCCTGGTTGTCTGAGAATATATCCAGAGCCAACGTATTTGCCTTCTGAAAGGCAACAAGCACACGTAGGGCTGCCTTGCTTCAGGCCTCCCCGTTTTGCCCTGGTCCCGGGCACTGACTCAGCTCCCCTTCCCTTCAGGAGTCGGTGATGGAGGCAACGAGCTTGGAATGGGTAAAGTCAAGGAGGCTGTGAGGAAGCATATACGGCATGGGGATGTCATCGCCTGCGACGTGGAGGCTGACTTTGCCGTCATTGCTGGTGAGCACTCTGATGGCCGCCCAGTCCGGCCGGCTACCCAGGGTGAGGGACCTGGCTTGGAGTCTGACCAGACCAGAAGCTCTTCTCTGCGAGTAGTGCAGAGGGCACCAGGGGAGGGAGGGGAGGTGGTGCTCAGTCTCTGACCTTTCATTCAGTCATTCAACAAACATTTACGGTGTGCCAGGCAATGTTCTGAGCACCGGGATTATAGCTGCAGTGACCCCACTCCACAGAGCTCCCATTCTAGGACTGGGAGATAGAGAATGAGCCCTGACGAATAAATGCATCAGATGATTCTAAAGAGTAATGAGAGCTTTGGGGGCGATAGTACAGATAGCTGAGAGAGGGTGATGGGAGGGCTACTTCAGACCAGTGGTCAGGAAGGCCTTTCTGAAGAGAGTCATCTGTGCTTTTATCTGCATGGACAGTAAGAAAATTATCTGGTAAGTGTTTGGAGGATGCAAGAAACTTTCCACCTTTCCTTTCACCTCCTTCTGCCATGGGCTTCCCTGCGCCTCCTACTGTTGCTCCTTTCCCACAGGATCCACTTTTCCTGTGTCCAGGTCCTTCTAGGTCTGGCCTCCTCCTTTGACCTCACCCCAAATTTCAAGAAAATTAGCAGATCCCCGAAAAAGGCTGTCTCCCACTTCATGATCATAGTCTGGAGAGGAGTGGGACCTTTTGGGAACCAGTGCCGGGGTGGGAAAACCTTTTTCATAATTGAGAAATGGCTGGAGGCTCAGTACGGGCAAGTATGAGAGTTTAAAACTCCAGGGGACACAGTGGTCTGAGGGCCCTCGTGCTCTTGTAAGTTTTGCCTCTGGGCGCTCAACCAAGTTCTCACAATGAATATCAGAGAATAATCCCCTCATTTGCATCAGGGGGAGGGAAAAATTAGTCATTTTCAAGTAGGCCAGGGCATTCTCCTTCTTCTTCTTTCTTCTTTCTTCTTTCTTCTTCTTTCTTCCGCCTCCTCCTCTTCTTCCTCTTCCTCTCTTCTTCCTCTTCCTGTTCCTCTTCCTCCTCTTCCTCTTCTTTTTTTTTTTTTTTTTTTTGAGTGTTCTGTTGCCCGGGCTGGAGTGCACTTGTGCCATCTTGGTCACTGCAACTTCCTGGGTTCAAGCGATTCTCCTGCCTCAGCCTCCCAAGTAGCTGGGATTACAGGTACATGCCACCACACCTGGATAATTTTTGTATATTTTTAGTACAGATGGGGTTTCACCATGTTGGCCACACTGGTCTCAAACTCCTGACCTCAAGTGATCCACCTGCCTCAGCCTCCGAAAGTGCTGGGATTACAGGCATGAGCCACCATGTCTGACTGATTATGACTTTTTAGATAACAACACCAAAGACATTATCCATGAAAGAAACAGTTGATAAGCTGGACTTCACTAAAGTTTCAAACTTCTGCTCTGCAAACGACAATGTTAAGAGGAGAAGGCTGGGTGCAGTGACTCATAGCTATATAATCCTAACACTTTGGGAGACTGAGGCAGGAAGACCATTTGATGCTAGGAGTTTGAGACCAGCCTGGGCAATGTAGCGAGAACTTGTCTCTACAAAAAATTTTTTAAATATTAGCTGGGCTTAGTGATATCTCTGTATCTGTTTCCCAGTTTTCAAATGGAGATAACAGTACTTACACCTCACAAGCTTCTCATAAGGACTCCAGGAACTAGTCTGCATAAGGCATTTATAACAGCGCCACATGTTGTAAATATTCAGTCAAAGAAGATACTCTATTCCATTCAATATAAGATGTCACTGATGGCCAGGCGTAGTGGCTCATGCCTGTAATCCCAGCACTTTGGGAAGCCAAGGCAAGAGGATCACTTGAGTCCTAGAGTTCCACGTTACAGTGAGCTATGCTTGTGCCACTGCACTCCAGCCTGGGTGACAGACTGAGACCCTGTCTTTATTTAAAAATGAAAAAAAGGCTGGGCGCTGCTGCTCACGCCTATAATCCCAGCACTTTGGGAGGCCAAGGCAGGCAGATCACGAGGTCAGGAGATCGAGACCATCTTGGCTAACACAGCGAAACCCCGTCTCTACTAAAAATACAAAAAATTAGCCAGGCGTGGTGGCGGGTGCCTGTAGTCCCAGCTACTCAGGAGGCTGAGGCAGGAGAATGGCGTGAACCCAGGAGGCGGAGCCTGCAGTGAGCCGAGATCACGCCACTGCACTCCAGCCTAGGCGACAGAGCGAGACTCCATCTCAAAAAAAAATAAAATAAATAAAATAAAAAATCCCAGCACTTTGGGAAGCCAAGGCAGGAAGGTCACTTGAGTCCAAGAGCTCCAGGTTACAGTGAGCTATGATTGTGCCACTGCACTCCAGCCTGGGTGACAGAGTGAGACTCTGTCTTATAAAAAGAAAAAAAAAAACGTAATTGATGACAATAATTACCAATAATTTACATACTACTAAGGAAAACACAACCAATTATAACTGTAAGATACTATTAATTGTAAGTATCTTACAATTAATCTCAATCTGTAATCTCAATTGAGATCTCAATTGTAATCTCAATCTGTAATTGTAATTGAGATTACAATTAATCTCAATCTGTAATCTCAATTTCAGAGATGTAAGTGTAACAAAAGTACATCTTAAAGTCAGTAAAATACAGTATTATTTTTAGCACATGGTCTTTACCTGCCACATTTTGATATATGCCTTGTATTTTCATAACACATGCCTTTGTACTCACTAAAGATTTTTTGTTTGTTTGAGATGGAATCTTGGTCTGTTGCCCAGACTGGAGTGCAGTGGCACAATCTGGGCTCACTGCAACCTCCACCTCCCAGGTTCAAGTGGTTTTCCTGCCTCAGCCTCCTGAGTAGCTGGGATTACAGGCTCCAGCCACCCAGCCCTCCTGATTTTTGTACTTTTAGTAGAGATGGGGTTTCACCATGTTGGCCAGGCTGGTCTCCAACTCCTGACCTCAGGTGATCTGCCCATTTTGACCCCCCGAAGTGCTGGGATTACAGGCATGAGCTGCCACGCCCAGCCAAGCGGGTTTTTGTTTGTTAGCTTTTTTTTTTTTTTTTTTTTAAACTGGAATTACTCCCATTCCTCCACCCCTCTTCTGGCAAAATTTTACCCAACCTACAAGGCCCATATTAAAAGACCCATTTTCTGTGAATCTTTCCTAAACCGGTCAGAATGAGTGCCCCCTCCTCATGTTCCCATAATCCTGCATGAACATGTCACTCACAGTGACCCGTGGCTGGCCGTGTGCACAGCCCCTCCTCTCCTGGACGGGAGTGACCTCTCTTTCGTGGTGCTCTGCACCTAGAGCTTAGCAGGGCCTTCATCAATTCTTCTTCAACTGCATGGAGAACTCAAGCAGGTTCCAGGGAAAAGCCAAGGAGATGGTCCCAAAACTGAGGAATAAGCCCTTTGGGCCTGTGATGGAAAAAGAAGGGAAGTCTGAGGCTGATTTGGGAGTGATCTTTGAGCACGTGAAGAGGCCATGTGATCCAGCGTGACAGGGCAGTTTCCTGCCCCCTGAGGGTGGACTTCCATGTGGCACAGGGGATTCAGCTCAGCCAGAAGGGAGAGTTCCTTCATGTTGAGTGTTTTGGAGTGGGTTTCTAGGGTTATTGCCTCAACCTTTTTTTCTGATGGTCATTAGCAGTGTATTAAGTAGTTTAGAGCAAGGGTTTTCAAACTTTAGCTTGAATCAGACTCACATAGAGGGTTTATCAAAACTCAGTCAGGTGCACCTATAATCCCAGCTACTTGGGAGGCTGAGGCAGGAGGATCACTTGAGCCCAGGAGTTTGAGGTTCTACCCCAATGAGCTATGATCATGCTAGCCTGGGGGACAGAGGGAGACCCCATCACTAAAAAAATTAAAAATTAAAATAGGCCGGGTGCAGTGGCTCATGTCTGTAATCCCAGAACTTTGGGAGGCCGAGGTGGGTGGATCACAAGGTCAAAACTGGATTCTGGAACACAGAGCTCCTGTGGTCCTTGGGCTGGGCCCTGCTAAGGGGTCTTCTCCTGATCCTTCCTTGCACCCGAGCCCCTGATGTGGGAGCACGGGCCCCTGATGTGAGACCAGCCTGGCCAATATGGTGAAACCCGGTCTCTTCTAAAAATATAAAAATTAGCTGGGCATGGTGGCACGCACCTGCAGTCCCAGCTGCTCAAGAGGCTGAGGCAGGAGAATCACTTGAACCCAGGAGGCA
>NW_012116265.1:2325122-2326168 GCF_000951035.1 Colobus angolensis palliatus | reverse complement strand
CTTGAACCCAGGAATCCAAGGCTGCAGTGAACTATGTTCACACCACTGCACTCCAGCCTTGGAGACAGAGGGAGACCCTGTCTCAAAAAAAAAAAAAAAAAAGAGAATCCCTAGGAAGGGACAGATCATATTAGCTGGGCCCAAGAACACTGACTTTCTCCTGAGGACTCTCCCTGAGAGGCAGCAGCAGGTGGCTTTTGTCTGAGCTCCTCCAACTGCAGAGCCCATGCTCTGGCGTGTTTGCAGTTCTAGGTACGCTCTGTAGCCCAGTGCAGAGGAAGGGCATCAACGTGTGCCTGTCTAACTTATGTGAACTCACACATGCATATGGGGAAAATGCAAAAGAGAGGCGGCCAGCGCCCAGCACCCAAGCCTGAGCAGCGAGGTGGCGGCGGGACTGGCCCTTCCTTCCTTGGTCCTCAATTTCCATGGCCCTCGTAGAGCAAGCCCCGCCCTGAACACCAATTCCAGGCTCTAACTCACCTCCTCTGGGGCTCCTCAAGGAGATGGGACCTGCCCCTCCTGGAGGAGAAGCTGGTGGACCAGACTTACGGACATCCACAGTGCCTCAGTCCCTAACGGGACACCTACTTGGGGAATCTTCCTGGGTAATTTGGACCTTGGGAAAATGGGGCCAAAGCTCTGACTTTCCATCTAAATCCTGGGTTAGATGTGATTCCACCTGTGAGCTGACAGCAGCCTGAGGGATTAGAGGTGGGTGTCGAAGGTTGTGGAAGAGGGTGTGGAAGGTCTGGGGAGATGGGAAGGCAAATCCAAGAGGCAGGAGGCTCCTGAGCACTGAGCCTGCAGAAGAGCCCGAGATTGGGTGGGCCATTGCTACAAGTCCCCAGCCAGTGGGCAGGCCCATTACCTCCCAACATCTGCAACCAGACATCTGCATTGCTGCCTCTTTTCTGTCTTTTTTTTTTTTTTTTGGCAGAGTTTCACTCTTGTCACCCAGGCTGGAGTACAGTGGCACAATCTCGGCTCACTGCAGCCTCCGCCTCCCAGGTTCAAGCGATTCTCCTGCCTCAGCCTCCCAAGTA
>NW_012116265.1:2291059-2323373 GCF_000951035.1 Colobus angolensis palliatus | reverse complement strand
AAAGGTATGGGGACATGAAGCCATACAGTGTACAGGGGAAATAGCTAGAATCTAGAATAGCTAGAGTTCTGCGGGTCACTACGTAGGGGTCCTTGTGTCATCTAGAGATGCTGGGCAGAGCTGTGGCCTGAGCTAGTGGCACAGCTTGATTGATTGGGGCAGAGAAATGTCCCACAGCTCTGCTCAGTGAGTTGCATTTGGGGACAGGGGTTCTTAGGGATCTGACTGTGAGTGTGGTAGAAGTGGGCACCTTGCCGAGGAGGCCAGGGAAGGTGGACACCACTACCCAGGAACACCTTGCCCACTCTGGCTCTTGGCCCAGGGGAGCCTCAGAGTGAGGGAGAGGCAGTGCCCTTGGGTTGTACTTGAGGGCAAGCATTCCTCAGACGTCATCAAGAGCCAAGAACCAATTGATGACACTTTACAGGGACACTCAGGTGGTACCTGCAAGGGCTGATAAGGAGGGCTTGGAGCTAAGGAGCTGGAGGAACTTGGTCTTTCTCAGCTTGGGGGCCAAGATGCTGCAGTTCAGCAGGGTGACAGAGCTCTGGGCAGGGGGTGGGTCCCTGGGAGGGACTGAAGGCCTCCAAGGATGAGGCCTCGGGAAGCCCCCTCATGGGGCCATCTTCCCCTCAGCCTGATGGAGGCCTCAGGTGGCAGATAGCCAGGCCGGCTCTGCCTGGATGCTGGTCTGGATTAGGGCCACTCTCTTCTCTGTACTTCTGTAGTTTGTAGACTTCTCTGTTTCCTAGGACCAAGTCCTTTATAAAAACATCTGGCCTGCCTTGGGTGAGTGAAGTGGTGGTTAGGAAGGTCACAGGCCCTGACTGACTGCCTGGTTCAAGTCCTGGCTCCACCCACTTCAGCCTTGAGCAAGTCTCCAACCTCAGCATTCCTCAGTTTCCTCGAGTAGGGTCATAACAGATCTACTTTTTGGGTGATTGGAAGATGAAATGAGTCCCTTTGTGTAAAGCACCTGGCATAGTGTCTGGCATGGATTAGTAGTAAGTGTTCAATAAATGCCAACCATCATTATCATCATCATCCTTCTTATCATGACAAGGTCCTTTCTTTACTTCAGTCAGGCTGGGGCAGGTGTCAGGGTGTCCCTGAGCCAGGCTTGATGGTGGCAGCAGGTGGCCTATGCCAAGGAGAGCTCCCACAGCCAGCGCAGAAGGAGGTGAAGGCCAAGACAGAGCTGGGGCCTCCAGGTGCCGTGTGGCATCACATGGGACTGCCTGTCCTTCCCTGTGTGGCCGGGAGGCAGATGGAGCTGTTTCTCCCGCTGCCACACTCCCCAGCCCGGCCCAGGCAGCCAGCTCGCCCCTGCCTATTGCCAGGTGAGACCATGATTATACGAGCCCCATCTTGCTCCACGGGAAGCCTCAGCACCACATTCCTGGCCTCGTCATTGCCTGTGCCAGAGCCCAGGGCCAAGGCAGTGCCTCACCTCACATCCCAGCCCATCTCATGCCAGCCCTTTCCAAGAGATCACAAAGAAGAGGCACTCCCTGGGAGGGGTGAGCCAATGCCAGGAAGCTGATGCCTGGGCAGGAAAGAGGCTAAGGAGACATGGGGCTCATGGTATAAACAAATACCAGGAAAAATTTCCTGGACTTCCCCTACCTCCACCCAGTACTTGGGGAAGAGGAACACAGCAGCTGGGCCTGTTTTGTGTCACTGCCTTGAAGTGGAGGCTGAAGGGGGCTGCCTGAGGGCTCTGGCCAGTCTCCCAGCCCCTCTCTGCTCCATCTCGGCTCCCGGGCAGTTACTGAGCACCCATGGTGAGCATGGATGTGCAATATTCCATCAGCCCAGGGCATAGCAGCCATGTGGGTTGGGGAAACAGAAGAGGACCCTGTTATTCACATGCCCAGTGGTAGGTAGGGAGTGAGGGGCCAAAGAGTGAGAGCTCTTGGAGGAACAAATGATGACTTATTTGTCCCTACTTCAGGGCCTGGCTCAAGGAAGGCACTCAGGAAATGTTGGATGGAGAGATGATGGATGTATGGATGGATGGCGGGAGGGATGGAGGGTTGGAGGGATGGATGGATGATGGATGGATGGATGGGTGGATGGAGGGATGGATGGATAATGGATGGATGCATGGTTTGATGGATGGATGGGTGGATGCAGGGATGGATGGATGTATGGGTGGGTAGATGGGTGGATGGATGGATAATGGATGGATGGATGATGGATGGATAGATGGGTGGGTAGGTGGGTGGATGGAGGGATGGAGGGAGGGATGAATGTATAGATGGATGCATGCATGGATGGATGGATAGATGGGTGGGTAGGTGGGTGGATGGAGGGATGGAGGGAGGGATGAATGTATAGATGGATGCATGCATGGATGGATGGATAGATGGGTGAGAAGATGGAAGAATGAATGCTTTGATGGATCGGTGATGCAGAGAGGCAGGAATAGCCTCGGGCCTCATTCTGGACTCCCATTCTCTTTCAGCACTTTCATTCACCCTACTATTCTTTATAACTTATTTTTGTTAAAGTATAATTAACATACAATAGTGTCTACACCTTAAGTGTACAGTTGGATGAATTTTTACATGGGTATACACCCTTGCAACCACCACCAAGATTAAGACACAAAACAGTTCCAGCTTCCCAGAAGGCACCCCACTTTGAACAGCATCATCACCTCCCATAAATATCCACACACCATGCTCCCATTGTGACTTAATAGCAAGCACCCGTACACTCAGCCTCTACACACTCAGCATCCACACACTCAGCAATCCTGGGGCCTCTGTCCCCATCCAAGCGCTGTCTACTCTCCCTCGCTTGGGTCCTTCATTCCTCCTCTCCTGCTCTGTTGTCTCAGCCTGGACTGGTGCAGTGGCCTCTGGGCCCCCTGCCCTCCAGCTGCTACCTGGTGATTCTCCTCCACCACTGTTACCACCTCTGCCTCTTAGAAGATGGCATGGTCATTCCGTGATCCTTGGAAATTTGCAGGGAGTAGCTATTGGCCCAGCTGGTCCCTGTGTCTCTTAGAGGCTGGGTGCCAGTCAGCTCCAAACCTGTTGGCTGATCGCGTGCACCTTGAGGACCCCACAGCCCTTCCTGGAGGCCAGAAGGATGAGAATGGTGAGGGAAAACAGTGTACTATGAGGAAATGGCCCCAGGAGTCCCAGAAGCATTCCCTCATAAAGAGAGGATATGACCAGTGGAGAAGAGAAGCGAGAGGAAAAAGCCCAAACAAAGGGCGGGAAATGCCATTCTGGGTGGGTAGCTCCTGAGGAGGGACTGTTGGACAAAGGACACACGTGAAAGTGGAAATGATTTAGGGCCTCCCTCCCACAGAGGAACATCCTTCTTGGCCCCCAGGGCAGAACAGAAATGCAGGCTCTCAGGCCAGCTGTGAAGAGACAGTTTGCAGTTGACATTTACCAATGCTTTCTTTATTATTTAGAAAAAGTTATCAGTGAGTGACCCTCCAGGGCTCTCAGCTGGCTCATTTTTATTCTTTCATCGCCTCTGATCCTAGTTGTCCCTTGTCTTAGCTCAAGCTGCTGTTAAATAAAAAATACTATAGACTAGGTGGCTTGAACAACAGAAATTTAGTTATCACAGTTCTAGAGGCTGGGAAGTCCAACATCAAGGTGCCAGTAGTTTTGATTCACTGGTTGGGACTCTGTTCCTGGCTTACAGATGGCCGCCTCTTACTGTGTCCGCATATGGTGGAGAGAGCGAGAGCTCTGGTTTCTCTTTTTCTTATAAGAGCACTTATCCCATCATGAGGCCTCACTCTCATGACCTTATCTCAACCTTATTACCTCCCAAAGACCCCACTTTCAAATTCCAACAATTGAGGATTAGGTTCAGCATACAAAATTTGGGGGTACGTATTCAGTCCATAATACCTCTTCTCCAGAAAATGTTCCCTGAGCTATGCCAATAAGCTGGGTTGGGTGTCCCTGCTCTGTGCTGTGACATCCTGTACTATGACTGCCTGATGACTCATCTAGACTGTGAACCCCATGGGGCAGGAACCATGTCACATTCACCACTGTATCCCTGGTTCAGGGCCTGGCACAAACACAGCAGGTGTTCAGTAAACCTTTGATCAATGGTGGGATGAATGAGCAAATGCCTGAGCAGGGAGAGAGCCTTCTTATATCTGTCCTAATGTCCTGTCTAGATTCCTTAGGTTCCTTCCTCTCACCTCCCGCCTTTGTTTGTGGAGGAGGAAGAAGACAGGGAGGAGGAGGAGGAATAAGAAGAGGAAGGATGTGTTTGACTTGCTTTATGCCTTCACTTAAGACTCACTGTCTTTAGGGGAACTTGAGCTGTTCACTAGGGACAGACACATTAGTGGCTTAGGCAAGTGGTTCTTTGGGACTTTATTTTTGGAAGGAGGGGGATGGAAGAGGATCAAACCACTTTTTTTTTTTTTTTTTTTTTTTTTTTACCAACAGGAAAGCAAAGGGAGAAAGCTCTAGGCTAATAGGCCAGAAGACCTAGCTCTGCCAATAAAATCAACCTCATTTTGTGAATACTTACTGTGTGCCAAGGACCCTGCTAGGTGCTTTGCTTGCACTTAATCCTCAGAACAACCCTCTAAAGGAGGCAGGATGAGTACTTTTATCATCACCCTCCCCATTTTACAGATAAGCACACTGAGGCACAGAAAAGTTAAAATTCCTGCCAGGAAAGACTCAAGTCAGATCTGTCTGATCTCCAAACCACTCTGTCTGCTAGGCCCTGGGCTGCGGCTTCAGGATGGGGGCTTGTATTCTCTGTGGCTCTGCTACACCTAGGTACTCCCACTCCCACAGTCACACTGGTCATGTCTAGAAGGCAACAGCAGCAGGATTTGGCACGTGCTCCACATTAGGCTAACAGAGGTCGCAGGAGAAATGGGAGCCTTTGGTACAAAGACCATTGGTGGATAATCCAGGGCTGGGAGGAACTGATTGGCAGGAAGTAGCCTGCACTGCGCCTGCAGGAGGAGTGAATCTTCGGGGTTAAGGAAATGCAGGCTAGCCGGGCGCAGTGATGTGCACCTATAGTCCCAGCTAGTCAGGAGGCTGAGACAGAAGAATCACTTGAGGCCAGGAGTTCGATACCAGTCTGGGCAACATAGCAAGACTCCATCTCTAAAAATGGACAAACTAAGAAACCGTATGTTTCCATTAAAGCATATTTAGTTACATAACAGTAACTACCAAAAGAAGCAGCCCAAACTATTCCCCTGATTGCTTCTGGGGAGTGGATTTGGGGGCCAATGAGCTATGATGACACTGTTATTTTTCATGACTTTTCCAATGGTATTAATATTTTAAACCAAAATTTTACTTTTTAAAAAAGCGAGTATGTCAAGGCAAAGGATCCTTCTCACTTATAAATGTGCATAAATGAAATTTCTTTTTCCTCCTCCTCCACTCCTATTTCTGCCCCATTTTTTTCCAGGAAGAAAAAATGCTGGGCATCTTGGTGCAGCACAGAGTCCGGAGTGGCGTCTCAGGCATCGTGGGCATGGAGGTGGATGGGCTGCCCTTCCACAACACCCACGCCGAGATGATCCAGAAGCTGGTGGACGTCACCAGGGCGCAGGTGTAACCGTCCATGTTCCGTGGGAGCAGAGTCCCTACCAATGGGTGGTTCTGCATCCGGGGAGAATGCAGCTGCTTCTGGCGACAATCCTGCTAGTAAACACTGGTATTCGGTGAGCAACGAACACTCGCCTGGCCTGGGAAACTGCATGCCCACTTCCTGGGAGGGGTTAGCGTAAGTGCTGTGGACAAAGGTCAACATTTCTCCGGGGCTTGCCACAGGACAATGCCTAAGACTCTCAAGGCGTCGATTTCAACCCTCCTTCACGCTGGCTTCTTCAGGCCAGCCACGTGGTCTCCTGCGAGAATCTTCTCGACAGTTACTTCTGGGGACACTTGTGAGCAATTAACTGTCAGGCAGAGCATGAGAACAAATATTCCCAGGCCATGTAGGACACTCCAGACTCCAGTCATCTTCCCTCATCCGTGGTTTCTGTTCATCGTGTTCTTAGTTACTCATGGCCAACTGCAGACCGAAAATACTAAGTGAAAGATTTCAGAAATAAACAACTCCTAAGTTTTAAATTGTGTACTATTCTGAATACTGTGATGAAATGTCACAGCATCCTGCTCCATCCTACCTAGGACATGAATCCTGCCTTTGTCCAGGGTACCAGTGCTGTAGACACCACCCGCCTGCTAGTCACTCAGCAGGTGATCACATCCACTGTCATGGTATTGCAGTGCTTATATTCAAGCCCCTCTTATTTAACTTAGTAATGTCCTCAAAGTGCAAGAGTAGGGATGCTGGCAATTTGGATATGCCAAAGAGAGGCCATAAAGGGCTTCCTTTAAGTGAAAAGGTGAAAGTTCTTGACTTAATAAAGAAAAAGTTCATATATTGAGGCTACTAAGATCTATGGTAAGAATGAATTTTCTATCCATGAAATTGAGAAGGAGGCCGGGCCTGGTGGCTCACTCCTATAATCCCAGCAGTTTGGGAGCCTGAGGCAGGCAGATCACTTGAGCTCAGGAGTTTAAGACTGGCCTGAACAACATAGTTAAACCCTGTCTCTACCAAAAATAAAAAAAATTAGCCAGGCCTGGTGGCGGGTGTCTGTAATCCCAACTACTCGGGAGACTGAGGCAGGAGAATCGCTTGAAACCAGGAGATGGAGGTTGCAGTGAGCCAAGATCAAGCCACTGCACTCCAGCCTGGGCGACTAAGTGAGACTCTTAAAAAAAAAAAAAAGAAAGAAAAGCCAGGCGCTGTAGCTCACGCCTGTAATCCCAGCACTTCGGGAGGCTGAGGTGGGCAGATCACTTGAGCTCAGGAGTTTGAGACTGGCCTGGGCAACATGATAAAACCCCATCTCTAGCAAAAATAGAAAAAATTAGCTGGGTGTGGTGGTGGGTGTCTGTAATGCCAGCTCCTCAGGAGACTGAGGCGGGAGAATTGCTTGAAACCAGGAGATGGAGGTTGCAGTGAGCCGAGATCACACCACTGCACTCCAGCCTGGGCGACAGAGCGAGACTGTCTCAAAACAAACAAGCAAAATGAAAAAAAAAAGAATTGAGAAGGAAAAAGAAACGTGTGCTAGTTTTGTTGTCAAACTTCAAGCTGCAAAAGTTCTGGCCACAATGTGTGGTAAGTGATTAGTTAAGAGGGAAAAGGCATTACATGTGTGGGTGGAAGATGTGAACAGAAATGTGTTCCAACTGACAGCATCGAGTTCAGTACTATCTACTGGGGATCTTGGAACATATTCCCTGCGATGAGGGGGTACTATTATGATTAGGACACAGTCAAGCAGCCGTGCACGGTGGCTCACCCCTGTGATCTCAACATTTTGGGAGGCCAAGGCGGGAGGATCCTGTGGGCCCAGAAGTTTGAGACCAGCTTGGACAACATAGTGAAATCCCATCTCTACAAAAAAAGTTTTTAAAATTTGCCAGGCATGGTGGTATGCACCTGTAGTCCCAGCTACTCATAGCGCTAAGGTGGGAGGATCACTTGAGCCCAGGAGTTTGAGGCTGCAGTGAGCTGTGATCACACCGCTGTACTCCAGCGTGGGTGACATAGCAAGACCTTGTATCAAAAAAGGAAAATGGTAAAATGTACAAATGTAGAATATATATTTATGAAGTTTTTGGGCTTTACAGAAGCTTTACTCCTACCACCACCAAAATATTTATACCTTTGAAATGTTTTTTTTTTTTCCAAACAGCATTTTGTTTACTAAGGCAAAAGGTCCTTTTTGTTTGTTTGTTTTTGAGACGGAGTCTCGCTCAGTTGCACAGGCTGGAGTGCAGTGGCCGGATCTCAGCTCACTGCAAGCTCCGCCTCCTGGGTTTACGCCATTCTCCTGCCTCAGCCTCCCGAGTAGCTGGGACTACAGGCGCCCGCCACCTCGCCCGGCTAGTTTTTTGTATTTTTAGTAGAGACGGGGTTTCACCGTGTTAGCCAGGATGGTCTCCATCTCCTGACCTCGTGATCCGCCCGTCTCGGCCTCCCAAAGTGCTGGGATTACAGGCTTGAGCCACCGCACCCGGCTGGCAAAAGGTCCTTTGAAGAGCCTAACATTTATCACCATTGCTGCCCCTCACCTCACCCTGACACTATTCCACCTCCTCTCTATCTGCTCCCCTGCACCCCCTGAGCCCGGACCCTTGTGTAGGAGGGCAGCCTTACCCTGTGGGTGAGTCAGGCCCGTCCAGTGCTCGGGTGGCTCAGAGTCCTCCTGAACAACTCCAGTCACTTGCCCTTATCGCTTTCACAAGCTCCCACTGCACAGTGCCCAACAGCATTAGAAACTGAGTCACTGACAGTGTCCCGTTACACTCTTACACTATCCTGTGCTGGTTGCACTGCTGAGTGACAGCTGACTCACCCGGATCAGGGGAGTCCAGCTTGGCAGCCATGACCCCAAATGTTTGTTGAACCTGCTTAGTTTTCCTTCATTTCCTTAAACAGGTTGAGTTTCATCCTTTAAGGAGCAACAGTTGTGAGAATAGAACACAGGGTGAAAATGAACCCCGCATTGTACACGCAGCAGTTAATTAAGCATTAGGATGTAGCACAGTGGTTCTGGGACTGACTGCGGTTCTCCCTATGCAGGGGCGTGATGCAGCCCTGGGCGGAAGCCGCTGGGGTTGGGGCTCTCCAGGTCTCCCTTGTCATTCTAGGGGAGTTCCCACCGGCAGGGGCTGTGTTCATGCTGGTGCGGCAGCAGGGCTGACACCTCCGACATCCTGAGAACTCAACCACATGGGCCTCTGTGGCATCTCATGGCTCAGTGAAGCCACTTCAGCTCTGCAGCCTCCCTGGTCACATGTCCTCCAATTAAGATTTTTGTCCGTGATTTGGGACTGCAGAGTTCCATGTAGCAAGGGCCTCTGATTGAGAGTGTACCCCGACGTTTCTGCAATCTTTTTTTTTTTTTTTTTTTTTTTGAGATGGAGTCTCGCTCTGTCACCCAGACTGGAGTGCACTGGTGCAATCTCGGCTCACTGCAAGCTCCGCCTCCCAGGTTCACACCATTTTCCTGCCTCAGCCTCCCAAGTAGCTGGGACCACAGTCACCTGCCACCACGCCCAGCTAATTTTTGTATTTTTAGTAGAGATGGGGTTTCACCTTGTTAGCCAGGATGGTCTCGATCTCCTGACCTCGTGATCCACCCGCCTCAGCCTCCCAAAGTGCTGGGATTACAGGCGTGAGCCACCATGCGCGGCTGGTTTCTGCAATCTTGATGGCTAGAAGAGAGAAGTCCTCACTATGGTAAAGCTGCCAGCACGCTTCTAACATGTTTTGGGGGAGACACAAATGTGCCTTTGGTTTTGCAGTAGTAACAGCAGAATTCTCTTCTGGCATGGAGGAGTCTCAGGCATAAAACCACGTAATGGGTTATCTTCACTATGGGCAAAAATTCATAGGGAGAGGAATTCCAGTTCTTTGGGAAAGAGGCTGACACCAGGTTGAGCCCAGAAAAAGCTGAGAATAAGGGTCCTAGACTCAGTGACACATTCCCGCTACAGGGAGAGTCAGGCCCATGCTCCCACATCAGGCGCTTGGGTGGAAGGGAGGGTCAGGAGAAGACCCCTTAGCAGGGCCTAGCCCAAGAACCACAGGAGCTCTGTGTTCCAGAATCCAGTTTTGATGCTTGTCCATTCCACTATAGGACTCCTGCTCAGACCTTTAGTAAAGTTTTGTTCAGCTTTGCTCTTTTATCCTAGCCTTGACTGTGCTTTGGGGGAAGCACCTGTATCCATGGGGTGGCCATGGTGAGTGTGGCTGCAGCCTGAAGAAGCTGGTTACAGGGGGATAGGAGATGACATGCAGGGAATGATGGGGTGGCTTAAGGTGAGATATGGGCCTGGTGCCAACCAGAATGGATTTGTGGGACATGGAAGCATCGCCGGGCATTTCCAAGAACACTGAGGGGAGGTAGTCCTGGTGAACAGTGCACAGGATGCTCCATGGATAACAAGGGCAGGCTGGGGACCTTGGCACCTAGAGGAGAGAATGAGCCACACAGACCCTGCAGGAGGTGGATCAAAGACAAGTGAGCCAGCTAAGCAGGTCAGGGCTCCTTAGTCTCCTGGAGGTCCTCTGGCCCCTCCATCACTCAGCAGGGAAAGGCATTCCTCTGAGGTTGTTCCTTGCCCCTCATTGCACGGGCTCTGTTGACCACCAGTCCCAACTTGGTCCAGCCCACTGCATTCTGCTACATCCTGCCCACTCCATGTGGCTTCCACTGGCTGCACAATGAAGTCTAACTCTTAGATTCAAAAAACCACTGCCTCTAGGCAGGGTGGAGAGGATGTGGCTTACCAGCAATTCACATAAACTCAATGTGTGTCAGCAGTAAGATTTCTTACCAGAAGTAAAGCAGCAGAGAGGAAAATGGGCCTGTTCTCCACGGGGCAGGTCAGACAGACTTGGTCTCACTTCACATTCCAGGCATCACATTTGAAGAAGGGGATTTTGTTTAGATGAAGGTACAGGAAGGTGGGCGCTTAAAACCTCTTAAGTTTAGGGTTGGATGTGGTGGCGTATGCCTGTAATCCCAGAACTTTGGGAGGCCAAGGCAGGTGGATCACTCGAGGCCAGGAGTTTGAGACCAGCCTGGCCAACATGGCAAAACCCTCTTCTCTACTAAAAATACAAAATTTAGCTGGGTGTGGTGGCACATGCCTGTAATCCCAGCTACTTGGGAGGCTGAGGCAGGAGAATTGGTTGAACTTGAGAAGCAGAGGTTGCAATGAGCCAAGATTGTGCCACTGCACTCCAGCCTGGGTGACAGAGCAAGGCTCTGTCTCAAAAAAACAAAACAAAACAAAACAAAAAACCTGTTAAGTTGAGGTGGCTTGAAGAGCTGCCTGTCAGAGAATGGCCAGATGCTCACCAATTCTGCCTGCATCCATAGGAAAACTACCTTCCCTAGCCTCACTTGCAGTTAGGTTGAGGCCACATGACTGGGATCTGACCAATGGAGTGTGAGTAGCAGGGATATTCGCCATTTCCACACTTGACCAAAAACCCCTGTGAGATTCTCTTTTTGCTGCTTCCCCTTACCTGTGTGGGTGAAAAGGGAAGACCCCAAGATGATGGACTCTGGTGATGGAAGGACCTGAATCACTGCCATCACTTTGGGAAAGACTTGCCAGAAAGCAGCCTCTCATTGGACTTTGCATGAAGTTTTCTGCCCAACCCTGAAATTAGTCGTCTTGGGTAGTAGTGAGTTGTCATTGGCGGCATTTGTAGAGAGACTGGACTATCATTTTTGGGGAATGCAGAGAGGAGGCTTCATGGAGAGGGAACTGGATATTATGACGTCTCTGGTATATGCTCGCACTGGTATCTAACATGTAATTTAGCAGTATTCTTCTGAAAGTTGTTGAATTAAAGCAAATGGGATTGAAATCCCAACATTTCCCCAGAGTACTGGGCACCATCATAACCTTAGGATTAATGCCATCTGTCTTAGTCCATTTTCTATGGCTGTAACAGAATACCATGGACTAGGTTATTTATAAAGAACATACATTTCTTTGGCTTATGATTCTAGAGACTGGGAAGTCCAAGAGCATGGTGCCAGCATCTGGCAGGGGTCATCTCATGGCAGAAAGCAGAAATGCAAGCAAGCTCTTAAGAGAGAAAAAAAGCGGGCTGAACTCCCCCGATAACAAACTCTCTCCCATCATAACAGCATTAATCCATGACCTAACATCCCTTAAAGATCCCACCTCTTCGCATAGTTACAATGGCAATGAAATTTCAGCCTGAGTTTTGGAGGGGACATTCAAATCATAGTATCATCAGGGACCACTGTCTTGCCAGATGAATTCCAGGGATGGAGGCTTCAGGATCACCAGCTACAAGAAGCGGGTTATTCAGAAAAGCAACAAGCCAAGAGGGTCAGAGTCTGGCTCTCTTTTGGTTGGAACAGTCAGAGGAATCAGCAGATGGGGATGTATTTCGTGCTGAAAATTTCTCCCACTCTTGTCTGGCCAACCCACAGACCAGTGTGTGTAACAGGAAGATGAGCCCTATGTGTAAACAGGAAGATGAGCCCTCATCTGACGAAACAACTCTGGTGAATAAGAAATAAATCCTAATGGCTTCTGTCACCTTCCAAACCAGATGGACTTTTTCTTCCACCCATCCTCTCAGGAGAGAAAGGAGTCATAATCCCCAATATTGTCCTTACTTAGTCTGTTTAGAAGAAGGATCTACTCTTCTGGAACACTCCAGGACTCTAGGAGCCTGACCCAGAGAGGGATTAAATGACCAAGATCAAATTTACGTTTTAATATGATGCAGTTAATCCTCAGTGATAAACATGGCATATGCCACTGTTGAGAAGATGCTCCAGCCTAAAGAGTCAGGTCAGCAAATGTGGATCTCTCCAAACAAAGCCCCGTCACCGAGGACAGCCCCACAGAGATGAATGCAACAGGCCCTTCTGCTTTGGGAATCTTCTCTAGTGAGGAGGGGGTGGTCTGATGGAGCCCTCCCTCACTGTGGGGAGCAGCTACCTAGCAGATACAAGGGGTCATGTGGCCAAGGACAGAGTGGGTGATACTCTCCAAACCACATGACTGGGCTCTATCCTCAAAAGGGAGTTGACCAAATTAAACCACAGAGCAAATTTGCAACACCACACTGTAGAGCTGGGTGGCACTTTATGAATCTCAAGTGGAGGTAGAGAAGGCTCTACTTCACTCCAGGACTGTGTCCTTGAACATTTTCTGGGTAATCAAGTGCAAATCCCTAATTGCTCTGCTTGAGTTTGCCCTGAGAAGTTCAACCTCTGCCCCTTCCTGACTCCTTTGATTCTTCAAGGACCCTCTAGACCCCCTGGTGTTGAAGACCCCCTACCCCATAAGGACTGCAGCATACTCCCAAGGTGTCCAGTTACTTTGCTTTATTTGCAGACTGAAGTTGGCTACATAAATCCATTGCACAGTCAACACATGTAGACTTGGCAAAAAGAGAGGACAATACAAAAATACAACTCTTGATAGTAAATGAGAGTGCCCTCAGCTCATCCCAGTCTGTATCAGTGGGGAGCCGGTGTTTAAGGTCAACATAGGAGGAGGTGCTGTGGAATGAGGAGGCATGGAGGCTTCCACCAGTGTCATTGACCCAGTAAGATCCTGGGCTGAGTTGCATGGGCTCTTCTTGGCTGTGTGGTCATTTCTGCTGCCTTCAAACTTGGTCACTTCCTCCTCTAGGAAGGGGAAGAGAACCTCCCCAAGTCATCGGACACCCTCCACAAGGATCTGATCAGGGGCTGTGCAGTCGAAGCCAAGTGTATCCCTGGGCCCACTGTGAGCACCCTTCCCTGGGGCACCTCCAACCTGGGCTGTCTGCCTCTGGGCATCCCCGACAAAGGATCAACCTCTTAAAAGTTGGGGGGAAGAGGGGAAGGGAGACTGAGGAAGGGGTTCTACCTGGGCCTCCCTTTGGTAGATTCCAGAAATGTTTACTGATGCCAACTTCTGCTCCTAGCCACTGGTCCCTTCTTGGAGGAAGCCCAGGTAGCCTCTTGGTTCTGAGGAACTGGAGTCCCAGGCCTTGAAGGACATCCCCAGTCAGAGCTGGTCCCAGCCCACTGACCAGAAGGTCTGAAGGGCTAGCATTTCTGTAGAGGTGGGCAGGTCTTCTGGAGCAGCAGGTGGCTCTCCCAGTTCCTGTGGCTGAAGCCAGGGTCCTTCTCTGCCTATAACTACCCCCACTCCCCCAACCCAACACCCCCTCCCTTCCTTCTCCCCTCCTTCTCCCCTCCTCCCTTTCTTCTCCCCCTCCTCCTTTCCTTCCTCCTCCTCCTTTCCTTCCCCCTCCTCCCTTCCTTTCCCCTCCTGCCTTCCTTCCCCCTCTAGTTTTCCCTTCCCACCCTGTTGTGGGCGGGGCTCCAGCGCTGATCCCACCGGGACACCTGGACAGGCGTTGTCTGTGACAACGGTGGCATTGGAAGGCCCTGGCAGGTGAACGCCCAGCCTCCCACCCCCCAAGTCCTCGCACTCCCCATGCACAAACTGCGGGAAGCAGGCCAGGGAGCGCAGCTCACTGTCTTCCCCCCACCAGCAGCCCCAGCCTGGCCACATCGCAGCCGCAGCAGAGGACACCATGAGCCAACGGGGGCTTATTCCCATCCTCGGCGGTCCCAGCGGGCTCAGCAAGGAAGAGCAGACTTCTGGAGTCACAGGGGCCTCGCTGCCTCCGCAGAAAGCGGCACTGGTGCTGGGGGAAGCAGGAGGTGGCCGGCCCCGAGGCCCGTGGGCTGAAGGCTCAGGCCTCACGTGGCCCCACCCGCGGGGGACTCAGGCTAGGCCAACCCACCCGTGGCAGACCCTACCACCCCTGGCGAGTTAGGGGTCTGGAAGGCCGGGTGGAGCTTGGTCAACAGCTCGGGCTCCTCGCCCTGGGCCCCGCTTTTCCCGGAGGCCTCGGGGGCACCCAGCGGGTAGGCCTCCCGGGCCCGGCCGGTCCTAGAGCAGGTGAGGAAGGCCAGGCAGGCCCCGCGGAGGCGGGCCAGGTCCCGGTGGGTGGTCTCGCTGACGAAGCAGTAGAGCACCGGGTCGGCGACGCAGTTGAAGCTTGTGAGCAGGAGGGAGAAGTGGTAGGCGTTGAAGACGCCCTTGGCGAAGTCGCAGCTGGCCTCCCAGACGCTGCGCACCAGCAGCAGCACGTGGTAGGGCAGGAAGCAGGCCAGGAAGATGACCACGGTGCTGAGCACCAGCCGCTGGATCTGGTCCTTGCGGCTCTTCTGGGTGCCGTGGCTCCGGCGCACGGCGCGCAGGATGCCCTGGTAGGAGGCCAGCAGCAGGCAGATGGGGAAGAGGAAGCCCACCAGGAAGCGGTAGTAGTTGATGGCGCGCTGCCATGCCTGGATGGGGTAGTGCTCAAAGCACACGCGGTGCTGGTCCTCGTCCTCGATGACCTCCTCGTGCATCAGGAAGTAGATACTGGTCAGCAGCTCCTTGGCCCAGATGACCACGCTGACGCCGACGGCCGCCTTCAGGGTCCGGAACTGGTGGAAGCGGAAGGGATGGGCCACAGCCAGGTAGCGGTCCACGGAGATGCAGCAGAGGAAGCCCACGCTGATGTAGATGTTCTCGTAGAGGAGGATGCCGCACACCTGACAGGACAGGTCGCCGTGAGACCAGTTGTCGTGCTGCAGCACGTACTGCAGCCAGAAGGGCAGCGAGCAGATGTAGAAGAGGTCGGCCACCGTCAGGTTGCACAGGTACACGCCCAGCTCGTTCCGGGCCTTGATCTGCAGGTAGCCGAAGTAGAGGGACAGGCAGTTGGCCGGGAAGCCTACCACCAACACCGTAACATAGACCACCGGGGCCAGCGTCTGGTGGATGGTGTGGTCGATGGTACAGCTCATGGAGGAGTTGTCTGCAGTGATGTTCCCCATCTTTGGGCCTGAAGGGGCCACACTCCTCATGGGCTCAGGGACTGGGCCTGTCTCTCCACCGCCATCCTGTTTATAGAAGGTGGTTCAAGTTCTACCAAGGGCTGGGCATCGCTGGTGGTGGGCAAGACCCTGAAAGTCAGAGGCAGGAAAGGCTTACAATAGTAGCTAACATGTATGTAGCACCTACTGTGTGTCAGGCACCATTCTAAATTCTTTGCTCATTTAATTTAGAAGGTGTACTAGCCCACCAACTCCAATTCAACTAGAGTATCTGAATGGTCGGGCATGATGGCTCACACCTGTAAGCCCAGCACTTTGGGAGGCGGAAGGATCGCTCGGGCTCAACAGCTCAAGAGTTCAAGACCAGACTGGGCAACATGGCAAGCCCTTGTCTCTATAAATAAATAAATAAATAACAAGAAGAATAGATCTGAATGGGAGCCCCAGGCGCGGTGGCTCACACCTGTAATCCCAGCACTTTGGGAAGCCGAGGTGGGCAGATCACTTGAGGTCAGGAGTTCGAGACCAGCCTGGCCAACATGGCAAAACCCCGTCTCTACTAAAAATACAAAAATTAGCTGGGCATGGTGGTGGACACCTGTAATCCCAACTACTCAGGAGGCTGAGGCAGGGGATTCACTTGAACCTGGGAGGCGGAGGTTGCAGTGAGCCAAGATTGTGCCACTATACTCCAGCCTGGGTGACAGGGGGAGACTCTGTCTCAATTAAAAAAAAAAAAAAAGAATATATCCCAATGGGTCACATACCAAGACACTATAGGGTAGTTTACGTCTCCCCTCCCATTCCCCGGCTTTGCCTATTTATTCCCCATTGTTTATATATTTTCCTGCTCCCTTGCTATAGCAAGTAAAGCTGGAGGTTCTTTTTTTTTTTTTTTTTTTTTTTTTGAGACGGAGCCTAACTCTGTCGCCCAGGCTGGAGTGCAGTGAAGGCTGGAGGTTCTTATGAGCATGTGCCCACCCTGAGCCTGCTCTCCCAGGGAGACGTGGGGCAAAGATCAATTCTAACCCACACGCGACAGCACCGGCCACCCTCCTCATCCACAGCAATAGGCGGCATTCACATTTGTCCTATTTGCTCACAGGAATGTACTACTTAGGTCCATTGACACTGAGGCCACCGCCCCTCATGGGGGCCTCTCCAGAAGAGGCCCAACCTTGTCCACATTTTACCACGTCTTGGCAAGAAACAAAAGCAGAGTTTCCCACGAGCACAGCCTGCACTCCTGGGTGCTGACCCAGCAAGAGCTACCTCTCCTCTCCTCCATGGAGCTCCGGGAAAGCTCTGGGCCAAGGACCCAGGACGTGAGCGCCAGGCCAGCCAGGTACAGACTGTGCAAGTCACTTACCTTGTCTCAGCCTAGGTTTCCTCACCTGCCAAATGGAGATAAAAACACCTGCCCTTGGGGGTTAGTATCAGGGCCACATCAAATAATGGGTATGCAAACAGGGCATTGTTTTTCCAGAAGCAAAGAGGAGGAGTAAGAGATTATAATCTTATTGGAATCGGTGAAAAGTTCCTATTTATTGGCCAGATGCAGTGGGCTCACACCCGTAATCCCAGCATTTTGGGAGGCTGAGGTGGGCAGATCACTTAAGGTCAGGAGTTTGAGACCAGCCTGGCCAACATGGCAAAACTCTGTCTCTACTGAAAATTATCCAGGCATGCTGGCGGGCTCATGTAATCCCAGCTACTCAGGAGGCTAAGGCACGAGAATCGCTTGAACCCGGGAGGCAGAGCACGCGGTGAGTCGAGATTGCACCACTGCGCTCCAGCCTGGGCGACAGAGTGAAACTCCATCTCAAAATAAAGAAGTTCTTATTATTGAGAATTTAACAAAGAAGATTCCAGATATTTGAAAAAGTTTGAGCAAGATGGAATACAATGTTTTGGTGGGGCGCAGTGGCTCACACTTGTAATCCCAGCACTTTGGGAGGAAGAGGCGGGTGGATCACCTGAGGTCAGGAGTTCGAGGCCAGCCCGGCCAACATGGGGAAACCCCGTCTCTACTAAAAATTCAAAAATTAGCCAGGTGTTGTGGCGGGCACCTGTAGTCCCAGCTACTCAGGAGGCTGAGGCATGAGAATCACTTAAACCCGGGAGGCAGAGGTTGCAGTGAGCTGAGATCATGCCACTACACCCCAGCCTGGGTAACAGAGCAAGACTCCGTCTCAAAAACAAACAAAAAAAACTTCTTGGATGAATAGGTGAACGACACTTCCCATCTTCCAGGTGAGGAAACTACGGTTCTAAAGGGCAAGTGACTTGCCTGAAGCCAGCCTGAGGAAGGACACGTTGCTGCTAGAATCCAGGTCTCCTTGCTTCACATCCCACCTGCCTGCCATGTACAGTCTCCGCCTGAGACTCACCTCCCAGCCTTTCAGTTCCCAGAACACAGGGACTCCCAGTCTCTGACTCACCTCTTCCGTCCTCTTCAGGGCACTAGCTTAGAATTCCAGTGATGGCGGTGAAGGGAGTTGCTCCTTGTTTTCGTTGTGGTAAAATACATGTAAAATAACATTTACCATTTTAGCCACTTTCTTTTTTTTTTGAGACGGTGTTTCACTCTTGTTACCCAGGCTAGAGTGCAATGGCATGATCTTGCTCACGGCAACCTCCGCCTCCCAGATTCAAGCGATTCTCCTGCCTTAAGCCTCCCAAGTAGCTGGGATCACAGGCATGCGCCAACATGCCCGGCTAATTTTGTATTTTTAGTAGAGACGGGGTTTCACCATGTCGGTCAGGCTGGTCTCAAACTCCCCATCTCAGGTGATCCGTATCCACTAAATAATAACTCCCCAGTCCCTAGCAACCACCATTTCTGTCTCTATGAACTTGACTATTCTGGGTACCTCACATAAATGGAATCAGACAGCATTTGTCCTTTTGTGTCTGGCTTATTTGATGTAGTATAATGTCTTCAAGATTCATCCATGTTGTAGCACATGTCAGAATTTCCTGCCTTTTTAAGGCTGAATAATAGTCCACGGTTGCATCGATGGACATTGGGATTGTTTTTACCTTTTGGCTATTGTGAATAAAGCTGCTATGAACATGAGTGTACCAAGATCTGTTCAAGTTCCCACTTTCAGGTCTTTTGGGTACATAATCAGAATTGGTACTGCTGGATCATATGTTAGTTCTATTTTTAATTTTTTGAGGAACTGCCCTACCGTTTTCCATAGTGGCTGCACCATCTTACATTTCCACCAGCCATGCACAACTGTGGGTTTTGGGTTTGTTTGTTTTCATTTGTATGTTTTGGTGGTGAGAAAAAGGGGGGAAGGAACAGCTGAAGTCCATGATCCCAAAACTCTGCCCACAGCCCAGTGAATCAGAATTCGGCCCTAGTCACCTTCTCTTGTCAGTCCGCCTGTCCCTGAATTGCAAGCTCACACCTGTGGGGCCAAGTGCTTTGCCAGACTTCCATATGAGGAAATCCACAGAAGCACATGTCCCCGAATGGTCCCCAAGGCACCTATCCAAGGCCGTTCCTCTTTCTGAATTTACTTCAGGTTCTCCACAGTCCACACAAAATCCACCCACAGGAAGATAAAATCCATTCATAAAAGCGCAGGCCCCCAGGCTCCCCCCAAACGGCAAATGAAGCCCCCACGAAAGCACAACCAGTCATCTTGGAAATTCACCGAGCGTCATCAGGCTATGGTTTACGAGTGGTGGGTGTATGTACGTGTAGGGTGGTGCTTCCTCTTCCCTAGGCCAACAATAAGCTAATTCTGGCAACCAAAGTCAGAAACATTCAAGCCTACAGAACAAAGAAGAAACATGGACTGCGTTTAGATGAAAGCACCTCCTACGTTTATTTTGGAGAGAAAAGAGGGTTTTGGTATTCTAACGCTGCAGTGCTTGAACTTAGGTGCATCAGAATCCCCTGGGGAATTTGTTATGCCAGATCGCTAAGCCTCATCTCAGTGAGTCTGGCCTGGGGCTCAGGAATTTTACATTTCAAACAAGCTGCCAGGTGATGTGGATGCTGCCGACCCATGGACCACATTTTGAGTAGCAAGGTGCTAGGACAGTCTGGAAGGTCCAGGGTTCAGCTCTTGAGTGCATGCCCTACAAGAGCTCCCAAGGCAGGGAAACCGAGGAAACTGGCAGGGGAATGTGATCCAGCGGGACCTTGTGGGCACAACCAGGTCACAGCCCTTGGGATGTCTCCCGGCTGATTCAAGGCCCCCAGAAAAAGCCATTAAACCTGAGCACTTACACCTTTTATTTGCAAAATACTTTACAGTTTACAGAGCTTTTCACTTCTGTTCTCTCGTCCAATTTTAAAAACAGCCATTTAGAGATGTGTCCATTTTAGAGATAAGAAAACCGAGGTCAGACAGATGAAGCAGCTTGAACTATCCAGTACCCTGGCTTTCACTGCACAAGTGTGTGTAGAGCATCTCCGATGTTCACAGCACCAAGCTAGACATGGGGGACCTAGAGGTCCACAAGAAATGGCCCGGGTGTGATGGCTCACCCCTGTAATCTCAGCACTAGCTGAGGCAAGAGGATCACTTGAGCCTAGGGGTTCAAGACCAGCCTGGGCAACATAGCGAGACTCTGTCCCTACATAAAATTTACAAATTAGCCAGCTGTGGTGGTGCACACCTATAGTCCCAGCTAATCAGAAGGCTGAAGCGGGAGGATCGCTTGAGCCCAGGAGGTTGAGGCTGCAGTGAGCCAAGTTCATGCCACTGTGCTCCAGCCTGGGTGACAGAGTGAGACCCCCCCATCTCAAAACAAACAAAATGCAAGAAATGGCTCCCAGTTTCAAGAAACCTCCAAGCTCGAAAGACAGGAATGTCCCATGCACAAATTACCAGCATGCAAGGCAGTGTATGGCGGGAGCCGCGGCAGCTCACCCACACACATTCAACACTGGTTTGCCCTTTTCACTCTCTGTGGGATGGCTGCTTCTCCGTGGTTTCAACCCCACCTACACTCTGATGACTCCCAGGTCTCTCCCAGGATGGAGGCATAACCGGCTTCCTGCCATTCACAAGACACGCTCAGTGAGGCCCACGCTGGGTCCATCATTTTCTCCACTGGTCTGTTCTTAGAAGGGGCATCCTCACCTGCCCAATCACTTATGTCAAAAAATGGCTGGACTTCAGCTTTCACCCACATCTTCATCCACAGCATCCAGTTAATTTCCAAGTTCTACCATTTCAACTCCTAAGTATTTCCTACATCCATCTCCTCCTGTTCAGCTCTCTCGTCAGCACCCTAGATGGGCTTGGTCAAGAGCTCCTTCCCAGAGTCAGTGCAACAGCCTCCTCTTGGGCTGCTTCCTGTCTCCATCTTACCATCCTCAAAGCCATCCTCTAAACAGAAATCTAAGCCAGTCACACCCTGCGGCAAAGACTTCCATGGTTCTCCAATCATCTACTCATGCATCCATCATCAAGCCGTTCACGCATCCATCCATCCATCCATCCAAGTATTAATTCATACAACAAATACTCACCGAGTATCTATTATACGGAAGGCACAACACTAGACACTGGCCCCTAGTAACAAGTGGCTTTTAGTCTTAAGGGGGAGGAGAGAGGATAAGTGAAACAAGCTCACAAAGAGAGTGCAGGATTTTGTGAGGGTTCATGGGTGAGGACCTCACCCTGTCAGGAAAGGCCTTCCTGAGCATCGGCAGTTACAGTAAGATCAGGAGAAAGACAAAGTGCTGCCCAAGCAGAGGAGAGTTTCTACCTGTGGAAAATGTGTGGAAACAGCCGAAATGCAACAGGAAGAGAAGGGGCAGCTCTGCGGAATTGAAAGTAGGTTGGTGTGACTGGATCTGAATATGAGGTAGGCAGGGCGAGAGAGGAAACAGCTGTAGAACTGGCAAGTAATTACAAGCGAGGTGGGGAACAACCAGGGGCCAATCGGAGATTTTTCTTGGTGCCTGGTCCTTATAACCTCCCCAAAATTACTCGTTGGATGGATGGTGGAGAGGTGGGTGGGTGAATGAGTAAATGGAGGGATGGGGTAGCCAGATAGGTGGATGACTGGATGGCTGGACAGATGGACGTATGGGCAGCTGGAGAGGTGAGTGGATAGATGGGTGGGCGGATGGATAAGTGGATGGGTGAATATATAAATGGATGCATGGGTGAGGGGTAGAGGGATAGAGGGATGAGTGAACGGGTGGACAGGTGGATGTATGGGTGGGTGGATAGGTGAGTTGACGGAAGGGTGGGTGGGTGGATAAGTGGGTGGATGAATGTGTAATGGATGCACAGGTGAGGGGAAGAAGGATAGATGGATGAGGAAAAGGGTGGCAGATGGATTATGGGTGGGTGGATAGGTGAGTGAGTGGATAGGTAAATGGTGGGGGGTTGAGGCTGGGTGCTGGGACAGTGGGGGTATCACTAATAGAAACAGGAAAGTGAGGAGGAGGAATGACCGTGGTCCCCTCTCTGCTCAGGCTGCCTGAGCCGGTCTGAGGGTCCTGATTTTTCACCAGTGCCTTCCCTTCTACCGTTCCCTGAGGACAGACACCCCCAGCTGGAAACTCCGACTTGCCCTCTACCTCATCTCCACAGGAACCTTGCTCCTCGAAAATGAAAGAACACAGTGGATGGAAAAAATATTCCGTAAATGGAAAAACATAGATATATGGAAGAACTAAGCCACGTCTGTCGAGGGCCCTGCACTTGCCAGGCAAGTTTCTGAATGTCTGTTGTCTCTTTCGCCACCACTCTCATCAGCACCCACTTTACAGATGCAGAAACTGCGGCCCAGAGAGATGAACCAACCTGCTGAAGACTCCGCAGGTGAGATGCGGCAGGCCAGGTCTGGAACTCGGATTGGTCCACACTTTCCTTGATGCCGTGCTGACTATCATGATCGTCCTGGAACCAACACCCTCAAGCCGCCAGCTCAGCCAAGCTCCAGTCCTCACAGATGCCGCAGCAATGGCCACCAGGCTTGGTCCGGGACTGACCCCCTTCACCTGGACTACGCTTTAGCAGGTCAACCATGTTTTCAACGCCCACTGAGGAAAACCAGCCATGTGTCCAGTCCGTGGTTTGGGAGGGCATTAGGGAAAAGAATCAAAATAACACTTTATTACCCAGCTAAGAAACTGAGAAAAACTATAGAGTGACTCAACGCCTGGAAGCGAATCTTTAGCAAATGCAAATCAGCATAGAGGCCTCTGAGGACTTCAATGACCAAGAGAAATTAAGCTCCCAACAGGAAGGAAAGGCCTCTCTGACTAAGCTAGGAGTCTCTTGCACGTCCCAAGTCAGAAGGCAGAGGTGCCTAACTGCTGGATTCCAGCTAGCACATAAATAATGATCTAACTCACCCCCACTTCCGTGAGGCACACACCGGCACGCGCACAGACAGTTACTCACGATGCCAGGGCTGCTCACGGAGCCCCAAACCCACAAGAGCTGGGGAGATTCCCGCGGGCCCAGCTTCCTTTTCCTTCAGTTAGCCAAACCTCTGCATGCTTTAAACAAGACTGTTTCATTTTCTGAAAGTGCTTTATTTTTCCCTCTGAGGATGGGGAAAAATCAGGATGCATTTTTCCTTAGTCCCTATTTCCCCCCAGATCGCCTCACTCCAGCAACCACGTGGACCATAGCATCTGACTTCTAGAACCCTTGTCACTGTTTCAAAGGTCAGTCCTATCTGGGCTCACAAAGTCCCTGTGAGTCAGGTGGGGCTGGCATTGCTAAGCCATTTCTGAGAACCTGAGCCCAGAGAGGCTAAAGCAGGGAGGCTCAAACTCACACAGTTAGTTGGGGTGGATCTGAATCCAGAACCCAGGTGTCTAGGCACCAGCTTGCTGCCTTTGAACTTTCTGGATCACAAGCAGTAGCAAGAAATACACCTGACATCACGACCCAGCACACAGAGACACACACACACCCACACATCTGTACAAAACAACAAACTTTCCCAAAGCAATACTTACCCTACTTCTTGCCACGCACTCTGATCATTTCTATTCTATTTCAATGTTTAAAATGCAGGTCATGAGTTACGAAGTTGATTTACTGACCCATGAATGGGTCACAACCCGCAGTTTGGAAACAGCTTGATGGACCCCCACCTGTGCTTTCCAGCTTCTCATAGAGCCTCAGGGCCCCAGGAAGGCGGTGCGGTCTCTGAAGACAGGTGAGGAGCAGACAGCTGCTGAAATCAGGACGCAGGGAGTCCTCTGAGGGGGAGTCTGAAACAAGTCCCCTCTGACTCTGCCTGCCTCAGCTGGGCTCTGCCCTCAAACCTCAAACAGCTGGGCTTCCTGCAGAGGCTCTGCAGGAGCCTGGGCACCCTTGCAACCACGACCCCAGCTCTCCCTCCAGCGACTTCCCACAGCCTGAACCTCCCAGCTCCGGCTAGAAAATCCCCAGCTGGAGGCTGCCCATTCCCGAGCTGAGGCAGAATCATGTGAACTCCAATCTGGTGTCAGGCTGGGCGGTTGCCGAGGAACCACTCGCCAGCCAGAGGCTGAGGGCGGCGGAATGGCTCTCTCCACGCATCCTCCTCTGCTCTCCATGCAACCCAGTCAGTGAGCAGCCTCACTGGGAATGTGAAAGCCTGAGCTAGGGGCAGGTGCCCTCAGGACTATGGTGGGGAGATACAAGAGGAGGGGGTGGGCTAATTCTAGCCACCTTTCAGCACCTACAGGATACCAGGATCCAGGCAAGGGCAGGGGAAGCTGCCAACATCTGGGTCACTGGGGCTCAACCCTGGCCACGTGCATGAGAACATACCTGGGAGCCTATAAAAAAAACCAATGCCCGGGCCCCACCCAAGGCTGGTTAAATCATGCTTCCTGGAAGTGAGGTGCCAGCATCAATGGCTTTAAAGCTCCCTGGACTGTTCTAAAGGGCAGCGAGGGTGGGGAACCATGGATGTGGTGAAGCAGGTAGGATCCTGTTTGGCAGAGCAGCAGAGTGAAGGCCATGGAGCCAAGGCTCTGGGCATGAGTAAGGATAGGGTGGGCATCAATGTTTGCAACTGTGTCAGTCCCCAGAGCAGGAACCAAGCCCGGGGCTCTGGCCACGGGGGGCCTTCTGGCTCTCAGGAGCACTTACTAAACTCCCTCACACACATAACACGGAGGATGAAAAGGCCCAGCATTTTGGTGTAACCACCTCCCTCCAAGGCAGGCTCCTTGGAAGCTAATTATAAGTTACAATGCCAGAGCCAGGAAGCCAACAGACACACATGGTGCTTGGGGCCACTGGGGGCGCGAGTCCTTCCTGCCGGAAGCGGCCAGAGCCCTGTGCTAGGTCCCTGATCTGGGGACCAACACAGTTTAAAACATGCCCATCTTATTCATGCCAAGAGCCTTGGCTCCACTCCCCTTGCTCTGCTGGTAGAGGGTCTAAGGAAATCCCCTTCAGTGGAGCCTGGGCCCTCCAAGCAAATGCTACCATATAGCAGGCCTTTTAAAAACTATTTCCAGCCAGGCGCAGTGGCTCACCCCTGTAATCCCAGCACTTTGGGAGGCCGAGGTGGGTGGATCACCTGAGGTCAGGAGTTGGAGACCAGCCTGGCCAACATGGTGAAACCCCGTCTCTACTAAAAACACAAAAATGTCCTGGGGGTGGTGGCATGTGCCTGTAATCCCAGCTACTCGGGAGGCTGAGGCAGGAGAATCACTTGAACCCAGGAGGTGGAGGTTGCAGTGAGCCAAGATTGTGCCACTGCACTCCGGCCTGGATGACAAAAGCAAAACTCTGTCTCAAAAAAAAGAAAAAAAAAAGTTTCCTATGTCAGTTGCTTCTTGTAGGCCTTATGTTACAAGCAAAGGCTTCAACTTGTTGTGGTGCAGTAGTGTGCATTTAGACACACGTGCTATTTCTGAGTTTTGGAAATGTGGCTGGCTCTCCCTGATGTCATATAGGAGGACTCGGGGGTTAGGAGCACAGAACTGACTTAGCAGTGACTGCCTGGCTTACCCCTAGGACATGACCTGACAGAGAGAGCACCTCTGGCCCTCTACAGGGTGACCCGGCCTAACAGGGTGTGCACACACAGGCCGTCTACACCATCATCGTCTATACCTGCAGGAACCACTAATGGCATGGTGTCCCGGCCCACCTCCAGCACCGCCAGGGGCCATCAAGCTGCCCCAGCCCCTCTGCGAGCACCACGTGCCCTACTGCACCTGGAGGAAGGACCATGCCTTTGGGATGAAGAAGGAGGGGTGAAACTTTCTTTGGTTTTACTCAAATCGGCTGAGCCCAGGTCTTTGTGAAATGCTAGCTCAGTAAGAGAAAAAAGAGCCCATGTTCTCTCACGTGCCTGGCCCTCGAGGGGTTAAGAAGGAGCCTGGAGTGGCTTGCTACCAAGAGCTGCCTTTACCATTTCCCCAGCATTTGCTTTTTGCAGTAGGTGCTGTACTGAGCACCTTCCCGATCCTTTGTTTAATCCTTACATCAACTCTGTGTGGCAGGGATTATCCTGTTGCCCAGGCTGGAGTGCAGTGGTACGACCTTGGCTCACTGCAACCTCTACCTCCTGGGTTCAAGCAATTTTCCTGCCTCAACCTCCCAAGTAGCTGGGATTACAGGCATGCACCACCATATCCAGCTAATTTTTTTTTTTTTTTTTTTTTTTTTTTTTTTTTGAGATTCGCTCTTGTTGCCAAATCTGGAGTGCAATGGCGTGATCTCAGCTCACGGCAACCTCTGCCTCCCGGGTTCAAGCGATTCTCCTGCCTCAGCCTCCTGAGTAGCTGGGATTACAGGCATGTATCACTATGCCTGGCTAATTTTGTATTTTTAGTACAGATGGGGTTTCTCCATGTTGGTCAGGCTGGTCTTGAACTCCCGACCTCAGGTGATCTGCCTGCCTTGGCCTCCCAAAGTGCTAGGATTACAGGCGTGAGCCACCATGCCTGGCCCCAATTTTTGTATTTTTAGTAGAGATGGGTTTTTGCCATGTTGGCCAGGCTGGTCTCGAACTCCTGGCCTCAAGTGATCCACCTGTTTTGGCTTCCCAAAGTGCTGAGATTACAGGTGTGAGCCACTGCACATGGCCAAAACAACATCCATTTCTTATCTTGCAGTTCTGGAGGTCAAAAGCATGACATGGATCTTACTGGCTAAAATCAAGACTACAGTCTGCAGGGCTGCATTCTTTCTTGAGGCTCTAAAATCTACTTCCTTGTCTTTTCCAGCTTCTAGAGGCTTCTAGCATTCCTTGGCTTGTGGTGTCTTCCAACTTCAAAGCCCACAGCAGTCGACTGAGTCCTTCCCACATCACATCTCCTCCTCTGACCCTCACGTTCCCTCTTCCACTTTGAAGGGTCCTTCCTTGTGACAATGCTGGATCATCTCCTTACTTTAAGGTCAGCTGATTAGGAGTCTTAACTCCACCTGCTGCCTTAATCCCCCTTTGCCATGTAAGGTAATGCAGTCGCAGGTTCCAGGGATTAGGAACTGGACCTCTTTAGGGAGGGCATTATTCTGCCTTCCACACCCACCATGTGATACTTATTTAAAACCCTATATAGTGCTGGCTGGGTGAGGTGACTTATGCCTATAATCCCAGTACTTTGGGAGGCTGAGACAGGCAGATTGCTTGAACTCAGGGGTTTGAGACCAACCTGAGCAACATGGCGAAACCCCGTCTCTACAAAAAATACAAAAAATTGGTGGGTGCGGTGGCATGTGCCTGTAGTCCCAGCTATCAGGAGGCTGAGGCTGGGGAATTGCTTGAGCCCAGAAGGCGGAGGTTGCAGTGAGCTGAGATCACACTTGGGCGACTGGAGTGAAACCATGTCTCGAGCGAAACAAAACAAAACAAAAACGCTGCTTTTCAAATGTTAGTGTGCATGTGTTATATATCTCCTAGGTATCTTGTTAGTGTAGCTTTTGGTTCAGTTCAGTAGGTCTCGGGTAGAGTCTGAGATTCTGCCCTTCTAACATGAACTGAGGACCACCTTTATCTCTTGTATCCCCATGGCAATTGCTATAATGCTGCACAAGTGTTTGGGCTAAATAAATACTTGATAATGGAAAGGGCCGGGCATGATGGCTCACACCTGTAATTCCAGCACTTTGGGACGTCAAGGCAGGAGGATTGATCACTTGAAACCAGGAGTTTGAGACCAACCTGGGCAAAAAAGTGAGACTCTGCCTGTACAAAAGTTTAAAATATTAGCTGGTTGTGGTGGCCCACACCTGTAGTCCCAGTTAGTCGGGAGGCTAAGGTGGGAGGGTCCCTTGAGCCTGAAAGTTTGAGGCTGTAGTGTCCAGCATAGGCAACAGAGAAAGACCCAGAGGAAGGAAGGGAGGAAGGGAGGGAGGGGAGGAGAGGAGGGGAGGAAGGAAGGAAGGAAAGAAGGAAGAGAAAAGGAGGGAAGGAGGGAGGGAGGGAAGAAAGAAGGAAGGAAGGAAGGAATGAAGGAAGGAAGGAAGGGAGGGAGGGAGGGATGAAGGAAGGAAGGGAGGGAGGGAGGGAGGGAAAAGATGAGCTCTGAGTGTTTTTATCACTGTGGTACAAGGGAGCTGGGATAAGGGCTCCTCACACACGCTTCACACAGAAGGAAGGCAGCCTGAGGTGAATGACAAACGGGTGCTGAGCAAGGGCATGCAGGGTGGGTGCTCACCTGTCTCGGGCCGCCAATATATGCAAAGCATTGAGCTTTCCATAGGCTGCCTTGATGCCTCACAGCAACCCGCCAGGTAAATATCATCCCAGCTTTATCACTGAAAGCTCAGGGCTATCCAAGACCAAGGGTCACACAGCTGGCAAGCAAGCAGCAGTGCTGGGATTCAATTCAATGTCTGAATTCACTGTGTTTTCATTTTTAATTAATTAATATTTAGAGATGGGGTCCCTATTCTATCACCCAGGCCGGAGTGTAGTGGTGCGATCATAGCTCACTGCAGCCTCAAAAATCTGAGTTCAGGCAATCCTCCCTCCTCAGCCTCCCCAGTAGCTGGGACTCAGGTATGGGCCATCATGCCCAGCCCATTGTATTTTTAAAAAAATTTTTAGTATATGCAAGGGATTGGTTCCACCATTGTATTTATTTATTTTTATTTATTTATTTTTTGAAACAAGTCTCCCTCTGTTGCCCAGGCTGGAGTGCAGTGGCACCATCTTGGCTCACTGCAACCACCACCTCCCGAGTTCAAGCGATTCTTGTGCCTCAACCTCCCAAGTAGCTGGGATCACAGGCGCACACCACCACACCTGGCTAATTTTTGTATTTTTAGTAGAGACAAGGTCTCACCATGTGGCTTATGCTTGTCTCAAATTTCTGAGCTCAAGCCATGCGCCCACCTTGGCCTCCCAAAGTGCTGGGATTATAGGCATGAGCCACCGCACCTGGTCCATCATTGTATTTTAATATTTACCAATGTAACGCATGGAAATATGTATGACTATTGGGTAATGCCTATCTTCTCCTTTACACAGGAAGCTGCCTGGGGAAGGAGGAGCTGGATCTATTTCGTTCTTTGCTAGGGACCGTGCACACCAAAAACATGCCGAATGTTTGGGTGAATAAAGGAATCCAAATTCTACTTCTTCCTGTAGCCTGCTGGGAAGGCCAGCGTGGCTAACATTGAAGTCAAAAGCTAACAATCTGAGGGAAACAGTCAGGATATAGGATGAGGCAACAAGAAGAGGGTTGGTTTGGACTCTCAGAGTGTGAGTGGGTGGCCTTAAGCGGAAGTGCATTTCCACCAAGGCTTGGTGCTGAACCGGGGACTTCCAGCCAGGAGGGCCTGTGGTCTGAGAAGGTCTGAGCTGCCTGGGGCATGTCTCCTGTCTGCAGCTGCAGCACAGACCACAGACCTGGAGGTTGCCATGGCAATCCCTGGGGCCTGCTGCCCCCACTGCCTGCAGAGCGCTCCAGCCCATCAATTAGTAACCTAATAATGTATGACAACAGTCACTCCAAACACACAGGAAGCAGCCCTCTTGAAAAACAAACAGACTTCTCCAGCGACTGGAGAGCTTCGAAGACGCTCATTACACTCAACCCCCGGCCACCCGGTCAAATCTATTTTCTTGAATCCAAATTGCTCTCTCATTGGCTTCTCCCTCTTGTTTTGAAGACCCAGGGTTGACAAAGCTGGAGACTGAAGCCTCAGAGGTTCCAGGGCTAGAGAGCCCACTGGGTAGGATTCCTGCTCCCTCAGCCCTGTCAGGTCCAGCGATACTGATTCTGACCAAAATAGACTGTGTGTGACACGGCCCAGGTCTCTGTCTCTGCAGGTCCTCTCCTGGGAGAAACACTTCAACTTTTGCAAAAGATTAATTCATCACCATAGCGCCCAGAAAAAAAATGCAAAAGAGAAGACTCAAGTTGTGGCAGACCCAAGGTGGCTGCAAACTGTTTGAGATTTTCCTCATCAAGAGGTGGGGGTCTAAGTCTCCTCCCTTGAACCTAGGCAGGCCCTCTGACTGCCTGACCAACAGAATAGCGTGGAAGCAACGCTGTACCAGTTTTTGAGGCTAAGCCTGAAGAGACTGGCAGTTCCCACTTCCTGTCTTTTGGGAATAATTGTTCTTGAAACCTAAGTGCTATGCTGTGAGGAAGCCAAGCAGCCTCGTTGACAGGCCCACATTGAGCGGAACCAAACCCTGGCCAGCAGCTCCTGCTGCGCCCCCAGCTGACAGCCAGGTTTGACTTGTCTTGCATACCAGTATGTCATGTTGGATGAGGATCCCCCAGCCCCAGTAGGGGCATCTCAGCTGATGCTCCAAGAAGCAGAGATGAGCCATCCCCACCGAGCCCTGCCCAAATCACAGATTTGTGAGCAAAATAAATATGTTATTTTAAGCTAATATCTTCGCTCTCTCTTCCGCTCCCTCCCCTTCCCTCCCTCCCTTCCTTTCTCTTTCTTTCTTTTTTTTTTAACGGAGTCTCGCTCTGTTACCCAGGCTGGAGTGCAGTGGTGCCATCTCGGCTAACTGCAACCTCCACCTTCCAGGTTCAAGCGATTCTCCTGCCTCAGCCTCCTGTGTGGCTGGGATTACAGGCATGTACCACCACGCCCAGCAAATTTTTGTATTTTTAGTAGAGACGGGGTTTCACCATGTTGGCCAGGGTGGTCTCCAACTCCTGACCTCAAGTGATCCACCTGCCTCGGCCTCCTAAAGTGCTGGGATTATAGGCATGGGCCACTGCACCCGGTCTAAGCTAATATCTTTAAATATGGTTTGTTATGCAGCAATAGATAACAGAAGCATAAATTATTTGTCCCCCCAAATCACTTTAGGGGCTATCATGTGCTGGATTTATTCATATAATTATTTGATTTCAAATTTTTTCAAATTGTGTAACAATTCCTTGAGGTGTATTATCATCTCCACTTTCCCTAGGAGATACTAAGACTCAGAAAATTAAAATATCTTGTTTGAGGCCAACCAGCTAGGAAAGACGAAACAGGAATTCTGATGCTAAAGCTTATTCCTCTACCACCATCATCATCATCCTCATCGTGGCTGGTGCCAAGCGCTCCTCCTTCCCTCCGGGGTCTTCAGTCACCAGCCCCTCTTTGGGTCCACCCACTGAAGTCCACCAACCTCTGGACACCACCACACTTTGCATTTGTTTTCTCTGAACCTGTTTTCCACTTGGTTTCCTGTTGGCTGAGTCTTTTCTTCTGACCATGTGCACCTTACCCAGAAGCGTGTGGTATGATAGTAATAATAAGAGTGGGCGGAGCTGACATTCAGAGGGCATTGCAAGGCTTTCAAGGTCGGATTTCACCTGTGCAATCCCATAATCGCCCTACTATGATGCCCATTTCACAGGAAACTCAGAGGCTTAGAAAGAGACAACATGGGCTGGGTGTGGTGGCTCACACCTGCAATCCCAGCACTTTGGGAGACAGAGACAGGTGAATCACTTGAGGTCAGGAGTTCAAGACCAGCCTGACCAACGTGGTGAAACCCCGTCTCTGCTAAAAATACAAAAATTAGCTGGGCATAGTGGTGGGCGCCTGTAGTCCCAGTTACTGGGGAGGCTGAGTCAGGGGAATCGCTTGAACCAGGAGGTCGAGGTTGCAATGAGCCAAGATTGCACCACTGCACTCCAGCCTGGGCGACAGAGCAGGACTCCATCTAAAAAAAAAAAAAAAAAAATTGCGACTTGCCCAAAGTAATAACTCTAAAATATGGAAGAGCTGGGATTGGACTTAGACTATCTGGTTCTGGAACTGGGCTGGCAATACAGTCATACAGTCCACAGCATCCTCACTGTCCAGCTCCACTTCCACTGTTGAGCTCAGGAATCTGTTTCCCTCCCTCCTTTTGGAAGCAATCCTGTGTGTGGAGGTGGGGGCAGAGGGAGTAAAGCCAAACGTAACTATAGCATCTCAGATGTGCAGACTCTCAAACCAGCCTCACACCTCAGTGAGGTGACAATGGCTAGTATTTCTTATCTCAGTTTTACAGAGGCCCAGCCACAGCAAGTTACCTGCCCAAAGGTACGCAGCCTCTGGCTCCAATGCTGGGCTCTCCCCCCTGCCTGTGCCCTTTCGCCACCGCAGCCCCTGTTCTCCAGCTGAAGGACCACTTGGACCCTGCTGCCTCCGTTGGGCCATTTGCTTGGTGGAGTAGTTGGGGGGGGCGGGGGGCCTGCAACCAGGGACCCCACCCCCACCCCCGGCGCTGCCCCTGCCGACCAAGCAGTGAGCCAGCTCTCCCCTCCTCTGAGGCAGGGGGTGCCGTCCGGGTCTCAAGGCTGCCCTGAGGGGCCGCGCAGATCTGGGGGACAGAAAGGCCCAAACGGACTCGGAATGGCCGGTGCTGGGAAATGAAGGGCTCGCGGTGTCTCGCACTTTTTGTGGGGGCGGGAGTAATTACCAGGTGGCCGCGGAGCCAGCCGAGGGGGTGGCTGCTAACCTG
>NW_012116265.1:2282878-2290799 GCF_000951035.1 Colobus angolensis palliatus | reverse complement strand
TTGGCCCGCACGCGGTTTCCGGGCTCCGGCGCGGCGGGGACCCACAGGCGAGGCGAGAGGAAGGGGTCGGCTCGCTGGGACACTTACCTGCGCGGCGCGGGGCTGAGGCGCCGGCCACCGTTACCCCGCGCCCCTCCTCTTGCCAGCGCGCACGCAGATGGCGGGGTGGCTTGGGGACGTCCTCGGGTCCCTTCCTGGGAACGCAGGGCCAAGTTGTGCTCCGATTCCACGGCACCCCCGCGTCGGGCACACGCAGCCCTGAGTGAGGGTCCACGCCCTGCCTTTCACCCTGACCGCAGTCCCTAGGCTCGGTGCCTGCTCCCACTATCATCCTGCCCTGGGGGACAGGGTCTAGAGCACTGCGTGGGGCTCAGAGTGGGCCTGGCTGTAAAAGGACAAGGGTCCTTCTCCTGCCACGTCCACTCCCGGGTGCCCTGGCTATCAGCAGCCTCTCACCACAACCCCAGGGTGAGAAGCCTAGAGAACAGTCCAGGAGTAGCCTTTCTGTCCTTTTCCACGTCCGTGTGCCCAGCACACGCAATAAATGAAGTGCAGTGTTGCAGCTCTGGGCCTCTCTGCACCTGCCCTGACCTCAGCCTGGCCAGCCCAGCCTGGGGCTCTGCACTTAGGTTTGCAGCCCCCTGGGTCCCTGCCCGGTGCTCCCCAGAGCCGGAGCCTGCCTGCCACAGGGATGACTTAGAGGACCTCCTACTGACCTTCTTGATAATTCAAGGAGGTCTTAGTGCCCTCTGCCCCACATGCTCACAGATAATAGTAATAATAGTCCCAGCCCGCATCTATTGAGCTCTGCTGTGTGCCGGGCACTGTTGTAAGTACTTAATCGCATTAACTCATTTGATGTTCAGGGGTGTATGATGCAGATACTATTGTTATTCCCATCTTATACATGGGGGAATGAGGCACAGAGAGGGCAAACAACTTGCCCAAGGTCACACAGGTAGTACGTAGAGGCCTTGGGATTCAAATCCAGGCAGTTGGGTACAGAAGCCCTCCTCCTACCCACATCCTGTCCCAAGCCACCCTTGGCTGTTTCCTTCTGCTTTTTCACAATTGCATACCTTGGTTCCTGTGGCCCTCCCCACTCCAGAGACCTCCTGTTTTCCCATCTCTTGAACTCCTGCCCCCGTCTTAAGACCCCAAATCATTCCCCTAGGGAGCATTCTTGGTTGCCCCAGGTAATGTGTGCTGAACCCCGCTGTGTGCCCTTAGCCCCTTTCCCAGCATTGCACTGCCCCTGGGGTTGGTGGCACATAGCTGTCTCTCTACAGGGCCCTTGCTCTCAGCCTAGTTATCCTGCTCAAAGCAGGGTGCCCCCATTCCTATTTATGAAATTAATGTCTGGAACTGTCACTGCAAGAGTCTGCAGAAGCTTGGGCGATTGTCAGGATAGATGGTTGCAGGTTAGGGACAAAGGGTGATTTTGGAACTGCAGGCAGGGGAGGTAGAAGGAGAGAGACAGCAAACATCTCACCTTCTGCTAACTCCTCTGGGTGGCTCAGCGCTCCACATGGTGTGACTTAGCCTCTAGGTGAGTCTCCGGAAGGATGGACAGTGGGTAAGAGGACAGAAGATACCCTGGCAGGGGAAGGCCGGGGAGCAGGAGGAGGCAGAGAGAGGCACAGGGAGTGTGGAGGCAGGGGGATTTGCTTTTCCCACTGGACACTACCCTAGCCACATCCCAGCAGGCTAAGAGGCTGGATAAGCCACCTCTGCTGGTCTTCATTTTGAAATTCCTCCTTCTTAGAAAGTCCTCACAAATGGAATTTTCTGGATTGACTATTTATGCCATAAAAATTCACATCTGCTTTCTAAAAGTTGCCAAACTAAATGTAGTTGTGAAGAGTTTGGCGTTAAAAGCCAGAGTGTTGGCATTTAAATCCCAGTTGTACTACGCACTAGCAGGGTGACCCTGGACAAGCCTTTAACCTCTCTGTGCCCGTTTCCTCATCTGTGAAATGGAGACACAACTTCAAAAGAGGGCGAAGATGATTACATGAGTTAAACCAAGTAGAGCCCTTAGCTCAATGCCCAGCACACATGAGGGTTCAATAGATGTTAACGGTTACTATCACTGTCATTGGACATTCCAAATATCGTCTTATTTGCAGCTCTTATCATTTACTTATTTATTTATTTTTGAAACAGGGTCTCACTTTGTCTTCCCCCAGAGTACAGTGGAGTAAAGTGGCAGCTCACTGCAGGCTCAATCACTCTTATCTTTTAAATGCTTCCTGTGTCCTTAGTGCCTGTGCACGATCTCCTTTCATCCCCAGAACAAGTAGTTTTATTCTCTCCATTTCACAGATCAGGAAACTGAGGTTTCATAAATTGGCTGAGGCCACTCAATTCCCAAGTGACTGAGCCAGGACTTGACAGGAGTTCCGACTCTGAAGCTGTTTCTTCCAGTGATTCTGTTCTGCCTCATCTCATCTCTCTAGGAAAGAGGTGGGCTCTTTTAAAGCTCATTGTCAGTTGCCAGATCGAGGACTCTGACTGTCAGGAGTACAGAGCATGCCCTGTAGAAAATATCTTACAGAATGAATCCTGCCAGGGCTACCACACTGCACAACCTCAAGTGTGCCGTGCATGCTGTAACCTATCAGTTGGTGGTCCCTGGAGTTGGCACAGTGTGCCAGTACTTGGTGGCCCTGTCTCCTGCCTCTCTTTTTCTTTTATTTTTGAGACAGAGTCTCTGTCACCAAGGCTGGAGTGCAGTGGCACGACCTCGGCTCACTGCAACCTCAGTCCCTGGGTTCAAGCAATGTTCATACCTCAGCCTCCTAAGTAGCTGGGATTACAGACGTGTGCCACCACGGCCAGCTAATTTTTAGTATTTTTAGTAGAGACGGGGTTTTACCATGTTGGCCAGGTTTGTCTCAAACTCCTGGCCTCAAGTGATCCACCTGTTTCAGCCTCCCAAAGTGCTGGGATTACAGGCGTGAGCCACCGTGCCCAACTATGCCTCTTTTTCACCCCACATTCTCCGTTTACAGGTGCCTAAACATATCCATTGCCTTTCACAGTCTCGATGCTGTTAAATTAAAACAAACTCACTTTTGATTCGTGTTTCACTTTTTAGAGACAGACAGCATGGCTCTTATTATAGTTACTTAAAGATCTGGAACTGGCCAGTGGAGTCTGAGATGCTTGGGCCATTGCCAAAATACAGACTTGGGCATTTCTGGCCATGCTTTCCCTAAGAAAATGCTGGAGCTGGAGAACCATACAGAAATTCATCATGCTGCTTGCAGAGTCACTTTTGGCTGGGTTTTGCTATGTTTCTTGGTGTCAAGATGTCCAGTCCTTGGCAGAGGCAGCAGAATTTGTTGTTTTGTAAATAAAACCTGGCCTTACAAGCAACAAAACAGCTCACTGATGGTAAATTAAGCACATATTGTCTTCCAGAACCTTCCTGAGCCTAGAGAATGTAAATGATGACCCATGCTCTTGAAATGCTGATTGGAAATGCTGCACTAATAACTGTCTCGCCCACAGAAATTATCTCCCACATTGGGCTGGGCTCCAGAGACATGGTCTGAAATTCACCACCCCCAGTGCCGGTGATGCTTGCATCCATTTCTTCTTTTCCAGTCACTTGTGGTTTTTCTTTTTATCTTGGCATCTGTAAAGGCAGAATCTCTACACAGAGCCTGAGGACAGCTCACTCACTGCATTTCCCCAATGTCAAACCCAGAGTGACACACTGCAGGTGTCCAGAAAATGGAGCCAAAGGAATGTGTGAAAGAGGCTCCTGCACCAGCAATGTGCCGTGTACTTTCTATCCACCTATCCAGATCCAGTCTCCATCCCCCTGCTCTAAGGATGATGTCACCCGGCTCCCTGCCTTCCAGCGTCTGCTAGATTTGGGCGATAGGAAGCACTAACTGGAGATCAGAGGATGGGAGGAGAGTGAAGACCCGGGAGTATTTATCCACTCTGCCGGGGTCACTTCAGGTTGGCTGCCTCCCTTGGCTGAAGATGTCAGCTCAGCTCCTGTTGGAGTCCCTCTCCTGCACTTCTCTCTCCCTTCCTCCTGCAAGCCTAGGGCTAGTAAGCTCCCAAGGCATGCCAGTCCCACCGTGTGGCCCATCCCTTAGCCCTGCCACACCTTTGTGTTAAATTCTTGTCAATTACCCTGCTTGAGGGTGCCATCTGCTTCCTGCTGAGGCTGACTGATACAGAAATGGATGAATCAGATACATCCTCACTGCAAACTCATACTAATGGAAGAATGTGCATATATTTCAGAATGTGCACAGATGATCTACTTTCGAAAATTACTGTTTTTCCACTTCGTTCTTCCAATTAGCACAGCTGGCTAGCCTTAGCGGAAATCTCTCTTTATCCCCTAAACAACAGAATGAGTTCCTACTTCCTCCCTCGGTTCTAGCGCCAGCTCATCTCAATCCCTGCTCAGGCCCAAGCCTTCTCTTGCTGATCCACCCCTGTCCTATGCTTCCCGTCACCGTGAGCTTTCTAGAGCAGAGCATGCGGCTGTGGAATCAGGTCAGTAACTTTCCTTCTGGAAAATAATTGCCAATGCTGAGTCAAGTTTCAGGACAGTTTCAGGCAGAAAGAGACTGGTTTTCTTTCCTAAGAGTTATTGTTTCTGGCAACAACCACACTCCAACAGGCTCGGGCCTGAGCTGATGAATGGGACAAACTGATGACCACCACAAAGTTGCGTCTGCTCCCATCCAGCTAATCCGAGGGCTCTCAGACAGACTGTGACTAATGGGGACCTCTGAGGGCGGAACGTTCGAAGGCCAGGGAGGAACAAGTCTAGACGAAGTGTGAGCACACACATCTGGAGGGCTGGGGAGCCCATGTCACATTCCTGGCTGGACTTTGGACTCCAGGAGGAAGGCTTCAGGTTGGGCTTGCTCAGGCTGAGGCAGTTTGGGAAAGTGGGAATGCAGGGGACTTGGGCATCTGAATGCCTGGGTTTGAACTGCACATCTGTTGCTTTTTAGCTCTGAGAGCTCTGGCAAGTTATGTAGCCTCCCTGGGCCTTGGTTTCTGCTTCTTTAAAATGGGGTTAACAGTGAAGACTGGTGTAAGAATCACATGTAAAGGTGCTGTCAAGAAATCTGGTTGAAGGCTGGGCATGGTGGCTCATGCCTATAATCTCAGTACCTTGGGAGGCTGAGATGGGAGGATCACTTGAGGCCAGGACTTCAAGAAGAGCTTGGGCAAGACTGTAGCCATAGCCATAGCAAGAATCTGTCTCTATTTAAAAAAGAAGAAGAAGAAAAAGGAATGGAAATAAATGAATTAAATGGAAGTGTGGTTGACATAGAAACCAGGATACCAGCCTTGCCAGGTCCAAAAACAACAGGTTTTGCTGGGAAGGCACAAGAGGGGGCTTTGCTGACGGAAGGAGTGTGGCCCAGGCTGGGGCTGTTCAGCTCTGGTCAGCCTCTGCCTTGGTTCCCTGCTTAGGGAGAACGGACCCAGTCCTGGCTCCTCCACTTATTGGCTATATGACCATAAACAAGTGACATTCACTCTGTGCCTTAGTTTCCTGATACATAAAATGGAGATAATAATAGTACTGGGCCAGGCACGATGGCTCATGCTTATAATCCCAGCACATTGGGAGGCCGAGGTGGGCAGATCACTTGAGGCCAGGAGTTCAAGACCAGCCTGGCCAACATGGTGAAACCCTGTCTCTACTAAAAAATAAAAAACTTAGCCAGGCATGGTGGTGCCCACTTGTAATCCCAGCTACTCGGGAGGCTGAGGCAGGACAATCGCTGAACCCAGGAGGTGGAGGTTGCAATGAGCCAAGATCGTGCCACTGCACTCCAGCCTGGGCAACAGAGCAAGACTCCGTCTCAAAAAACAAAAACAAAACAAAACAACAAAAAAACAGTACTGCACAGGCTTGTTGTATTAACTGAGTAAGTATAAAACTCTTAGAACTATGCCTGCCCCTAGTAATGCTCAATTAATAAATGTTAAGCCATCCCTTCTTCCCCTGATGCCCATGGAAGGCTTATGTGTTCCAATCTCATTTAAGGGTGTAGGCTTCTTTGTGCCAGTGAGCTGGGTACATGGTGATGACTTTTCTTTGATTTGCTACGTAAGATTTGCCTCCTGTGGGGTTCATATGACTTGGTGTGTGGATGCTGGGGGAGGACAGGGATGGGTTTGAGTGGTATTTGGCACACAGAAACTTTCCCAGCCTTAACTGCCTGGGACCCCCTGAAGAAAACCATTGGCAGCTCTCCCTTCAGCCCTCTTGGATCATGGCTTAGGTTCCTATAATGGGGTGTGGATGGTGTGGGAGGGTGAGAAAGGGCTGAAATGAGAGAGTACTGGCAGAGAATTTGTAGCCTATACAGGGGCCTTACCTAGAAAACCTTGGAGAAAATCTCCTCCTGATCTGGGCTTCAGGTCTTCTTGGCCTGTTCCAGGCATCTTGAGGGCAATAACGGTGCCAGAGAGGCAGTGCAGCCTACAGGCCAGGACGGTGCATCCTGGAGCCCCACTGCCTAGGTTCAAATCCCGGCTCTGCCACATGCCAAGTTATTGAACCTCTGTTCTTCATCTGTAAAATGACAATGATGGCACCTAACTCATGGAGTGTTGTGTAATGTGCCCGGAGCAGTAAACGTCAGCTACTGGGAATATTCCACCAGTCAGCATGTCCTGTGACTACGAGGCACAGCTCCTACTGTGGGAGGCAGAACAACAGCCCTCAAAGATGACTGTGGCCTTGGCTGGACACGGGGGCTCACACCTGTAACCCCAGCACTTTGGGAGGCCAAGACGTGTGGATCACTTGAGGTCAGGAGTTCGAGACCAGCCTGGCCAACATGACAAAATCCTATCTCTACTGAAAAAAAAAAATTAGCTGGGTGTGGTGGTGCATGCCTGTAGTCCCAGCTACGCGGGAGGCTGAGGCATGAGAATCACTTGAACCTGGGAGGCGGAGGTTGCAGTGAGCCGAGATCGTGCCACTGTATTCCAGCCTGGGCAACACAGCAAGACTCTGTTTAAAAAAAAAAAAAAAGATGACTGTGTTCTAATCCCTGGTACCTGTGAACATGTTACCTTACACATTAAATGGACTTTGCAAATGTGATAATTAGAGATTTTGAGATGGGGAGATGATCCTGGGTTATCAAAGTGGACCCAGTGTCATCACAAGGGTGGAAGAGGGAGGCAGAAGAGAGAATTTGAGTGATGTAGAGAGGGGAGGACTCCACCATCCATTGTCAGCTTTGAAGATGGGAGAGACCACAAGCCAAGAAATGCAGGCAGGCCTGAGATGCTGAAAAAGACAAGGAAATGGAGTCTCCCCTGGACCTCCACAAAGGACCTGGCTGGCCCTGCCAACACCTTAGTTTTAGCCCCGTGAGACCCTATTCTGTCCTCTAGAATTCTAAAATAATGAATGTATGTTGTTTTAAGATACTAAGTCAGTTGATGGTAATTTGTTCCACAGCAACAGGAAACTAATATAGCTATTGAGACCCAACACAGCTGGTACTTGGAGGCTGGACCACGTGGAACCATTCCACAGTGTTTCCTGAGCACCTGTGGTTTAAGTGTCACCCACAGCCCCTGACCTCTGGAGGGGAACACACCAGACTATGGAACTGAATACGCCCTAGGTATGCATATCGCCAGCGATGTAATATTCTGGGGCAAGAGGGCTGAGGGTGGATCCGTTGGTTTAAAAAGGCCTCTGGAGAAGCCGGACCCTGGACCCCTGGTAGGGCCTTGAAAGATGGAGGGTTTGGATAAGGACAGGGAGGAGGGCAGGGAGAAGAAAGGCATAATTGGAAGGGGCCAGCAGGATCCAAGTCAGGGAGGCTCACTCCGTTATTCTTTCATTATTCATTCATCAGCTCATTCAACACCGGTGCTCCAGGCTATGGGGCCAGGATGA
>NW_012116265.1:2279715-2282103 GCF_000951035.1 Colobus angolensis palliatus | reverse complement strand
CACCACCACGCCTGGCTAATTTTTTTGTATTTTTAGTAGAGACGGGGTTTCACCGTGTTTGCCAGGATGGTCTCGATCTCCTGACCTCATGATCCGCCCACCTCGGCCTCCCAAAGTGTTGGGATTACAGGTGTGAGCCACCACACCAGGCCTTTTTTTTTTTGAGACGGAGTTTTGCTCTGTCACCCAGGCTGGAGTGCAGTGACGTGATCTCTGCTCACTACAACCTCCACCTCCTGGGTTCAAGCAATTCTCCTGCCTCACCTCCCGAGTAGCTGGGATTACAGACGTGCGCCACCACGCCCGGCTAACTTTTGTATTTTTAGTAGAGCTGGGGTTTCACCATGTTTGGCCAGGCTGGTCTTGAACTCCTGACCTCAAGTGATCCCTGCGCCTCGGTCTCCCAAAGTGGGAGTAATCCCAAAGCTGGGATTACAGGTGTGAGCCACCATGCCCGGCCCCAGTCCTTTCTGAATCTGTCTTACTACACTAAGGAGAAAGCCTCATGTGGGTGCTAGTATGTCTTTAACACCACTCTCATGCTTGCTCATCTCCTTTTTTAGCCTAGAGAGCAGGCCTCAGGTATGTTCACAGGTGCTAAAGTTTAATAACACTGCTGCCTAGTTCCTTGCTTTTGTTTTATTTGCCAAATCCCTTGCTTTTATTTGTTTAATTACCTTCCTTTTGTGGCAAGGGGTACCGACTTTTCTATTTCTGGAAGTAGACTACAATTTCTTTTTTAAAAATAATATATTTGTGTAATAGAACCAAGAGTGGAATTTTCCCCCTTGTCCTGGAATTGACCACTGGGTCCAGGTCCTCTTTCATGGTGGGGCCTGACTCTACTCCCTAATCAGGACTTCCACCAACAGCAGACCCCACCACCTCGCAGTCTCCACCCCACAACACACAGTCAGCACCAGGGCGGGGCGAGTAGGAACTGAGGTTAGAGGGAGAACACTTGGAGGCTCTGAGAGTCTCTGAGAGCTGGAAATGGGGCTACTTTGTTTAGAAGGTGGGTTACTATCTGCTCTCTCTCCTCAGTCAGGAGCCCCAGGGGTCAATCGGAGCTAACAGAATTTGTACCACAGGGGCCTGGAAATGATGAACTCTGCCCAGGAAGTTGAGGAGCACAGATGGAATCTGAAAATAGTGATGGTAAGACATAAGTTTCGAGTTTCCAATTTTTGAGTAGAGATCCCGTGGTAATCCAGCTCCCATGGTAAAATATTCAAATAAAAACATTATGTATATAGTAGACATGGAGCTGGAGGGCGCTGAGGTTTTTTGAAACTGATTAGAAGGGAAAACCAGAATGAACACAGCAAGAACAACATTCTGATAACAGCTATGATTGGAGGATAATGGGCAGGGAGGAGCCACACCTCGGGTGCCAAAGTAAAAAGCTCCTGGTCTGGAGGGCGGGAAGTCGGGGAAGCCTTCCTGGAAGAGGTGATTCTGGACTGAAACCCAAAAGCGACTAGGAGGGTATCCTAGGACTTCTCTCAGTGACTGGTGTGTATGATGCTGTGGATACAGAAGGGGCCCTTGAATGTTGATGGTGGGGGCTTAGGGCCTTCTCATTGGTTCAGGGGTGTATTGCTGGGGGCCACTTAGTTTGATTCTGATCATCTTGGGCAAGAAGGAGAAGCAGTGCAGACCTCCCACCGGTCACTCTGAATTACAGTCTGTTTCTCATGTAGAGTGTGAGTTACATGGGCAGTGAGCAGCTCCCTCCAGCTCAGGCCAAAGCCCAGCAGAGGGCCCGTTTTGCTGAATAAATGAATGCGGGAATAGATGGATGGATAAAACGAGGCAGTTAAACAAAATACTGTGTGAGAAGTATCTGGCGCCAGGCGGACATTCAGTAAATATTAGTGTGCCCCTCCCTCTTCCTCTCGCCTCTCTCCTCTCTCTGGGCCAGGGTAGAATAGCATTTCCCCGGCTCTAAGGGATGCCACGGAGCCCAGACCTCCAGCCTGGGTCCGGGTCCTTGGACTCCTCCCACAGTGCTCCTCGAGGTGCCTCAGCTGCAGCTATGAAAGGTCATGTCCTCAGCGGGTCTGGACAGTGCTGGACTTTTGAGATGTGCCCCACCCCAGCAGCCCTGGGTAAAGGAGCCCCTCTGGCCTGGCGTCCCCCCAAACACCACTCCATGACACCCTCAGGGTGGGAAGTCCCTGGGCCTCAAGAGCCCCATCCATGTGTATCCTTTCCTAGCACAGAGACCTACCCCAGTCCTTCTCCTGCTCCACTTCCCCCAGACGCCTTTATTCCACAGATCGGATTTGAATCTTCCGCCCCGGTAGCTGGCGGGGAGCCGCCCTCGCTGAAGGTCAGCCGTTCCCCCGGTGCGTCCCCGCGCTGCCGCCGCCGTCAGCCCTCGCC
>NW_012116265.1:2238859-2272465 GCF_000951035.1 Colobus angolensis palliatus | reverse complement strand
CGCTCGCCGTGCGGGGTCCTCGAGCGGGAGGCGGAGGCTCCGCTGCCCACCCGACCACGGGGACAGAGTCCAGGCCCCGCCGGACACCAGGGCACCTGCACCCCCCACCGGCCTGGGGAGAGTGCGGCTCCCAGGACAGCTCTAGGGCACCTCCCTCCCCCAGGGGCTCGCGGGGCCCAGGTTTCCCTCCCTGCGGCCAGGCTGGCTGGGTCCCTGCCCCTATCTATTTGTGGTCTCTGGGGGAGGGGAGATGGAGAGCAGGTAGCTGGTTCTGCCTCTGCTCTCAGATGTGACACGATGAACCCAACTTCGTGGGGCTGGGTCAAAAGGCCCGAGCTTGGACAGGGGGCATTTCTGCGCTTGACTTCAGGCTATGGACTCTGCCCGGTGGAGACCACTGTACCCCAAACACATGGAGAGAAGACGGGCTCGCCCCGGGCCTGGGGTCTGTCATTTCACTGGAGGACTCTTTCTGCTCTCTCTGGAGAAAGGCAAGGAGGGAGGGTGGAAGGTGAGGGAGAAGCCGGGACAGAGTGTCCCAGCCTCCGGACAAACCCGAGTAGCCATTCTCTGTGCCCTGTGCGGGAAGACCACGTCTCTTAACCTAGGCTCTTCCAGAGCTGAGTTTGGGGGCAGCTGAGTCTTGAGGAGGCTGGGTTGTTCTCCTCTGAGCCTGCCACTGGGCCTGCCTCAGCAGACCTTTGTAATGGGATCCCTGTGACCATCCTGCACACCTGGTACCCCTCTCTCTCTGAGGCCTTTCCTGGGGCTGGCAGGGCAGAAATGAGAGGGAAATGGCCTAGGAGACAGCCAGAGGCTGGCATAGCTGCATGCACCTTAGGACGGTCAGCTCCGCAAAGCCTCCAGCTTTTCTCTTCTCTTCTCGTTCCTTTTTCTCCTTTAGTTATTTCTACTCAGTCATTCAGACTCTTTCCCCGCAGCCCATCCCTAAGAGGTGGTGCTCCCTGTGCCAAGCAGACCTGTGCTGGCTTGTGAAAGCACATCCGTGAATTTCCAGGAATTTTGCAAGCCCGTTGTTCAGCACAGCCATCATTAACAATTAACCTATGTAAACCTACCATCAAGTAACTTACATGAAAAGCAAAGGGAACACTCAAGACTCCCCACTTGCTAATTATTTTACTTTTACCCATGCTTTCAGGTTACACCATGAGGTACATCTCTTTCTGGTGAAGGAAATCCCAAAATATTTCACGCCAAAATATGGTTCCCTGGTATAATGAGTATTTTGAATTCAACACCCTTGGAGATCAATAAACTGGAAGAAACTTTTCCCCTATCTACAAAAAGAAAGGACTGAATCACCAAGGGGAACAGTTGTTCTTGTTCTCACCCCATTATCTCATCACTCTTTACAGCAAAGAAGACTCAGGATGTAACCACATCTGAACAGAACCTTTTTCAAGACAGTGACTGTTTCCAAGGATCATATAAATTCCAAATAATTTTACAAGTTACTTTTTTTTTTTTTTTTGAGACGGAGTCTTGCTCTGTCGCCCAGGCTGGAGTGCAGTGGCCGGACCTCAGCTCACTGCAAGCTCCGCCTCCCGGGTTTACGCCATTCTCCTGCCTCAGCCTCCCGAGTAGCTGGGACTACAGGCGCCTGCCACCTCGCCCGGCTATTTTTTTGTATTTTTTAGTAGAGACGGGGTTTCACCGTGTTAGCCAGGATGGTCTCGATCTCCTGACCTCGTGATCCGCCCGTCTCGGCCTCCCAAAGTGCTGGGATTACAGGCTTGAGCCACCGCGCCCGGCCTTACAAGTTACTTTCTGTTCCCCATCCAGTCATTCTCCCTAGTAATCATGTATAGCCCCTCAATAGAATTCTTCTCCCTCTCCCATAACCTGCTGTGCCAGGACCCAAGCCCCCATTCTGTCTGTAACCTCAAGACAGTATATAAGTTTCTGGACTTCCCTGAAGGGGGTCTAGTCTTTATTCTGAAGGCTCTTGTGTATACCTGTTAAATTTGTATGCCTTTCTCCTGTTAATCACTCTGCCTCATGTCAGTGATTTTTCAGGGAACGCTTAGGGGCCAAGAGCTTCCTTGGCCAGTTCCATGTTAAGTGATGTGTTCAGTGCTAGCAGCCTGACATTGGCCATGGTGAGAGTACTTATACCACAGAAACTGGTAAATGCTATAAACTTGGGCTTAATTTATGTTTTTTCATTGTCTAGTGTTTCTAGACTTAAGAATGATAGAGAAGATGTCTTGGGTGAATATTGATATACAAATTATATCTCAATTTTTAAAACATTGAGGCGCCGGGTGCAGTGGCTCACACCTGTACAATCTCAGCACTTTGGGAGGCTGGGGTGGGTGGATCATGAGGTCAGTTCAAGACCAGCCTGGCCAAAATGGTGAAACTCTGTCTCTACTAAAAATAGAAAAATTTGCCCGGTGTGGTGGCGGGCGCCTGTAATCCCAGCTACTCGGGAGGCTGAGGCAGAGAATTGCTTGAACCCAGGAGGCAGAGGTTGCAGTGAGCTGAGATTGTGCCACTGCACTCCAGCCTGGGCGACAGAGCAAGACTCCATCTCAAAAAAAAAAAAAAAAAAAAAAATTGAAATTTTTTTAATCTCAAAGATTGAGATCATTTCTGTGTTGTGATGTGTTCAGTGCTGGCAGCTTGATATTGGCCATAGTGAGAGTACTTATACCACATAAATTGGTAAATGTTATAAACTTGGGCTTGATTTATGTTTTATTCATTGTCTAGTGTCTCTAAACTTAATAATAATAGAGAAGACATCTTGGGTGAATATTATGGTATGTAAATTATATCTCAATTTTTTAAAAAGTGTGTTGCATCTGTAGCCATTCTAATGGGAATAGTACAAAAACTTGAGGAAATATTTTCAGCATTCAGAAACTACCACTTGATTAAACAGTTACTCGTGTTTTCAGTGAAGTTCTGACATACATCTTTGACTTGTTTCCCTTTCATCTTATATGTTAACATAAAAGAAATTACCAACCACATTTGTGTTGGAGCTACGCTCATTTGTCAGTTGCAAGCATAGGTTGGCTACAAATATACCCATCTGGCAAAAAATCAATGAGCTTTCTACAAGAATCAATTGGTTGTGTGAATTTTACAATAATTATTATTGTACGTTTTATTATTTGTAAATTGTTACTGATGATAAGAGTCAAACTCTGGCCAGGTGTGGTGGCTCACGCCTGTAATCCCGAAACTTTGGGAGGCCAAGGTCAAGGGATCACTTGAGGTCAGGAGTTTGAGACCAGCCTGGGCAATGTAGCAAGACCCCGTCTCTACAAAAAATAAAAAATTAGCCAGGTGTAGTGGCATGTGCCTGTAGTCCCAGCTACTAGGAGGCTGAGGCAGGAGGATCACTGGAGGTTGCAGTGAGCCGTAGTCATACTACTGCACTCCAGCCTGAGGGACAGCAGAACACCCTGTCTCAGAAGGAAAAAAATATCCAGCTGCAACTTGGGTATTTCCCAGCCAAGAGGTCACACACCACACCAATGCAGAGGGCGGGGCCCTGGAACTCAGGAGGGGGCGTGATCCAGGGTGCTCTCTTAGCCACAGGGCCCCATGGTACTGCTGCAGGGAGCTGTGGCTTGGGATTGGCTGTGGAGGTGAGCAGGGTCTTAGCGTTGAAAGCAGCTGATAGAGTAACAGGACACAGGGGAGAGTGAGGGGAAGGCCAGCATCCTCTGGATGCGTATGGGGCAGGTGTGGGGAGGAGGGAATACAAAGAGGCCTTGCTTTGGAGGGGGAAGATGGTGAGCTGTGTTGGGCATGTTGAATTTGAGGTGTGTTTGGGACATGCAAGTTGGAAATCCAGATCTGGACTTTTGGAGGAGAGGCAGGGGCTGGAGATACAAGTTTGGGCCTTCTGGGAATAGGTGGTAATTAAAGTCATGGGTATGCCTGGGCTTGATGAATTATGATCAGGGGGCTGGGTGTGCCTTGAGGGGAGCCTGTAGAGAGGACCTAGTCTGCAAAGGGCTGGGTGTGTGCATAGAGCACCTTTGACATAAGTAACTCCATCTTAGAAAAAGACTCCATCTTACATTTAATACGGCACTTCACCAACAGGGACTACTGCATGTTTTACCTGATCAATAAAGACTGCACCCAGCCAGATAAGGACATAACCAAGCACACTCCTCCACTATCAGTCTTCACCAGAAGACTCTGTGACCATAAATGGAGCAAGACTTCAGCAGTTTGAAATGGCCATCTCAAGTGACACCATCTTGCTGTCACTCGTGATAAGCACCCAGCATCTCCCACCGAAGGCTCTGCCCACATTAGTGACTCTGCTATTAACAACAGCCAAGATGCGGAAAAAACCAGTGTCCATCAACAGATGAATGAAGAAAATGTGGCACATATACACAACGGAGTACTAGTCAGCCATAAAAAAGAATGAGATGCTGTCATTTGCAACATGGATGGAACCGGAGCTCGTTATGTTAAGTGAAATAAGCCAGGCACAGAAAGAGCAACTTCACGTCCTTACTTATTTGAGGGTGCTGACAATGAAAACAACTGAACTCATGGAGATTGAGAGTAGAAGGATGGTTACCAGAGGCTGGGCAGGGTAACGGGGTGGGAGGGGAGTGAGGATGGTTAATGGGAACAGACATATAGTTAGATAGAATAAGACCTAGTATTCATGCCTGTAATCCCAGCACTTTGGGAGGCCGAGGCGGGCGGATCATGAGGTCAGGAGATCGAGACCATCCTGGCTAACATGGTGAAACCCTGTCTCTACTAAAACTACAGAAAATTAGCCGGGCGAGTTGGCGGGCACCTGTAGTCCCAGCTACTCGGGAGGCTGAGGCAGGAGAATTGCTTGAACCTGGGAGGTGGAGCTTGCAGTGAGCTGAGATCTGGCCACTGCACTCCAGCCTGAGCGACAGAGCGAGACTCCGTCTCAAAAAAAAAAAAGACCTAGTATTTGATAGCACAAGAGGATGACTACAGTCAAAAATAACTTACTGTACAATTAAAAATAACTAAAAGAGGCTGGGTGTGGTGGCTCACGCCTGTAATCTCAGAACTTTGGGAGGCCGATGTGGGCAGATCACCTGAAGTCAGGAGTTCGAGACCAGCCTGGCCAACATGGTGAAACCCCATCTCTACTAAAAATACAAAAATTAGCCAGGCATGGTGGTGCACACCTGTAATCCCAGCTACTCGGGAGGCTGAGGCAGGAGAGTTGCTTGAATCCAGGAGGCGGAGGATGCAGTGAGCTAAGACTGCGCCACTGCACTCCAGCCTGTGCAAAAGCAAAACTCTGTCTCAAAAAAAAAAAAAAAGAGAGAGAGAAAGAAAAAGAAAGAATGAAAGAAACAAAGAGAAAGAAAGAAAGAAAAGAAAAGAAAAAATAGCGTCAATAAAAGTCTGACCTTGTGGAAAGACACCGGTGGATGGAGCTGGTGCTGCCTGACCTCCCGCTGCTCACAAGTGTGGCCAATGTGGAGGGGATGTTCTAAATAGGAAGGTCCCCCGAGTCAGGGCACCTCCAGAGAAATGACAACTAGGGCCGATAAGTTGCCTCTGGATTAGTGACCTTGGCAGGAGCTCTCTTGTGGAACCAATGGGACCAAAAGCCGGCTGGAGTAGATGGAAGAGTAAGGGGAGAGCCCGAGGCAGCCAGACCAGTCGGCTGGAGGGTGTGATCTAGGGCAGAGACCACCGGCAGAGGGGAGAGGCCCAGATTCCCACCCCACCCTCAGGTCCAGGATGTGACCTGTGAAATGTGGGATGAAGGGAAAGGAAGGGTCCAGCTCGAATCTCAGGCCTCTGAGGCTGCAGAGATGAGACTGGGAACAGTGAAACTGGGTTGATGAGGGCAGCAGTCCCAGCCTGAAGGTCAGGAGACGCTGGGCTGGAGGTGACCTCCACAAGCGCTCCCTGCATAGGGAGGGTGGGGTCAGGCCTGAAGGGGGAGTACAGGACAGGGGAGTGGTAGAGGCAGAATCCAGGGCTCTGCCCGCAGCCCTGATGTCCCCGGGAGGGATGAATGAAGGGACGAAGGAGCAGGTAGCACAGAGCTGTCCCAGAGGGACAGAGAAGCGTGCAGCAGAGGCTGAGGGTGCCAAGAAGTGCCCGGCCAGCTGTCAAATATTGCAAAGGCCACACAGGATGAAGACTGCGGGTGGCCGCCACTCAGTCTGGCTCAAAACAGCATGGATGGCAGTTTCTGCAGAGTGGCCAGATACAAGGACAGATTGCAGAGCCTCGGGGAGAATGGGCAAGGAGGCAAGAGGAGAGAGCCAAAAAATAGGTTTGTGGGAAGAAAGCAGACACTGAGGCGGCAGCTGGACAGAAAAACATCAGAAGAACCTTGGTCAGGGGTGGTCATTTTCATGCCTCCTCCTTCCCTCTCTTCCTCCTCCCCACCATGCATCTGATTTCAGTATCTGCAGCCCCTAAGGTCCAAATTCCAGATCCAGTATTTACCGGTTGAGTAGCCTTGGGAAAATCATAAGGAGCCCCTTCAAGCTGAGGTCCTGTCACGACATGAGATGAACGCCATAGCAAAATGGGATTCTTCAATTATTTTTGAGATGAGGTCTTGTTCTGTCGCCCAGGCTGGGGTGCAGAGGCACAAGCCTGGCTCACTGCAGCCTCGACTGCCAGGGCTCAAGTGATCCTCCCACCTCAGCCTCCCTAGTGGCTGGGACTACAGGTGTGCACCACCACACCCTGCTATTTTATCTTATTATTATTTCTTTTTTTTTTGAGACAGGGCCTCACTCTGTCTCCCAGGCTAGAGTGCAGTGGCGCCATCACTGCTCACTGCAGGCTCGACATCCTTGGGTTTAAAGGATCCTCTGTCTTCAGCCTCCCGAGTAGCTGGGACTGCAGGTATACACCACCACGCCTGGCTAAATTTTGTCTTTTGTAGACAATGTCTTGCTATGTTGCCCAGACTGGTCTCCAGCCCACTGCATTCCCCCTGCGGTGGTGGTGACCCATTAGAAAAACAAACAAAATAGGATTCAATTTATGCGAACTTACACACACCTGGGGAGGGGGGGAAAGCTGTCACATTACAGGAAATCTTTGTCCTTCACATTCGTCTCTGGTTGCACATGTAAAAGCTTCCCCCGCCTAGTGGCAAGGAAAGTGGTGGATTTCAACTGTGGAGGAAGGGTCCCCAGGGTGCAGAGGGAGGGGCACAGGGAGCCACAAGTCCTCAGAGGCCCACCTGATGCTAACAATGTTCAGTGAGGAAAGCCAGAAGGCACTTCGGTTCCGTTCCATTTTATTACAATCCTGTCCTTGAGTTCCAGAACGAACGGCTATTTAATACACAACCCCAAACACTCCTAAAATGGATCTTGTTAACATTCAAAAGTCTCCCATTTCTTTCTCAGTATATTAAATCAAAAGGGAAAAAAATCTTAGAAAAAAAAATCAATAGGTTTAGTTCACCCCAGGAAAAGCACCTTTACAACAGGAAACTAAATTGTCAGGATATCTGACCAAAGACACAAAGCAGCAGGTGAGATTCCTGACAGAAGAGAGGGACTCCCAATGGAGCATAAATAGACCCCCCCCCAAAGTATACATATTTCACGAGTGTGTACATATATATGTCATATATTAAAAAAAAATTGGTTTCTATACCCAAAAAGTTATTCAGAAATAAATCAACACCCCATCTGAGACCGGGAAAGTCGGGTGCCGTAGCCAGGTTATACATCAAGCTTGCACCTCGCTCTGTGCAGGTGACCCCTCGGTGCACTGTGCGCACTAGCCTGGAGGGGGCTGGACGGGGACCTCTGTCCTGCCCCCCAATCCCCAGGCCTGGCAGATCCACTGTTTGCAGAAAAGTGAGCCAGGGAAATTTAGGAAGGCAGGTAGCTGTGTGGTCCCCAAACCCCGCGGTGCAGAACTCAGGAGCCAGCTGGAGGCTGGGGGCAAATGGCCAAGGCCACCACCAGCTGCCCTGCAGGCTGCCCTGGGTCCTGGGGTAAAGGGAAGTGCTTGGGAACCCAGGAACGGAACAGCAGCACTCTCACTTTTTACCAGCAGGCCTGACTCTGGGGTCTGCGCAAGGCCCTGGAGACCTTAGTTTTCACCAGTGTGGGCTTCCTCCTGGGATCCAAAGGCCTTTGGGAGAGGGAGTGGGCTTTTCGACCCGCCAGGCCTGAGCCTCGTGAGCCTGTTGTGTGAGTGTGTGTGTGCTGAATGGAGCTCAACACACTGCAAATGAGTGTTCTACGGGGACATACTGGAGACGCGTCTGCTTTGGGGGAAGTCAGTCTGTCATTGCATCCTAATTGGTCCCCATGCTGACCTGGATTTGTTCCAAAGATATCAGCTGCTGGAAGGGGCAGACACAGAAGACACGTTACACACCTGGAAGCGTAATCCTCTCGGGACTTGGCACAGTGTTTCCATTCACAGAACAAACAGCAGGAATGCATGGGGACCCCTTTCCTCATTCCAAACCCTTTCCTGACACCGCAGGCAAGCAGGAGAAAAGGCCGTGGGAGTCAGAAGGCGTGTCAGTAGTTTTCAGGTTTGCAAGCTCAACCACGAGACAGTCACACGCAGCCGTACTCATACCACACGGTCTGCGGGTCCCCGCCTGGCTCCGGGGAGGCGGGAGTGCTCTTGGAGATGCTCCCTCGACTGCAGTCCTCAGGGACCCGGCCAGGGTGGGGAGCCAAATCAGAAGACCGACCTGGGCTCTTGGCCGGGAGGCCCTCGCTGCAGCCCTGCCCGGGGACCCCGTCTCCCTCTGCGAGGCTGAGCCCCGCCCGGACGGGGGCAATGGTGGCCACCTCCCCCGAGTGTGGGGGCGCCTTGGGCTTGGTCCTGGCAGCCGGGGCTGCAGCAGGTGAGAAGTGTGGGAGCTGGGAGTTGCTGCCACTGCCAGCAACAGCAGTACCAGCACCTGCAGCGGCAATGGCGGGGGCTGTGGCAGACTGATGCAGGGGGGCCAGCCTTTCCTCCTTTGGGGGAGCCAGGGAGAAGCGCCTCGTGTCCAGCGGCCGGCTGCGGGGACCTGGGCCCTGACAGGAGCTGCCAGCCTTTCCCACAAGTGGGGTCCGCTCCCGGGCCAAGCTGTGGGAGCTGGGGGGTGCTGGGCTTTGCAGGGTGTGGCTGCCTGTCTCTCTGCCCCCTAAGGCCTCAGGAGCCCCCAGCTTCTGAGGGGACTCCTGTTTGCAGGCCTCTGGCCCGCTGGCCCGGAGAAGGTCAGCTGAGGCCAGGCTGAAGGCCCGGCTCAGGGAGGCACTGCGGCTGGCAGGTGCGTGGGAAGTTGGGGGCACCGGAGCCTGCCGGGGTCTGCCCAGAGACAGGCTCTGGGGAGGCTGGGCCTGTCTCGGGGCCACGCTGGGTGGGGCCTCGGCCTCAGTCAGTCTGAAGTTTGGCTTTACATACTGCCCGGGCTTCAGCGGCCTCCCCTCCGAAGTGGGGGTGGCCATCTTGACGGTGGGGGCCACAAAGCTGGTGGGCATCTTGGTCCCTTCTTTCTTGGCAGGTGGTCCTGGTTGGCCTCCGATGGCTGGGGGATCGCTGGCCTTTCGAAAGTAGTCACTCAGCAGGTCATCCCGGCAACTGGGAGTGTCCTATGGATAAGAGAGTGAAGGGTGGAGGTGGGCATGAGGGTTGGGCGAGTCCTCAAAGCCTCCTCCCACCCGGGACGCCCCCTGAGCAGCCCACATGGCTGGGACTGCAGCTCCTGCCTGCCTTTTCCCAGGCACATGTGCCACCCCCGCCACACACACCAGCCCTGGGCTGGACGGTGAGGGTGGATGAAGCAGCATGGGACCACCAGGAAAGAACTCCAGATTCCCCCAGGCAGCCCCCTAACTTTACACAAATAAGGAAACAGATCCAGAGAGGGAAATGACTTCCTACAAAGTGAGTTAGTTTCCCAGAAACCCTGACTCCAGCCGACCACTTCGGTCTGTCTGGTTTCCACCAAGCACAGCAGGAACTAGAACCCTGGCGGGTGTGAGCAGGGCCTTGCTTCCCCGGTCACCCCGGGATATCATAAGGACTTCACCTTGCGCAACCGAGAGCAAGAGGAACAAGAGCAGCTCCTGAAACGCCGGAACCTTCACTGCCACTCAGACCTCTCTCTGGGCCCGAGAAAGGGAAGAGAGAGGCAGAATGGGGGTGGGAGGGGGCGGGGGACAGAGAGGTACAAATGGAGTCTCTAAGTGTCCAGAAGGGGGAATGGTGGGGCTGCACAGGGAAATGAAGACACTGGGACGGCCCAGCCGCCACTCTGTTCCTGCTAAGCTGCCGCCCAGGCTGTGCTTCCCCTGCCCAGGGAGCAGGTGTCCTTTGCCACCACCTTGGGAACAGGCAGAGCCATGGAGACAAGGGTCTATGGCCCTGCTCAGGGAACTGCAGCCTTCTGCAAGCACAGCTTCTCCTGAGGTTGACATGGATGAAGAGGAAGAGAAGTGACTTCATGGGGGAATGAGAGGCCGGCGGGTGTCAGCCTGAAGGTGGGTTGGTAGCTCAGGAGCCATCTGCACCTGCCAGCAACTCCTGTCCCACAGAAACATCTGCACATGGTACCACTGGACAGAGATGCATCTGCTGTTTTATGCTAGTTTGATGCTACACATCTTGGGTGGGCGTCCAGTAAGACCTGTGATATCCACAGGTACCTTTCATCACCTGGGGGGCCATGTGCTGTTCTAGGAACCACATGTATAATTGCAAAGACACTCATTTAATTCTCAAAATGACCTTGCAAGGTTGTTGAAAGGCTGTGTGAAGGTAAAGAAGCAGGTCATGGAGGTTTGGCAGGTCACGCGTCCAGAGAGAGGCAGACCCAGATGAAAGCCTGAGGCTGCCTGGCTCAGAGCTGCTTTCCACTCCACCAGGCTCCTCCCTGCACACCTCAGAGCCGTTGATACCCAGCCTCCCTGGCCACACAGGGAGCCCCATCTTGTGACATTTCCTCCCTGCATCATCCACACCCAGATAGTGGGGGCGCGGTGGGCATACTGTTGTCATTTCCCTGGGATGGGAAGCCCCTGTGTACATTAGGGGCTTTGTGTGTCAGGGATAGGGGGTTAAATATCCCAGGCAGAGGGAGGGGGCTGGCTCGCTGCATGCCAGGCATCCGCTTTCAACAGAAACGGCTACAGCCAGACTGTTTTGGTCTCATTTAAGCTAAAAATGGAAAGGTAACAGCACAGGGAATAGGAAATGGGGACTGTGAGGACGAGTCTGAGCCGAGCAGGGAGGGGCCCCACTCCTCGATCAGGCCCTGCCTGCCAACATCTCCAAAGGGAAAGGAAACCATCATAAGGGGCATATAACAAAAAAAGACTGAGAAGGAAAGCCTTCCAGCCGCAGGCCCCAGTTTCTGGAGTGTTCTCGTTCAGTCCATTAGACCAGCAGCTTTTTTTTTTTTTTTGAGACAGGGTCTCACTGTGTTGCCCAGGCTGGAGCACAGTGGCGCAATCTCAGTTCACTGCAACCTGAGCCTCCCAGGTTCAAGAGATTCTCCTGCCTCAACCTCCTGAGTGGCTGGGATCACAGGCGCCTGCCACCATGACCCAGTTAATTTTTGTATCTTTAGTAGAGACGGGGTTTCACTATGTTGGCCAGGCTGGTCTCGAATGCCTGACCTCAAGTGATCCACCTGCCTCAGCCTCCCAAAGTGCTGGGATGACAGGCGTGAGCCACCGCTTGGCCTAGACCACTGGTTCTTAAACCATGGTGCCTACCCAGACGCAAGACCATTATCTAGAATTTATAAAGATGCAAATTGTCAGCAAGCCCAACCTCAGACCCACTGATTCAGAAACTCAGGGGATGGGCTCTGCGGTCTAGCAAGGCCCCCAGACGATTCAAAGGCACGCCTGAGTTTGAGAACCACAACATCAGACCGCTAACGTCTTGAGCGCAGGCGCTCCTTTGCTTTTCTCAGCTTGGCTTTTCCAGCTCCTTGCACAGAGAAAGTGCTTGGGAGACAGAAATATTTACGTGAAGGAAGGGCAGGGCCATGTTTCATATTTCTCTTGTGTCAACTGCAAAGCTGGGCACGGCGCATGCAGGCAAAGAAAACCTGCTGATGAACTGGTTTGCTTTGTTTTTCAAGAGCAGGCACCAGGCATACTGCTTAACGTAAGATAGTAGGTGCTCAATAAATATCTACCAAACACATACTTGCTTTTCTGTGTCACTGTGTCCTAGTAATGCAGGTCACAGGGTTTACCAGAGAGCTAGACAAAGTCCAAATGTATTTCTTTAAGGGGAATGAGATGGAAAGACTGAAAAAGACTCAAGTTTTAAGAATCCTCAAAAGGGCTCAATTGCAGACAGTGAACTGCACTCACTCAGTAACCCAACAGCTCACGTAACGAAATTCAGAAGGAGCACTTGAAAGCTGTATGTGCAGCTTCAAAAAAGCTAAATGAAGACCTATAGAGGCGGCAGGAGGATGTCAACAGGCAGTGTTCAGGGTGAGGAGCTGCAGAGCTGGGGCCAAATCCAGCCAGCTGCCTGTTTTTGTACATCCTGTAAGGTGAGAATAGTTGCTACATTTTTATTTTTATTTTATTTTTTCTTGAGACAGAGTCTTGCTCTGTCGCCGAAGCTGGAGTGCAGTGGTGCAATCTCAGCTCACTGCAACCTCCGCCTCCCGGGTTCAAATGATTCTCCTGCCTCAGCCTCCCGAGTAGTTGGGATTAAAGGCACCTGCCACAATGCCCGGCTAATTTTTGTGTTTTTTGTAGAGACGGGTGTCTCTACAACTCTGCTTATTTGTAGAGATGGGTGTATTTTTTGTAGAGATGGTGGCCAGGCTGGTCTCAAACTCCTGGACTCACGTGATCTGCTCACCTTGGCCTCCCAAAGGCTGGGATTACAGGCGTGAGCCACTGTACCCGGCCAGTTGCTACATTTTTAATTGGTCAAAAAGAAATTTTGTAAAAATGTATTTCACAACACGTGGAAATCATATGAAATTCAAATGTCAGTGTCCATAAGTAAAGCTTTATTGGATGTCAGCCACGTCCATCCATTGACATAGGATCCAGTGTTTGCTTTCTCGAATGGGCAGAGTTGAGTAGCTACAACAGAGACTGTGAGGCCCAGAAAGCCTAAAATCATTCCTCTCTGGCCCTTTCAAGTTAAAAGTTTGCCAGCCCCTGCTAGAGAAAATGCAGGGTAAGCGAGGACTCACAGCTCTGCCATGAAACCCAGCGTGAGACCCTAGCCCTGCCAGTCAGGTGCTGGCCACGTGCCCTTGGTGCCGGCCACAAGCTCTGCCGGCTCACCTCCCAGACCCAGGGAAGAGCAGCCTCCGAGTCAGGGGCTGGCTTGCGGTGACTTGCCAGCTAGTGCTCTAGTCAGCCTCTCACGTCCAAGCCAGCTCTGTGCCTAGGCCTTGCCACCCCCACCCCATCCCTTTCTGCAGCTACGATCCTGAGACAGGAAGAGACAGCGAGGGAAGAGAGACGGGCCAAGTCTGTGTCTGGGTCACTCACGTGGGTGGGGGAGCTGCGGTTGCTCTCCTCCAGGAACTCCTCCAAAGTGACCATCTCACTGCTGGGGGAGGCCGAGCAGGGCCGCACTCCGACGTGGGGAGGAGCTGTGCCCCTCTTCTGGGCACCCTCCTGCGGGAGGGGCCCGTTCCGGGGCAAGGGGTACTCGTGGCGGCCGAGGGCATTGTGTCCTGGTGTGCTGGCTTCCCGGGGCAGAGTGGCCAGGTCCCTGCTGGGGATCAGGTCTTCGCTGCTGAAGCTCTCGGACCGGCCGTGGAGCTGCTCGGAGGAGCCTGGGTGTCCAGGCAGGAGACAGAGGACCCTCATCAGTCTCGGCAGCCCTCTGATGGCTTCTAGAGGTTTCGTGCTGCCTTTGGTCCACTCCAAATTATCAGAGAGAAACCCCTGCCCAAAATCCCAGGGCTTACTCCCACCAGGCTGAAAGTCTATTAAAGAATCTTTCGGACTCCTTTTGAATTTCACTTTGCCTTTAAAAACAAAATACCTTGAGATAAAAGTGGAAAGCTTCTGCTAAAGTTTCAGTTATTACTGGCTGTAAGGCACTGGCCTTGTTAGCACTCGCTCATTCATGTATTCAAAGCTTATTCAGCTCCTGCTACATGCTAGGGGCTAAATGTACAGGGAAGGTTCATGAAGAAAGACCACATTCTGTGCTTAACACAAACTATACATGTTCCAAGAACCAAAATCCTCCAGATTTGTTCTGTGGCCACAGCAGAATGGAACTAGTGTTACTCTCCCCATTCTACAGATGAAGTAACCGAGAATCGAGACCTGTGACACGCCTGCATTCTCAGTGCTGCTCGGGGGAGAAGGGAGCTGAACCCCAACCCATTCTAACTCCCAGTCTGTGCCTGAAACTGTATCGTGTGACCTCTGAATGTGTCAGAATGCATTGGAAACCCCTAGTCACGTATTTTAAAAATTATAATAATATGAGCCCAGGGCCAAACCACCAATACACTTTTATCCCCACTCCTAAAATAGGGTCTCGCTTCTGTTTTCCAGGCTGGAATGCAGTAGTACAATCACAGCCTACTACAGCCTTGACCTCCCAGGCTCGAGCGATCCTCCCACCTCAGCCTCCTGAGTAGCTGGGACCACAGGCATGCGCCACCACGCCTGGCTAATCTTTTGCTTTTTGTAGAGATGGGGTTTTGCCAGGTTTCCCAGGCTGGTTTCTAACTCTGGCCCAAGCGATCCACCTGCTTGGGCCTCCCAAAGTACTGATTATAGGCGTGAGCCACCGTGCCTGCCCCGAATCAATTTTTAAAAGTACACAGAAGCAGAAGGCTTACCTTTTAGGTTAAGAGGTGAGCTGTTGCTGGATGTGTTTCTACTGCTCTCTAAGCTACTTGGCCGCGACACTGAAAGGAAATGGCAGTGTTAAAATTAAAAAGCCAATGAGCAGGTATATCCCAGATTAGCCATCTGAGAAAAACTATGCACTAAAACAATCCTGTGCCAAAGCTAAGCCCAGTGCCCTCAGGAAGGAGGAACTCTGGGACTCCCTCTGCGCTCCAGTGAGGAAGCCTCGCGTCCCCAACAGAGTGCTGGGCACAGAACAAGTAGCCACCAACAGATGACAACTCTGCTTTTCTACGTTTAGGAGGCCTGAGGCTGCAGCTTCACACAACTGTACAAAGGAAATCTCACACAGAACGTCAGCATAGAGGGCAGACAAAACAAGGCTGCTCCGGGTGAACCAGAGGTTGAGGTGGGGTTAGGGGGGTCCTCCTCTATTACTGCACAGAGCTTTCTGGAACACATGTGGACAGCCTCAGCCGAGGCCATGGGAAGAAAGACGAGGGCTGTTCAGGGCCACGTGCGTGCACGTGTAAGTGCGTGTACCTGTAACCAGTGAGGTGTTACGTCAGGAGACCACAGGGAGCAGGTGCCAGGGGCCTGGGAAGGAAGGGGGCACTCCCTTCTCCTGGATATTTGCTGTTCTTCAGTTTCTCTGTGTCATTTGCCTTAAATTTACATCTGCCCCAAAGGAAAAAAATCAAGGCTTATGGTGCTGAGGGCACCTGCCCACCTGCTCTCCTGCCACAGTGGGTGCTTGCCTGAGTGTGGCTCTGCCATGCCACCCCACTGCAGACTTTGGGGAAGGCTGGTACCATTGCCTACAGAGGGCAGGCCATCCCTTCCAGGGCCCGCAGGCCTCTCCTGGGTCACTCCTCCAGCGACCCTATCTCGAGAGCGAACATGTCCATGCTGCTGTGCTATGAACCCCCGTGGCAGGGATGGCATTTCAGTTGTCCTGCAACCCCCAGCACCCAGCAGGTGCTGAGCTGAGCCACCTTAGGAGCCTGCAGAGACACCTGGGGTTCCTCTGCTTGCTAGGCCACCAACGCAAGTTCATTCAGGTTTCCTGTGTCCACAGGGCACCTGGTTCCAAGGGCTGAGGTGCTCTGCAAATAGCAGATGTCCAGAAAACACCTGCTAGCAAACATGTTTGAAACTGAGCCAAAAACATACTTGGTGATAGCGAATAGCCTAAAAACAGAATCGGTCCCCTCCCTGAGCAGTGAAAATGTGAAATAAACAAATGCACATCTCTCTCTAAAAAAGAAGTAAATTTCAGTACAAGGAAACTGTGATAGCAATCAACGGCCTGAAAGCACCATTGTTTATTCAAGTACTGCAACGCAAATCCTTTTCCCTTCTTTTTCCTAAGAGAAGCTAGAGGAAACAGAACATTTACGAAAAAAGCTCCTATGGTTAGCTGACTGATCACACATCTGGCTGCTCAGGGAGATGCCCCCAGCACACGAGGCAGATTTCTCCTGTTGCATTAGCCTCCACTCAGCGTAAAGATGTAAGACTCTCGTTCATTCAATTGTTTCATTACAGTTCTTTACTCAAGTAGAATGTCAACATCATCAAGCTATTTAGACCGTGGATAGGGGTAGGAGGTGATGCCAGCTCCTACACTTACCAAGCCTTTCAGAAGTAAACTGAAATCGATGTAAACTTCTAAGGGTCTTTTTAGGATTATTTTCTCACACTTCTAGGGTTGCTTTTCAAAAATTAAAGCAAAGCAGCTTTTAATTTCTGAGAAGGCAGGTACTGTTTACTGCCTCCTTCTGCAAAAATTTATAACATGCCCGAATCAAATGACAAGTGCTTCTAACAATTTCCAAGACTAAATACGCCTCAGAGCTACTGTGGGCAACTGCAGCCAAGTCAGGACAGTAAGGGACCTTCTTGAAGTGAACGCTCCCCACCGGAGCCACTGGAACTTCCTGGCCAACCTGGAAGGGTACTTGAAGGCATGAAGAGGAAAGGCCAGTGCTTCCAGAACTGTGATGCTTGGGAGGCAGCACATTCCCCACCACGGGAGGTATGTAAGTAGAAGCTACATGCTCAGCCCCCTGAGGAGGGGAAGGAAGAACGGGTCCCCCATTCCCACCTTCATGTGGTGTTGGACTCCCCTACAGGACTCAGCTTAAAGGACAGGTACCGTGGATAAAAAGCAGTCTGGAAACCCAGACGCAGCACCCTCCCTACTCACCGTACGGCCTGTGGTGGGGGACCTCAAACTCCAGGGATGGCTCGCAGAGGTTGTCATCTGAGTTATAGGCTAAGGTGAAAATGAGGCTGGTGAGTCACGGTTACGGAACATCCCTCATCCACAGGGAACCCCGCCACCTCGCCTGGCACCTGGATCCCAGCAGCTCCAGCTCTTGGGATGAAGGCGTGGTGTGCAGATGCTGCCTTTGGGACCTGCCTCTCCTACCCCTCCACTATTTCTCCTGCTGGGCAACCCTGACACTCCCGATTCCCATCCCCTTTAAATCACTCTTCCACCTCTGCTGTGACTGGGACGTGTGGACCAAAGGCGTGTTCTGGCCCAAGGATGATATAAAAAGAGCTGAATATTGAGTATCCTGGGGGGCCCCTTCCAGCCTCAGAGGCCAGCCCTGAGAGCAATTCACTTTCAGCAGTCAAGCTGTCTTCAGGTGGCAGGAGGAAGAAGGAAGAAAAAGAGACAAAATCAGAATCTACTCCTTGAGGGGAGAGGCTGAATTCCTGGGGACTAAACATTGTACCAACAACTCCTGACCAGAAACAGACCTGGAAACCATGGGCCATCAAGCATTCGGCCTTTCCCTGAGAACTGGAAAATGTCCCATGCCTCAATCCTGCTAGTTTCCACCTGAGAGCAGACCCTGGATCCCCTCCAAATTGACAATAGGGTCTCCATTTTGGAGATGGTGACATGCCCATCTGCAATGGATATCCGGAGTCTGAGCGTCCCTTGAGGTCAGGACCCTGTCTCTGTTGCTTTGTTTTGTTGATCAGACTCAAGGTTCCGCATGCCCATGGCTTCAAGAGTCAGGTGGGTGGGTTTATTTATGCAAATTAACCCCTTCTTGCTCTCTCAGACTTCCAACACCCCAGAGGCAATCACTTTCAACTCCTTCATCTGTTTCTCTGGATATTTCCCTGCCTCTTAAATTATAAGGGGAATGCCCTTTTCAGTTTTAAGCATTATCTCTTCCTTTCTCTTTGCATATTTTAAATTCCCAAATGCTCCTCCCTTCCCTGTTGCTTTTTTTATAGCATCCTGTTCTTGTTTCTTGGGTGCAATCATTTCTCTTATCTCTGATTTGAGTGTCATCTGGTAAGATCTGACCGAGCCATTCTGCTGGGACTCTCTCAGGCTAATGAGATTACTCAAAGAATATTTTAATCTCACGCCTAAAGATGTGAACTCGTGGCACCCTGGAGACAGGGAGTTCATAAATCCTTCACTGAACCCATTTGATTTTAATACAGAACACCTGCCTCAACTGTGTCAGTGAACTTCCAGTTCAGAGACTCTATCCTTTCTTGGCCCGGTGAAGTGGCTCAACACCTGTAATCCCAGCACTTTAGGAGGCCAAGGCAAGAGCATTGCTTGAGGCCAGGAGGTTGAGACCAGCCTGGGCAACATGATGAGACCACATCTCTACAAAAAATTTAAACTATACACACACACACACACACACACAAATTTAAAATATATAATTTATCTTCTCTCGAGAAAAAAATTCCAAACTTTTACCAAGGTAGGGCAATGGCAGTTGCCTGGTTTTAGCCCAAACTCTGGTTCTCAGCCCACCTTCCCTTCCCTTCCCTTCTGGAGCTATTTGGTGCCTTCACTTCCTGAATGCTGGTGGTGGCAGTGGGTTCTGAGGCCCCATTGCAATTAGGCCTCTGGAGGGTTTCCTGCCCAAAGTCCTTGGCTGGTAAACACAGCTGCATCTGTGTCACCAAAGCCTGTCAGCGGCCTCACCCCTTTGCTCACCACCTATCAGACTGAGAGGCAGAGCGACCCCTCTGAATTCTGAGAGCCTGGGGTCTTCGGAAAGGACATTAGGCCTGATGCTCATGGCTCTGGAAGGGCTCGCGACTCACCTTTGGTGCGGCCTGGGTGCCGGGTGATGGGGGTGGAGCTGGAGGGGGCTGTAGTGGTGGCTGAAGTTGAGCAGGTCCGGGAGCCCAGCTCCGAGGGCCAGGACCTCATGGCCGGATCGGTGGAGGCATCTGTGCGGTCAAGGCTGCCTCTGTGCGGGGAGCCTCGCTTTGGTTTTGGATCCCCAGGGCCTGAGGCAGAAGAGGACATTGAGAAATGAGGCTGCCAAGTCCTGTGCCCTGTGGACAACCACACCATGGCCTAGAAGCAGGGCAGCAGGGCACGAGGACCACAGAGACAAAAGCGGGGCTGCCACAGCTCTCGGGCTGCGACTTAAAAGGGGCCTGGTGGGGCAGGTTGGGGCAAGAGGGCTTGGCCTCAGGCGGGTGTTGGAGGCCCCATGAGGATGGCTCTGGCTCTAATGCTGGGGTCACACTGCCAGCCCTGAGAGGCTGGGAGGAAACAAAGGGAGCCCCTGAGGGGATAAACTGTTGGTAAAAGTCACACATATTCACTCTAGGACATATCTCCTGTGTAACACTGTCTGGAACTCCAATCCCTGACTTCCAAAGATCCTAACAGATGTCTGCCAGCTCCAAAACCTGCAGCTGAGGACCCGAAGGTCCTGCTGACTGGACTCACTACGGATTTCAAATAGAAGTTTATTGCTAACCTCACAATATTCTGTTTTTTCAAAAAGGGAAGCCTTAATCTCTAACTGCAAGAAAATCTTTACCTTGTATCTTGTGCTTTTCTGAAATCTCTAACTTTTCTACCATGAACACAAACTGGTCAAAATTAAATTAAATCATATATAAAATCATTAAAAAAAATACAGTCCGTAAGACCAACTATCCCACAGGAAAGAGCACAGGCTCTCCAAACACAAGATAAAAATGAACACGGCTGGTATTCCTAAGAGCTGACGAAGCACTCTGCAGAGCGTCCCACTCCGTGTGCCCCGACGGCCATGGACCCAGGGCCAGGACTCACTGCTGCAGTTCGGCTTCTTCACCCATGCAGCTGTCTGCCCTCCCAGTCACTCCAAGTCTGGGTTCACTGTGCAGTTTTAAGCGCCCAGAGCTGATGATTTGAAATCAAGGGGAAATGTGGATTTTGAAAGATAACCTTGATGAGAAGCAAGATTCAAGTCTGCCTGAAGTGGGACAGGTGGAATGAATTGGGACAGGTGGAATGAATCGGGACAGGTGGAATGAATCGGGACAGGTGGAATGAATCGGGACAGGTGGAATGAATCGGGACAGGTCATCCTACAGGTGAAGCTAAAATGAGGATCCACGGGGGAGGCGGAGATGAACGAACAGTTAGCATGAGCAGCGGACAGAGAAAGCACAATTCCAACAGCATGCGCAGAAGACAGGTCTGGAAGACCCGGCGCCGTGGCAGCCCAGGGTTCCCAGAGCGAGGCTCATGAGATGAAGTCAGTGGCACGTTAACTCTCACATTTTAGTCGTTATGTGTTTATTCTTACGATTACCTTGTTTTTATGATGATACTTGTGTTTTCCACTTACAGGACGGATACTAATCTTTCTTTTTAATACATTTAACTACAAACTGTGAATCAATGTAAGGGAAAACATGTAGGTAATCATATTTTTGTAAGTAATCACATAGATGGTATCAGGATATGACAAAAATAACGGAGGTGGTACAGGGGTGGCTGGAGACAGGAAACGCTCCGCCGGTAATGGCCTCGCTGGCCGGCTGGCATTTGCCCCTGCTCCAGGCAAGATTTGTGTGCTGATGTCCTTTCTGTCTCCTGTTTTAACTTCAGCATCCAAGATGTCAGAAAACCACAGCACAGCCATAAAACTTCACTCGGGGCTGAACTCTGGCTGCCAAATCAACCCAATCAGTCAAAATGTCTGAACGGAACAACCAACCCTTCAAAACAGAACATATTTTATAAGGGCCTTACCGGAAAAGGCCCACAACTCAGTGCTCTGACAAAGGAAGAGGAGAGAAGGGCAGCAGTTTTAAATGTAGCTGCTTAAAAATAAAGTCTTAAAAAACCCCTCAGTTGACAGAGGCTGTATATTTTAGAAAGTGCAGCAACCACCCGCCAGTGCTGCTTGACACACGGGCAAAACATAAGCTCGCAGGTGCAAGAGACGGGAGAGGGGCACGGCCACTCGACTTACTTAGTACGGACATCCTGGCCCAAGGACATGTGCACGTATATCCTGAGGCTCCCCCTAAAACTGTGTTGTGCTGAAGAAACGGTCCAGGGAGTGTGACAACTCATCTTCTATTTTGAAATCAGAATCCACGCTGGCTACTTTAAGCTTGAAATTGGGGGCAGGAGGAGGGGTCCGCTATCGGCCATCTGGCCTTTTAGACGCTGGCTTTTTTTGTTTGTTTGAATTTTGGAAATGGAGGAGGATACACAATGCAGACACATGATAAAGGAAAGGGATTAGAAATCTCCAATGTCGGAGAAAGAGAGAGGCTCGTTAGGAGAGGATGGGATGTCGGAGGAAGACCAGAACCGCAGGCGTTTAGAGAGAGCTGGGTGGGTCGTTGGAGACTTGTCTTTGTCCTTGTTTTTGCTTTTCAAAAAGGGACTCTTTTTGCGCAGAGGTGCTAAATTGTTACCAATTGGATAACCCAAAGGAGGAAGGAAAAAGAAAACACAAATAAATGAAATGAACAATAATGACAAATGAATCGAAATTAGCTAAATGTACTTAAGAAATCAGAATCCCGTCTTGCCCAGGAAAGATGAAAACAGTACACAGTACTCAGACCAGAATCAGGGCTCAGGAATCATCTGTGCTCTGACTCAATTAATTTAAAGGCACCTGAATGCCAATAACTTATTTCCTCAGCACGTGAGGAGAATTACATACTGCCCAAGGAGCCAAGGTTTAGATGATTTTTCAGTTTCAGTGTGCCAAATTATTAAGCAGGAATGCTTATTAGTTTAGGGCCCAGCTTCTCTTACTCATCCATTTTAATGACAGGGTCCCTAACAGCTCAGCTCACACAATCCTCCCGTTCCCACCCAAAGACCTTGGGAACACTCAATGATCCGTTTCAGGGCGCTGTAATCAAATACTCTACCTGAAGTATTCACTAATGATTTTGTATCTCTAAAATAATCTTTTGGCAGGACGAGTTTTAAAATAATTTAAATACCTCCTTCGCATACTAAAAAAACCCTTCAACACCAAGAATCATGATTTCCTTTTAGATCTCTAGATACATCCTCCACTCCAATCCTCCACTCCTTAGCCTTTAAATTACAGTGTCTTAACAAAGCAGACAACTGGGCTAACTTCCTAAACATGTCTTATATTAACATTAATCGACCTAACCAATTTCTGATATAGGATTAAAGTTGATGCCAGGATTTCCATTATTTCTTCCTCCACAGCACCACCTGGTGGCCACAGTGGCTCACACCACAGAAAAAGGGACCAACTCATTCAAGGTTGGTGTCCTTGAGGCCAGTTCAGGGCTAGGCTCTTGTTCAGCATCTTCAGGGACCCAAACAGCTTTACCTGGAGGCAGTCCATGTAGTTAAGTGCATGCAGTTAAGAGCTCAGGCCCCAGAGTGTGGTCGACCTGAATTTGGGTCCCGCTTACCCAAGGCAAGGGTTTCACACTGTTGAGCCTCACTTTCTCAGCTCTACACAGGGGACGCCACTACCACCTGCCTCAACAGGGTCGTTAGGATTCAGTGAGATGCATAAAGCACATAAAGTAGTCAAATGGTGCTGGACCCAGAGGGAGCACCCAAGACATGGTGGCTGCTAGCGATCGTGACCATGGTTATGGACCTGCTCGCTCATGGATCGCTTTGGACCAGTCAAGTATTTTTTTTCTCTGAAAGTTTTCCTAACTCAGACTGATTCTAGTTAATTAATTCCATTTAAACAGTAATACAAGTTGAAATGACAAATGTCCAAAAATTAAACAGGAGCGAATATAAAAACCTGAGGCAACAGAACCCCTCTAGATTAAAAAAAGTTAAGCTTATCGTTTACTCACATGAGTCCTCTAATTTTTTTCTTTTTCTCACCCTGTCTTACGGTGCTGACGCTATCTAATCTCGTCCCCATAAAGAATGACAGTGTTAGTCCCTGAATAAGGTGTGTGAACATTATTTTTGTTAGAGATGGGGTGTCACTCTGTCGCCCAGGCTGGAGTACAGTGATAGCTCGCTGTAGCCACGACCTCCTGGGCTCAAGTCTACTGAGCAGCTGGGACTACAGGTACGTGCCACCACGCCTGGCTAAATTAAAAAAAAAAAAATTTTTTTTTTTTGTCGAGATGGGGGTTTCCCTGTGTTGCCCAGGCTGGTCCCAAACTCCCGGCCTCAAGTGATCCTCCTGCCTTGGCCCTCAAAGTGCTAAGATTATAGTGAGATTATAGGCATGAGTAACTGCACCATGCCTTTTTTTTTTTTTTGCATTTGCATCTGAAGGAGACACAACAGGTACTTGTGAATGTGCCCCCTCAAAAGGCTTGTGCACACACCACACTCAGAGGGTAGCCTGTTGCTGGTGCTCAGTGCTATATCCTCCACCTCCGAGACCCCATGGGTCTCAGGCATAGGCTGGGTCTTCAGAAAGTCCTGGTATCCTTTGTAGAAATTTAAATGACTCGGGATAAACAATCCCCCCAAAATGGTATTTAAAGGTAAAGCTGAAAATTTAACAATATGTAAGGTAAATGCTGTGTCTAATTGATTCTAAGACACATTTTTTTTTTTTCCTATACTTTAACATCTCGGAAATTAGGAGGCAGCTTCAATGGTGTCTCAGTCGCCACTGGCCAGGTGGCCACAGTGACAAAACGGACATGGTCATAACCAACTCATCTTGCTTCTATTTTCCTTTCACGTGTGCGTACAAAAATCGAATTCTTATTTAGAAAAGCTCTTTCAACAAGAGCATAATAAAAATTCAAAGTGGTGGCCCTGTACCGTTTGATTGCCTCATGGTATATAAGGTAACTGTACAGCTTTCATGGCTGCTGAGAGGTGATGAAATCCAGCATACACGACTAGAAACCCTGTTCTTGTTTCAGAACCTCTGGCAAACTCCGAAGGACAGCCCTGAGGGAAAAGGCACAGTGTGTCTATGGCTCGTGGGACACAAGGCCAGATCAGGCTGAAGAAGTCCTAACCCACCTTTCAAAGTGGTAACAGATGAATCACCCAAGGGCTTTCAGGACATCTTATGTACATGGAGAATGTGTTGAGTGCACCTGGGATCTCCCTGCACAAAGCGGCTTACTACAAATCTTTGGCACATATGAGGGAGCCTCAAAATAAGCTTCCTTGCTTGTCTCTTTGGTACCTGCAGGAATGTCAGCTTTGGATATTCAAATATCTGCCTGGCTACGTGATGAATGATGCTTTTCATTCTAAAATAACAAAAGCTGCTGGGCGTGGTAGCTCACACCTGTAATCCCAACAGTTTGGGAGGCTGAGGCAGGTGGATCACTTGAGGTTAGGAGTTCGAGACCAGCCTGGCCAACAGGGTGAAACCCCGTCTCTACTAAAAATACAAAAAATTAGCCAGGCGTGGTGGTGGGCGCCTGTAATCCCAGCTACGCAGGAGGCTGAGGCAGGAGATTCACTTGAACCTGGGAGGCAGAGGTTGCAGTGAGCTGAGATCATACCCTTGCACTCTAGCCTGGGCAACAAGAGTGAAACTCTGTCTCAAAAAAAGTAAAATAAAATATAAAATAAAATAACAAAAGCATTATGGGACAAAACAGTCACCATGTTGACATTTCTACTTGGCTCATAACATACCTAAGCAGAAGGTGCATGTGCAGTCACCCACCCCCGGCACGTTCCTGCACAGGTGTGCACAGCCACCAGCGAGAGACCCTTCAGGACACCCCCTTCCTCACCCGACCACGGCCAGGGCGGCCGCCCCTACCTTTCCCCGCAGACCCGTTGTGCACATCGCGCTCTTCTGCACAGCTGGAGCCCAGTGCGGGGGTGTCGGGGTTCTCGGGCTGTGATCTGAGAGGCTGAGAGGCCGCCGGCGAGGCGGGGTCTGAGGACTCCAGCTGCCAGGGAGGGCTATCCACGGTGGATTTTAAGCGTTCCCTCAAACCCTCTTTCTTTGGTTTGATGAGTTTGACTAAGGCTTTGGCGCCAATCCAGTGGTTCTTCCTAGTTAGAAGTAGATGTTTAGGACATAGCCAGCCCTCCCACACACCCCCAGCGGACCCTGGTTCCCTAACGTGGGCTGGGATATTCTTCCCCAGTCTGGGAAGTTTGGCCACATTCACGTGGGGTTCAGGACGATGATGCTCATGACCATGGTAATCGCTTTTGGGGCTCAGGAGCTGGAACCTAATTCTTAGTTTGGCACAGGGCTGGGGATGGTAGAAGCATGTACATCATGACAGAAATCCACTCTAGTCTCCCAGGATGAAGGAAGTGATGCCGTGCTTAATTTAGTTGGCAATTTTTCTGTCAAAAAGCCATTTCCATGAATCTCATTTTCTGCTAAAGTTAATAATCAGTGAAATAAGCTGGCATTCCCCTGACTCCTCCCTTGCACTGAGCAATCTGGCAGAGCAGGCTGTTTGATTAAAAATCAGTGCATTTAAGGAGTAAGCAGTAACATCATAGCTAGCTGGACACCAAGGGCATCCTGGTGTGACATGAAGAGAACCCTGCCTGGGCTCTCACCCTGACTCTGAAACTAAACAGCGCCTATTTATATTATCACTCCAGTTTCTCATCTGGGCTTCAATCTCTATGTCAAACAAGATTCAGACCAAGGTTCTGGGCCAGGCGTGGTGGCTCATGCCTGTAATCCCAGCACTTTGGGAGGCGGAGGTGGGTGGATCACTTGAGGTCAGGAGTTCGAGACCAGCCTGGCCAACATGGTGAAACCCCATCTCTACTAAAAATACAAAAATTAGCTGGGCGTGGTGGCACATGCCTGTGGCTTCAACCTGGGAAGCGGAGGTGGCAATGAGCTGAGATTGTGCCACTGCACTCCAACCTGGATGTCACAGCGAGACTGTCTCAAAGAAAACCAAAACCAAACCAAACCAAAACAAAACAAAAAGCACACACACAAAAACCAAAAACAGACTGAGGTTCGGAAATTCTGTGGTTCCGGATTCCCAGAGAGACCTCAAGGGATTTGCGGAGATTTTGACTTCAAGGCTGGGCCAGGACAATCCGAAGGGACAATTCCTTGGGTTCGGGCCGTGGACAAGGGGCAGCACTGCTAGGCTGGGCCAGCTCCACTCAGGGAGGAGCTGCTGCTCTCTGGGGAAGAGACATATTGGTGAAGCCACCCTGAGGTTCTGTGCATCCAGGAAAATCTGCATGCAGTGCAAAGGTTCCCACATTTGAAGACCATGGGGGCTGGGCCAAGTGTGCTGCCCGAGCATCCTTTCCAAACCAGGAACATGGATGTCCACGCCACATTTAATCCTGAGACAAAACCCTGACAAGGCAGCCCTGCCATCCTGCTTGAGTGACTCCAGGACCACGGATGCTCTGCCCCCTTCAAAGGCCCACAGCTAAATGAAGCCTGTGTGTCACTGGGGTCACCCGGCATTGACCGCCCCTCAAAGGACAAGCCAGAGTACAGAGGCAGGCGGAGAGGACTGTAAACTCTCTGATGTGGGAGACATCTGTCACAGGTGATCTGCCACACAGTGGACAGTGTGGGGCCTGCCCTAGATGGCTGCTTTCACCCTGTGCACAAAAAAGGAAGCTTTTAAGTTCTGTCTTTATGTCACTACACTTAAATCAACTCACTTCTTTGGAGGAGGATCATAGAACTTGTATTGATCCATGATTTTTTCTTCCAGCTTTTCCTTATGTCTTCGTAAGGCATTTAATTTGTCTCTGTGAATACAGGAGAAAGAAAAACCTATCAATCCAGTTTTAAATCAAACAAGTGAATTTACTCATTGGCCCAGCCTGGAATCTTGTGCACCCGGGGTTGGTATTTTTCCGGGATTGGGATGAGGTTAGTCATCACCGTCATGGTCACTGAGTTTGGAATACGTGAATGGAGGCATGTGCCGTGGGTTCAGGGAGCCCCGTGACCCTGAGATTTACTGAAGCCCCTGGGGCCCAGCTCAAGGCAGCAAACTTCTAACAATCTGAAACCTCACGCTCAGAAGACTCAAGGTTTCTCCTTCCAGGTTGTTCAAGACATGGGGTGCTCCTGGGGTCAGGCAGAAGCTACTCGCCGGTGGTGAGGGGGCGGGGTTCAGGGGGTACATATTAACACCACCTGGGCATTGAGGTTGAAAAACTCAGCTCAGCAAAGTCAGATGCGTGACTCAGGGCCGTTCCCACTCAGAAGCAAACTCAGAAGCTTTCAGGGGCCAGAAAGAGAAGTTAATGAGCACAGCAGGGCTAGAGAAACCAGGGGCCCTGGTGGGGACTGCAGTGAGCTCCTGTGCTGTCAACGCTGGCGGATGACTGCCACGGGGGAGTGAACCAGGGCACAGTGGGGCGGACCTCCCAAGAAGCCAGATGCCCAGATGATGAAGCCAAATCTCCCAATTCCTAAATATTGGCAACTGGGTCACTATTCAAGAACTCTACAAGGGACCAAAGAGATACCTCTTGAATCTTGGGCAGGCTCAGGCACCTCTGCTTACTGGGGAGATCTTGGCAGGCTCAGGCACCTCTGCTTACTGGGGAGATCTTGGCCTTCCTTATACAAACAGAAAGCTTCTGTTTGCACTTAGGGAGTCACAGGGCTGCGTCCACAGTGCATTCGGAGCAGTGCTGCCCATGGTACTGCGGACTACTGCCGACTCCTGCCTCAGTGCTGGGTGGTCTTGAGGGCCCAGACCCTTGGTTTCCTCATCTGAAAACAAGGCCTTACATGAGACATAATAGCTCATTGTCGAAGCTGCCAAGGTCCTGCCCCAACCAAGGGCTTTCCCAAGAGCTCGCGATGAGGTGAGCCCCTGTAACAAGCGACCTCAGCCACGCTCCACTCCCAATCCCTTGACTCGACATCTGTGTGCTGGTGTTCTGTGCTCATGGCCGTGATGCTGAGCCTTAAGCCCTGAGTACTTCATGGCTGGGGATGGCCCCACAGACTCACACAAACTCCAGGGCCTGGAGCAGGCCCCAGGAAGCCTGCCAACCCGCTGGCATGGAGTAGACACTGTCTAATGCAAAAACGTCATCAAATAATCCCCCTGAGTGCTCCTACATTCCTTCTAGTTAGCACCTGCCCAACCTCTGCTGGCGATTTTTATCACCAGGATTATAGAGGGCCAACTTCAGGGTCATTTCCACCCCACAATTACAGTGTGCTTTTACATACAAACCATCCTCCCGAAGGTGGCACACCAGCCCTAGACACGTAGGTGAAGCCAACAGAATAACAAAGGGGCATCGTTACATCAGAGAGCTGGGACAGCACCCTGGTGTTCACTGTGACCACAGTGATCACGTCCCACCACAAGCACGTCCCTTCTTGCCTTCCCCATACTGATGCCAGCACACCCATGCCTGCCCGGACGCCAATACCAGCCATTCCCAATCACGTGGAAGGACAGCCCAACCACCATGGCTAGGATCCAGAAACCACTCTAGATTCTTGATTCCTCGACTTCTGAACCACGAGATTCCTGGCACCAGGGTTCGTCCTTTTGCCCTCTATTTCTGCAAGCTTCTCTGGCCCTGCTAGAGTAGTATATCTTCCAAAACAACTCCAGGAATCCAACATCTTTAGCTGCACACGGAAGCTACCATAGCTGAGCGTACACCTCCTTTTCCAGCCTTCTCTTCAGATGCCCCCTGCACATTGCCTGCACTTAAGACCACCTGCCATAGCTCACCTTCTTGTCCTCACCTGCCACGGTCCACCTTTCTGTCCCCTCACCTGCCACGGTCCACCTTCCTGTCCTCACCTGCCACGGTCCACCTTTCTGTCCCCTCACCTGCCACGGTCCACCTTCCTGTCCTCACCTGCCATGGCCTACCTCCTATGGGCCTCCCCCAGGCCCTCCGGGGTAGCTGTGGACTTCAACTCCCCCTGTGTTTTTTTCCACGCTTCATGTAACCCTTCACATCTGGCTGGTAATGGACAAAGCTTTGTTCACATCTGCCCTCCCCTACTGGTTCCTGGCTACCAGGGAACTGGTTCTGTGCACCTCACACGGCCCACGCTTAAACCAGCACCTCGTAAATACCAGCTGAGTGAGGCCACAAGCCCACTTCCCTCCATCCAGGGGGACATGGACAAGTGCACAGCACTCATTCCCAGCCTTCAGTTTGAATTCTCCCTGAGATACTTCAGTGTTCTCATGATTTTTTAAAGTGAATTTAATTCTAGAAGCAGAGAAAAGAAGCTTCTGGTGGTGGAAAGCACCTCTGAAAGAGCAAACAAAAGCCAACTGCCATCACCTCTAGAAACTGAGAACATTCCAGGAAACTAAGGGAAGTCCACGCTGGTGACCGGTCTGTGCCCTGCCCTCAGGATCCCAACGGGCCCAGGAGGTCCTCTTTGCAAGGGAAGCCAGGACGTCCAGAGACTGAGGACGTGTAACTGTGGTGAGGGTGTAGAGAGGGGTTCAGGGACTCCCTGCTTACATGTACTGCTTCTGCTCCTCATGGTACTGCTCCTTGTTCTCCATGTTCTGCTCTAGAAGCATCTGGTTCTGCTGGCTCAACAGCTGGATCTGGCTCAGGAGGTGATGATTTTCTTCCTCCAAGTTCCCCTTGAGACGGGAGAGCAGCTAGAACACAGACCAACAGCATCTCAGACACCACATGAGTGACCAGGTGATCCCACTGTTGGGAACCTAGCTTCCAAAGGAAGAAGGCCACTGCACAAAGATGTTCAACGCAGTATAATCTACAGCAGTGGAAACGTGGAAAGGGTCAAACGGCCAATGACGTGGGAATGGCTGAGTTCCCTCTGTCCAATCCCGATGTCTATGGCAACATGTGGCTACCGAGCAGTAAAATGCAGCTACTCTGAATCATGATGCACAAGTGCAAAATACGCAACAGATTTTGAAGGCTTAATACAAATAAAAAGAACATGAAAAATCTCATCAATAATGTTTTTGTTTGTTTCTTTTGAGACAGAGTTTTGCTCTTGTTGCTCAGGCTGGAGTGGAGTGGCATGATCTCGGCTCACTGCAACCTCCGCCTCCCAGGTTCAAGCGATTCTCCTGCCTCAGCCTCCTGAGTCTCAGCTGGGATTACAGGCGCCTGCCACCACACCCAGCTAATTTTTTGTATTTTTAGCAGAGACAGGGTTTCATCTTGTTGGCCAGGCTGGTCTCGAACTCCTGACCTCAGGTGATCCACCTGCTTTGGCCTCCCAAAGTGCTGGGATTACAGGCGTGAGCCGCCATGCCTGCCCTGAAGCCTGCCAACTTCTGTTCTAGAGTATAATTGGGGTGCAATGGGAAAATCACAAGCTTTGGATTCCAATGCGCGACTCTGAGAAAGGAGGATGGGCTCATGGGGCCACCGTAAAGATGAACACAGAGGAGAACACAGCAAAATGCCTGGTACACTGCAGGTGGGAAACACAGGCTGTCCCCTCCTCTTCACCCCATTAGCAATTATAACTCTGACTTCACCATTAAGAGAAAAACCAAAATTCTCCCTGTTTTTAATATAATTATACATAATTTATGCATACAGTGAGAAGAACTGGAAGGGAAAAGGTGAGGCTATGGCATTTTTTCACTAAAAATACTCCTGTGATTGCCACTGCTATATTGCTTGGGCAACAATTAGAACAAATACCATAATAAAGCATTAGTCTCCCCAGTGTAGAGAACTGCACAAGGCTTGGGAGTCAGGCACATCACAAACGTGGCAAGTCAGCGGTCTGTAGGGTGAAAGGCCGTCCCTGGAAACTCAGCTTTGGCCCAATGGAAAAACCCTGTGTGGCCGGGGGGTCCCAGGAAACCAAGCCGGCTGGGCCCCACCCTTCAGCCCAAGTCCATGATCCTGAGGGCCAGTGCATCCCAGTAACAATGGGGGAGCTGCTCTTCCACCTCATTAGATGCCAGGCAACAAAACAACCCAATGTAAGGCACACGGGCTCCTGGAGAGCGGCGGGGTGGGAGGAGCGGAGAGCCCGGCTCCGAGCACAGCCACACCCTCATCACTTCACTCATGCTGCTTCGCTTCTGCCACAGGGTGAACCACGTCCCCAAAATTCATACAGTGAAGCCCTAAGCCCCAGTCCCTAGCAAGGGACTGCATTTGGAGACAGGGCTCGTAAAGAGGCCATTAAGTTAAAATGAGGCTGCGGTGAGGGTGGGCTCTGATCCTATCTGACTGATGTCCTTTCAAGAAAAGGAAATTTCCACACACAGATACTGGGAATGAGCCCGCAGAGAGAAAAGAGCACTGCCTGCAAGCCAGAGACAGGCCTTGGGAGAAACCAGCCCTGCCGGTTCACGGATCATGGATGTCCAGCCTCCCAAGCGGGATAAACCCACTTCTGCTGCTTAAGCCACCTGGCTTGTGGTCTTTTGCTCCTCCAGCCCAGGGAGACTAACATGGCTTCCATCTGCGGCCTGTTTGGGGAGACTGGTTTGTGCTGGATCTGGAGTTCCACTGAACCCCTTCCCAGAAGCCACCATCCCGGCCACAGCCCTTCCCTCGTCCCCTCTCATGACCTGTGCTCCACCCTGAGTGAACCATCAGCATCTTCCAAAAAGCCTCCCCATCCATTTCTGTGCAAATCAGTCCTTCCCATGCAAAGCCTACCACACGTGTCCAGCTCTTGCCAGTCCTTCACTTCACCACAAGTGTGACCTTTTCCACGGGGCCTGCCTTGCAGCCCCTGACCTGAAGCCTCCTGGAAAATCCTGACGCATCTGCCTGTGACAGCACAGCCCCCGGGACCTTTGCCTCCATCCTGCCTCCACTCCCATGGGGCCCTCAGGGTCCCAGGGTCTCTCATTCTTAGGGGGCAGCATGAGATCCGGGTGGGTGCACCCTGCGCCTCGGTTCCTCATTTGTGATGTCTCACAGGGCTACCGAGGGGTCTGGGCAAAAGGCGTCTGAGACTGTTGTCGATAAAAGAACAAACCTTGTCCTGAGGTGCCAGCTGTCCCTGGGGCTGTCTAGGAGGTGGGGTGAGACCTATGTGCTCCTCCCTGCCAGACCTGCCTCATCAGCCTTCCGTGTGCTGGGGTCTGTTAAGATCTCATCTGGAGAGGGTCTTGCTGCCTGAGACCATTTCCAACCTTGTGTACTAGAAGGGAGGGCTCTGGAAGCCGGGGACTCCTGAGTGAGCTCCGTCCCAGAGGCAGCCACACCCCCAAACGGAGCAAATTCACACCACTTCTCTAGAACAGTGTGACTACTGAACTGAAGAGATGTAGGAAGACAGCGTAGACACGGCCAAGAGGATTGAGATAAAACATCATCAACCGTCCCTACCAGGCCTCTCCCGATCCTGCAAAAGGCAACGGTCAGGCGGGTGTTTCCGTATACAGTCCCACCAGAAGCCGCACTGACCGCGCCAGCACCTCTGGCTTCGCCACAGCCTCTGTGCCACCTCCACACATCTGTGTCTTCGAGCACAAATGCCCATGAGGACCCCTCACAGCCTGGCTGAGCCCTGGGTTGTCCCCGACGCGGGCCTCACCTCGCAGTGGTTGTCCAGCTTGGTCAGCGAGATGTCCATGGTCTGGTGCTGCTCCTTCAGCTCGTCAAAGCGGGCCTGCCAGCGGTTGAGCTCCAGCTGCGCATTGTTCAGTGAGGTTTTCAGCTCCTTGGTGTGGGCGTGCAGCTCCTCATACTCCCCCTTCAGCTGGTGGTGCAGGAAATTGACCCTGGAGGGGGAAGAGTCACAGGGCAAAGGGGCTGAAGAGCCTGCCAAACAGGTATCGGCCCAGACCAGAGGCCTGGGCTATGTCCCGGCTCTGACAGTGGCAGGCTGTGCAACCTTAAACAAAATCACAACCTCTCTGGGCCTTTTTATTTTTTCCCCATGTGTAAAATGAGGAGCTTGAGCAAAACTGTCCACCAGCAAACTGTGTTCTTTGGGGTTCCATGAGGGTACCCCTGATGCCACCACACTGAGCCTACAGGGAGACTGAGCAGGCAAGCTCAGATACCTGTTTCAACATATTGATCATTGCTATGATCTCTTCTATGCTTCTATGCTACAGCTGTGGTATCTGTGTACACTTGAAAAATAGGATTCTACTGTTTAAAAAATGCTTAAACCACTGAACTAGAACATTTTTGCTCTAAAATTCTATGTCTCTGCCCAGTTCTTCTTCCCAATTCCAAGCCGCTTTCTAATTTCACCTCCTGAGACAAAGTGTGAGATGGTGTATATTATGTAAATCCACTAAAATTGCCATCATCAAAACAACTATTATCCAACTGGGAGTTCCCTGGAGATTTATATCAGAAAGCTCAAATTACCAGGGTCTTGTGGACTTGATTTGGACATAGACGTGTCTTATTTGGCCTGTACAATTTTACTTTTTAAAAACAAATTAGTTGGCCGGGTATGGTGGCTCATGCCTGTAATCCCAACACTCTGGGAGGCTGAGGAGGGAGGATCGCTTGAGGCCAGTTCCACACCAGCCTAGGCAACATAGTGAAACCCTCATCTCTGCAAAAAGTGGAAAAAAGTTGCCGGGAACCTGGGAGGTGGAGGTTGCAGTGAGCCGAGATCACACCACTGCACTCCAGCCTGGCGACAGAGCGAGACTCCATCTC
>NW_012116265.1:2227972-2238439 GCF_000951035.1 Colobus angolensis palliatus | reverse complement strand
TTGCCTGGAGAGCCAAGGTATCTGAGTTTCTAACCCCCTGTACACACTCATTCAAGTATGTGGGAGGAGGAAGAATTTCGTATGGTCAAGCCTTTGCAATGCAGAGACAAGACCTGGTTTCCATCCTGACTCTGCTATTCACTAGAAATACTGACTTGGAACAAGTTATTTAATCTCTCTCAACCTGTTTCCTCATCTGTTTAAAGAAAAGTCAAAAAGATATAATAATAGTATAGTCGGTTCTCATTATATGTGGTAGTCATATTCTATAAAGTTGCTGTAAACACTGAATGAGTGAACAGTGAAGCATCCAGCCTAGGGAAAAAACATAGAATTAGGTTCCTGGGAGCCTCTGGTCACATTTTTGTTACTTGATCAATACATAACCTTGTTTTATGTGGGTTTCTGTTTAAAGATACCTTATGTAACATACTCACAGCCAACAGCACTATAACTCATGCCTGAACAAAGCTTATCTAAGACTTTTTTCTCTGTAAGGCACATCACAGCCTCCTTCTGCTTAGGAACATGAAATAGCACTCCAGTACTACAATTGTGGGTCATTTTAAACAGCAAAGTCACTTCCCGAAAGCACAAAGTATGAAAACTGTGGCACTGAAGAGATTCTGAAAGGGACGTGTGTTTGCAGTAGGAGCTGAAACAAAGCGGCAGCGTGTTGCTGTGTGTGCCCTCAGCTGGGAACGTGCGCATCCAGCAACTCCCACATTTCACCACTCGGTACGGGTCCACGAAAGCTCCACAGAGACTGGTCTTGGGGTGGCAAATAAAACTTTAGCAAGTAGGTGGATTCAAAAATAGGGGCTCTGTGAATCATGAGGAATCTGCAGCTTCTCCTTCATGAGCATGAGGCAGGCTTACGCCAGATGATGAATTCACCTGTGCCTGATGCAATCCTCACAAGGGTTGGAGATGGCGGGGGGAGAACCACCCAACTCAGATGATGCACCATCCCCAGGTGTCACCTGAGTGTTCGCATGCCAGCAACCAGCTAGGGTTACCCTTTAGCTTATTTTACCCACCCAGCTGTTCACATAGCAAGGGATAAAAATCCACCATTGCCAGGGGACTCGACCTTCTCAGTGGTTGCTATGCAAGGAGGGTCTGAACAGAATCTGGGGTGCTGAATGCTGCTGCGTGCAGGGCTGGGCGCCGGCGCTCACCTGTCCAGTTCGCCCCGCAGCCTCTGGTTCTCGCCCACGGCGAGGGCGTTTGTCCTCTGCTCCTGCTGCAGCGCCTCCCGCTCCGTGGTCAAGACCTTCTCCCGCTCCTCCAGCTCCGCCTTGCGCTTCAGCATGTCACCGTGCCTGTTGGAGGGAAACACCTCCTGTGAGTGTGGCCAGGGCCTTCTTTTCCTACAGGTAACTCACACCCCAGAGGATCTGCGTGTCTCCTGTGAGAAAATGGGATTCCTCTGGAGATTCTCTCTGCAGAAGTGAGAGGCATGGGGCAGGGAGCAGGCGGGGAGTGCGGCCACTGGGAGCCACGTCCAGGCCAGTACCGCGCCCCGGAGCCCGGAATCCTCTTCCTCCAGCCCGATCTGTCTCCATAGTCCCCCCATGCCCTGATAAAGCAGTCCCTCTTCCTTTAGCCACCTGACAATGCGATGACTACATTTTCTGAGCTCCATGCCCTTCTCTTTTAGGGAATTATAAATAAGCACAAATAAATCTAACAAACCATAAAACAAACAGTAGAATTCCACTGCACATCACAGCTAATCCCACCCTCTAAGGGCTGGAGAAGCCTCTCCCTCTCCCCTTCATGCTTGCATCCACTTTTTCTTAGTCTGGCCTCCCCCAGAGCACAGAGGCTCACCCAGGAGCTGCCAGGGACTAGCTGTCACATACACACAGCAGCTCTCCTCGGCCCCTCAGCCACAGTCCTCACCTTCCCCACAACTTTCTCCCTACCCTCCAGGCTCTAATCTATCTTTGTTGGCTGCACTGGCTGTCTCTGGGGGGCAGAGTACAATGATGCACCCCCATAGGCCCTGACCCCTCCTGCTCCCAGCCTGTTTCAACCTCGTGTGTTTACGCATGACCCAGGATCTCCTAGCAGACTGGAAGTGTTGAGAAGTCTGAGGCACGGTCTCCTGATCTTCCCCATTGAGACAAATTCTTCTCTACAGACCCCTTCCTGAGTGTCTCACACCCAAAGACAATCTGACAGAGACTAGCCAGTGTCCCTGGGGTTTCCAGCCTTTCTCTTCAGGACTCCACTGCACCTTGTTGGAAAAGCACATTAATCAAGCATGTCTCTAACCATTAGCAATGATCCAACTGCAGGGCAGAAACTTTATAAGCCTTGCTCACCACTGAATCCCCGTGTGAGGAATGACACGTAGTGAATACTTGTTAGACCAATGAGTGAGTGAGCGTCTCTGATTTAAAAGTGTCAAATGAGAAGAGAGAACCATCATCCTTACGTGCCATGTACCTACACTCCTAAACCTGTAGCCCTGCTGCAGACACACCAAGGGGGCCTCCAGTCATCTGTCCAACCAGCAAAAAGCACTGAGTAACCACCACATGCTGTATTGAGCAAGGACCTGCAGGGAAAACAACAGTCCAAACTCCACCTGCCAAAACCTTTGCCCTCTGAATGCACATTAAGAATACAATAAGGGGGCCAGGCGCGGTGGCTCATGCCTGTAATCCCAGCACTTTGGGAGGCCGAGGCGGGTGGATCACTTGAGGTCAGGAGTTCAAAACCAGCCTGGCCAACATGGTGAAATCCCGTCTCTACTAAAAAATACAAAAATTAGCCAGGTGTGCTGGTGCATGCCTGTAGTCCCAGCTACCTGGGAGGCTGAGGTAGGAGGATTGCTTGAACCCAGGAGGTGGAGGCTGCTGTAAGACAAGATCACCCCACTGCACTCCAGCCTGGGCGACAGATTGAGACTCCATCTCAAAATAAATAAAGAAATAAAGCAATACGGCATTATTTAACATGACATGACATGACATGACATAACATAACACTAAGAATAAGGCACACAAGTGCCTGGTGAGCGCTGGGCATCATGCTGGTATCAGACGGACACAAATGCTTCATTAGTGTGTCAACTGGGTGCAACTCCTACCAGGTCTAGACACAACACCACGTACACAATAAATGTCACACAAATAACAAGATGGGTGGGGGAAGATGAGGGAGAGATCAAAGTGCCAAGAGGCAGAAGATGTTACTTTAGGCCGGAAGGAGTAGTCTTATAGTTTCAGACGCCTCAACAGCCCCTGAAGGATGGAGATCTGGATGGATAAAAGGGGTGAAGAACTCCAGATAGAGACAAAAAGGGAGCACTTGGTAAGTGAATAAATGAATGTTGTCACCACTCACGAACCCACAAGCATCATCAGTGCCCACACAAGGCTTTGGTGACTCATGACATTTGTGCTCCTGACCGTGGAGATGTCCTCCCCACTCCCACCTTGAAGAACCAATGATCACTTAGCCATGTTGTTGAGGCTGCTTCAAAGGAAACACCATCAGTAGGGCCACTTCCCAGGCAAAGGAAAGTGGATCTTGCTCCCTCTGTTGTACTCCAAGTATCTGAGAGCCTCTCTTTAGCCACATCTCTCTCATGCATCAGATCCAGGTACACATCACACCTGCCCCTCAGACTCTGGAGAGCAGCATCCTACCTCTCCTAGCCCTCCCAGGATCCTGCCATGCTCTGTGCTGGTGCCTGGTACCATCACTGATTAGCAGGAGACAGAATCCCAGCCCAGGTTGGCTGACTTAATGAATACAAAACCCAAGACCTTAAACTGTCAAGAGTGCAAAGTTAAGATGTGCGCATTTCAATGTATGTAAGTTTTACCTGTAAAAAATGGGGCGTGGGGGTGAAGAGTGGGAGCTGCACACGAAATGAGAACCGCAGGACATAAATGACTGTCGAGGGCACATGACGCGTACACAAGAGTTTCACTAGATGATTCTGCTTACTTTCTATATGTTCGGAAGTTTCCATAATTAAAGATTTAAAATGAAAGAAAACAAGTGAGACCTTGATATGAAAGAGCTGGGAAGCCAGAGAAGGCACACCCCTACAAATGGAGCCATGGAGAATTCCCTCCTTATTTCTGTTTTGGGGAGAAAAGAGAGAAGAGAACCCTTAGGAATCAGGGCCCCAAAGGCCCACTGGAAGTAGTAGAGGCACCCCCTTCTCCACACAGGACCCCTTCTTGCTAATGTCTCCAGCTGCACAAATTCCAAATTGCTGAAGGTAACGTTTTATTTCCTTCCCTTTGGGAAAGCTCTGGTGCCCCAACAATGGGAAGCAGCCGGAGAAGAGATTTCCTGCAGGGGAGGGCTGGGGAAGTCTTGGTCCTCCGGGTAGCCTGACATGTCTCCCCAGGCCTGGCCCAAGGCCCCGCTGCAGGCCTAACCAGGGGCCCCACCTCTACCATCCTTCATCTCCCTACACACCCTGCCTCTCCCCTGGGCCCTGCCTACTTCCCCAAGGCCCTGTCTCTCCTCCAAACTCTACCGCTCTCCTGAGACCCCGCCTCTCCTCCAGGCTCTACTTCTCCTCCAGGCTCCACCCCCATCATGAGGCCCCGGCCTCTCCTTCAGGCTCCACCCACCTCCCCCAGGCCCCGCCTTTCCCACAGGTCCCACCCATCTCCCCCAGACCCCGCCTCTCCTCCAGGCTCCACCCCTCTCCACTGGCCCGACCTCTCCTCCAGGCTCCATCCCTCATGAGGCCCCCGCCTCTCCTCCAGGCTCCACCCATCTCCCCCAGACCCCGCCTTTCCCACAGGTCCCACCCATCTCCCCCAGACCCCGCCTCTCCTCCAGGCTCCACCCCTCTCCACTGGCCCAACCTCTCCTCCAGGCTCCATCACTCTCCCTCAGGCCCCACCTTACCCACAGGTCCCACCCATCTCCTCCAGGCCCTCTCCATCTTTCCTACAGGCTCTACCCATTTTCCCCAGGCCCCACCTCTCCCCCAGGTCCCACCCATCTACCCCAGGCCCCACCTTTCCCCTGGGCCTTCCTCTCCTCCGGACTCTACCCCTCCCCAGGTCCCCTTCCTTCCCTAGGCCCCACCTCTCCCCGAGCTCCTTGTGCTCCAGCTCCAGGTTCCGATGCAGCGTCTTCAGGCAGCTGTGCTGGCGGATGAGGGCCTCGTACTCGGCCGATTGCCGCTCATGCAGCGTGCCCAGGTGTTCGTGGTCCTGCAGCAGGGCCTCGTAGGCCGCCGTAAGCTGCTCCTGCTGCCTCTGCAGGCTCTCGTTCTCCGTCTCCTTGGCCGTGTGGTGGTTCTGAAGCAGCGCGTACTGCGCGGTGAGCGCGGCACTCTGGGAGCTCAGGGTGGAGTTCTCCACCTGCCGAGAGGGAGAAGCGCGGCGTGGCGCAGGCCCCACAGTCAGCGCTAGGAGGGCTGGGGAGCAGATCAAGTGCTCGAGCAGACAAGAAAATAGCCGGGACCTTCAGGGCAGAAGATCCAGAGGGTACCCAGGACGGCTGTTCCAGAACTTAAGGAACTGCTGTGGGAAGGGGACTAAACCACATAGACGGGCACTCAGAGGGTGCTTCAGTCCTGAGCCACTCGCCACAAATGTGAGCTGCTGGGGCAGATGATGTCCTTTTCTTGGATAACTCCCTTGGGTGCTGTGCCCTCTTTGATAATTTTTTTTTTTTTTTTTTGAGACGGAGTCTTGCTCTGTCACCCAGGCTGGATTGCAGTGGCCGGATCTCAGCTCACTGCAAGCTCCGCCTCCCGGGTTTACGCCATTCTCCTGCCTCAGCCTCCCGAGTAGCTGGGACTACAGGCGCCCACCACCTCGCCCGGCTAGTTTTTTGTATTTTTTAGTAGAGACGGGGTTTCACCGTGTTAGCCAGGATGGTCTCGATCTCCTGACTTCGTGATCCGCCCGTCTCGGCCTCCCAAAGTGCTGGGATTACAGGCTTGAGCCACCGCGCCCGGCCCCTCTTTGATAATTTTTTAAAAACCTCTTTGCAGCTGGCTGTGGTGGCTCAGGCCTGTAATCCCAGGACTTTGGGAAGCAGAAGCATCACTTGAGCCAAAGAATTCAGGACCAGCCTGAGCAACATAGTGAGACCTCATCTCTACCAAAAAAAAAAAAAAAAAAGGTATTTTTACCTTAGCTGGGCATGGTGTTGTATGCCTATAGTCCCAGCTGCTTGGGAGGCTGAGGCAGGAGGATTGCTTGAGCCCAGGAGTTGGAGGTTATAGTGAGCTATGGTTGCAGCACTGCACTCCAGCCTGGGTGACAGAGTGAAACCCTGTCTCTTACAATGAAAACAAAACCTATTTTCTAGAACAAGTAGACAGAAAATCTGTAAATAAGGATATAGAATACCTGAACAATACTATCAACCTACTTAACATAATTGATATTTGTATACCTCTGCATCCAACAACATCCAAAATCACCAGAAACTGAAGAGAAGGGAATATTTCCCAAATTATTTTATGAAGCCAGAATTACCCTGATATTAAAACCAGATTAAGACTGTAAGAAAAATCCAAAATAGTAAGTCAATATACTATTTTCTTCTTAGCAGAACAAATTCCAATTTCTTTGCCAAACAGTTTCCTGTTGATTGTCCTTGCCCATAAGTTACATATTTTCAAACTTTTCTCAGAAACTGCAATAAAGGGCCAGGTGTGGTGGCTCACACCTGTAATCCCAGCACTTTGGGAGGCGAGGCGGGTGGATCATTTGAGGTCAGGAGTTCAAGACCAGCCTGGCTAACTTAATGAAATCCCATCTCTACTAAAAATACAAAAATTAGCCAAGGCACAAGAATCACTTGAACCTGGGAGGCAGAGGCCGCAGTGAGTCAAGATCGCACCACTGCACTCCAGCTTGGGTGACAGAGTGAGACTCCCATCTCAAAAACAAACAAATAAAACCTGTAATAAATAAATGATTTTCCCGCAGTCTACAAGCAGTAAATGAAAACAAGGATCTGAAGTGGCGCACAATCCTAGTTCTACTTGATGCGCTCAACAGTCTGGGAGCCTCTTCATATCCTACACTTCCCTCTTACATTAGCTTAAAAAGAAAGAGTTCTGCCAGGTTCTACCATAAAGAAATCTGGTTAACTTTGTTAAACCAAGCTTAATCCTGAAACCTCTTTTCCAAGTCAGTCCTAATAACACCTCAAGGAAAAGACTGGAAAACACGGACAAGAATGCAAGTAAAAGGAGAGAAATGAAACTTTCGCCCATGCAGCCATTTTCTCAATCACTAAAAATGGCTTAAAAACTATCACCCCCTTCACTGATCACTGTTTGCTGCGGGTCTATTAACAAAACCCCAAACTGCTCTGTGCTTTGATCTGCTGCTTCTTTTGAGGAGTCCTAACGCCCCCAGTTGGTCCCCAGGAGCCACAGATAAACATCCCGCGGAGCGCTGGGAGCCCCGCTCACCTGCAGCTTGGCGGTCTGGGTCTGCAGTGTGGTGTTGTGCTCCTGCAGGAAGGCGCTCTGTTTCTGCAGTGTCAAGATCTGGCTGCTGAAGGTCACGTTCTGGGTCTCCAGGTGCTGCAGCTGTTCCTTGAGCAGCTGCTTCTCAGCCTGCAGAGCTGCGTTCTAGAAGATCGGGAAGCATGAGCCAATCAAACTCCAACTGGGTAAATGCTAACTGGCCACAGGTACTTGGGTTGTAACGAACTCTCAAAAGTTGAGGTTTTGGGAGCCAAAGCGAGGGTCTGCTGGATGAGGGCAGTATATTTTCTCTCTTTGAAAAAGATAATCAGCAGCAATTTTTTTTTAAAGGCTACACATCATGGGGACACTGCCTGAGACCCAGGTATGTAAGTGGGAGGTGAGTGCATGCTGGAGTTAAAGCCACTTCCTTTGTCTCTTTAATGCTTTCCTTTGTTTTCTGTTGAACACCTTAACAGTGCATTTCTGTCTCCCGTTGACTCCAACCCTGAGTAGCTCACAGGACAGAGAGTCAAAGCCTCAGGCTACAGCCTTACTCAGAGGTGACAGCAAGTAGAATAAGGTGCTTCACGTTACATGAGATTAATCAAGACCATGTTAAAGTTTGCCACCAACTGGGCTAAGGGCCAGGACCCCGTAGTCTTTTACTCTCCCTTATTAGCATGGGGCTTTGGGTCAAGTCTCTTAAATTCTGTTTCAGCTTTATCATCGATCAAATAATGAAAATCACTACTCTGAACTTCATAAAGTCATTGTTGAGAATCAAAGTCAGCGGTACGGACATGCATTAGCAGACTTTTTCTAGCAAGGGCCAGATAGGAAATACTTTTGGGTTTGCCAGCCATGGGGTTTCCATCTCAACCTAAAGAATCACTGTCACTGGAGGGGAAGCAGCCACCGACAACCTGTAAACAATGGGCATGACTGTCTGCTAATAAAACTTTATTTACAAAGGCGGGTGGGGGGTGGAGTTTGCCAATCCCTGGTACTGGGCACTGAAAGACACAACACTCCAGGAAGAGGCTGAATTGCCATGAAGACTGTGTGTGCCCCTGATGTGAGAATCACTGAAGGGACCTCGAATGAAGAGGAGCCCCCGGGACCTGCAACTCAAGACGTGTCCAACTAGATCCGGCTAAATCTCCTGTGTTCTTTACAGCAATGACAAGTCATCAGTGGGACTACTGATAGGGCAGTCTCTCTCTCTCTCTCTCTCTCTCTCTCTCTCTCCCTGATGGATCATGCCCAGGCCAGCCCACTCACATTCCGCTCCAGCTCGATGGCCCGGTCCTTCACTCGGAGAAGCTCCATGGTGGCTTCCTTGTGGCCGGGCCCCCAGGCCTCCTTCCCCTGGTGACTGGCGGCTGTCTTCCCCGCAGGGTGCTTGAAAGAGTTCTGCAAGTGCTGCCCCTCTCCCTCGTTCTGCCTGAGGGTCTCACACTCCTTCTTCAGCTACAGGCGGGGGTGACAATGAGCAAGGAGGCTTTAGGCAGAAGCAGCCTGGCCTGGAGCCCTGAGTGAGTGGCTGAGGGCAGCCCACACCACACCCTCCGCACTCCCCACACTCGCTCGCCCTGGTGCGCGACGTGCTCCCTTTTTTTTGAGGGGAAGGCACCGACCCTCTGCCCTACACTTTCCCTTCCCTTCCACAGAGGGCAGGGAGGTGGGGGCCTGCAACCCGTTTCTGCCTCAGTCCCTGCTTTAGCTACATGGCTTCCTGCTTTCCTGAGCCTCAGTTGTCAACTCCTTCAAACAGAGGTGAGGCTGAGGATACAGGACGTGAACAGGGACGAGGTCTCAAAGCCCCTGCCGGCGCTGCAGCGGCTTCATCCAGATTCCTATTCAATCCTGCAGCCAAGAAGCATGGCACGTGTTCAAAACTGAGGCTGGAAGAGCGCATGTGTGGAAGGGGGGAGTGTGCACACTTGATGACCTGTGAGAGTGTGCACGTGGAGAGCACGTGTCGGGTGTGCACACCTGTGTGTGAGGAGCATGTGTCTCTGTGTGGAGTGTGCACATGTGGCGGCACATGTATAATACATGTGTGTAGAGAGCATGCATGTGTATGTGTAAGGAGCATGTGCATGTGTTTATGGAGAACATGTGCATATGTATGTGGAGAGTGTGCATCTGTGGAGAACACACATCTATATGCATGTGGAAAGTGTGTTCACACATGTGACAAATATGTGTGCACGCATGCACCCAGAAGTAGACATGTGCATGTCCTCACGGGTCCCTGTGCACCCGTCTGTCTCATCAGAAGGCTCCTGTGAGACTCTGCAGGCCGTTGCTCAGTGCCTGATGTGCAGTTTCACGGAGGGCTCTCACGGGTGTTCCCATATCTTGCCTGGTGGACTTGGTGCTGCTCTAGGCCACTGCCCGCCTCCCTGCAGGCCTGTGACTCTTACTCTGGTACTGTTTGGCCCCAGTGTGTGTGATTCTGAGGGTGGCTCCCTCAGTCACCCTGCGGCGCATCCACACCTGCCCTAGAAAACGGGTATCTGGGTCACCCCTCTGCTATACAGGTGAGGGGCTGGAAAGGGTGAGGCCGAGAGTGGGCAGCTGGGCCGCACAGTGAAACCTCCATGCTCACCATCTGCAGCTCGCTCTCTAACTGGCGATTTAGGCTCGCTTTCTCTTCCATCTGTGCTTCCAAAAGCACAATCTTTTCTTCTTTCATGGCTAGTGTTGTTTTTAATGCTGATTCATTTCTGCCCTCCAAAATCTTGTATTTTCTGGAAAACACAAAGATATAATAGTATCGCTTATCTACTTCTCCACAAGTTCCCAGTGTCCTCACTGCCAACACATCACTCCTTCCGCTAGGCTGGGTTACGGAACTGCAGTTTTTGGTCCAGAAGAACTCATGAGCCAAAACTCATCTTCCCAGAGCCCCTTGGGGGTTCCCTGGGTAGAAACACCTGTGACACCTTCAAAGGAGACACCACAGCTACAGTTTTACGGTCACTGTCTGAGGCAGGAATTATTGCCATTTTTTTTTTTTTTTTTTTTTTGAG
>NW_012116265.1:2209611-2226983 GCF_000951035.1 Colobus angolensis palliatus | reverse complement strand
AGGGAAAAACTCTAATAGTCTACTTTTTAAAAACCATTAAGAAGCGAGGCTGGGAGCAGTGGCTCACACCTGTAACCCCAGCATTTTGGGAGGCTGAGGTGGACAGATCGCTTTGAGCTCAGGAGTTCGAGACCAGCCTGGCCAAAATGGCAAAACCCCCTCTCTACAAAAAATACAAAGATTAGTCAGGTGTGGTGGTGCACGCCGGTGGTCCCAGCTGGGTAGTGGTCTCCAGCTGGGGCTGGAGGATCACTTGAACCTGGGAGGTGGACATGGAGGTAAGCCGAGGTCATAACGCCACACTCCTACCTGGGTGACAGAGTTAGACCCTGTCTCAGAAAAAAAAAGAAAAAAAAATTAATAAGCTTTTTCATCAGACAAAATCTCCTTCCACACCTATCTGAGAACCTCAAGGAACAAGAGCTGGAACAGAAACGACCAAGGAACTTTGGGTTCAAGGAACTGTGTGAGATCAGAGCCCTCGGCAGTAGAGAGTTCATGGCGGTCCCAGGGGAGGGTGAGGAGCCTGCAGACTGAACAGCGGAGGAAGTGCTCCCACGATGGGGAGAGGGAGAGGAGGCCCTCACGTGTCACTGCCGCTGTCGTCCTCCTGCAGCAGCAGCTCCCTGTTGAGGCCGACCTTCTCCAGTTCCTGGCTCAGCTTGTCCAGCTCACTGCTGAGCTGCTGGCTCTTCAGCTTCTCCAGCACCAGGTCCTGCAATGATGGGGGGAGAGCACGGGACAGAAGCTCAGCAAAACATGCAGGGAGGCCAGGTGCCAGCCCCGCCCGGGTGTGAGCAACTGTCCTCCCAGACCACGGCTGCCTCCGTGTGGAGCGAGGGGACTCTGAACCCCAGGGATGCTCTTCCCGAGAAAAGCCAATGAATGCACTTGTCCAGCCCTCCTGGTGCTGAAAACAACCAGACCAGGTGGCAATATGTCAAGGATGGATCTAATATGCCACTTCTCTAAGTCACGTATTTGAAATGCCACTTATGTTGACCTTTAAGTAGTACATTTGATATCTGGTAATATGGCTGCCTTTTCAACAGAGAAACAAGTAATTAAATGCCTCTTGTAGACACTTTGAAACATAAAATGTGTGAAGAGGGGAAATACTTTATTTTAAACCCTGGATATGGTTTACTTTTCATTTTTTAGAGACAGCATCTTGCTCTCTTGCCTAAGCTGGAGTGCAGCGGTGTGATCACAGCTCACTGCAGCCTTGAACTCCTGGCTCAAGTGATCCTCCCACCTCAGCCTCCTCAGTAGCTGGAATTACAGAAGTGCACCACCACACCTGGCTAATTTTTATATTTTTTGCAGAGATAGGGTTTTGCTATATTTCCAGGTTGGTCTTGAACTCCTGGCCTCAAGCAATCTTTCTACTTTGGTCTTCCAAAGTGCTGGGATTACAGACGTGAGCCACTGCACCCGGGCTTGGTCTACTTTTCAAAACGTGGGTGTTGAATGCACGTCGGTGGTTCACTTCCTCCACCCCAGTTTACGTCAGCACCTCTCTGTAGCTCTCTCGGTAGTGACCGTTTTCTGCCCGGTGTCACAGTCGTTCACATGCACGCTTAACCCTCCTACCAAATCCTCAAACCTGAAGGGCAGTGTGACAGACGGTGATGCTTACCACCTGCTCCCCCAAATTTCCCAGCCACCCTGTATCAGCTGAAGCCAGGTCAGCAGCTCTGGCAAAGGGGCTGTAGGTGGAAGTGACGTGGGTCACTTCCTGGCTGGAGCACAGAAGAGCCTATGTGTGACCTTCAGCTGCCCTTTTGCCTGCCAGGGCAACCACCCAAGCCTGGTGTTGAGACGGCAGAACCATGAGATCAAAACAGCCTGGACTGCTGGGTCAAGCAGGACAGACTCCCTGGAGGCTCCCCTGGACTCTGGTGAACAAGAGGTAAGCCTTGGCTGTGATGAGCTGCAGAGATGCTGGGGTTGGCTACTGTAGCACAGCCTAAACCTACGCTAACCAGCTGGGGCTCTGTCTGCATTCATATTTTGGATCTCTCCCCCACAGCACACGGAATTGCCTGCATGGATGGTCAGTCATCTTTTTCCACTGTGGAGACTGCTCAGTGTTCACCAAACCGATTTCCTTCTCTTGTGTGGCATGTGGCACCCTGTGGTTGGGTGTGGCTGTGCTGCTGAGCCCACCCATGCAGCGTGATCTTCCTCACTCTCTCTTCCTCCTCTACTCACCACATGCCGAGGAACTAGAGGAGGACTCCACTGGGGGTGCCCAAGCCTCAAGATGGCAGAAGCCAGGCATCTGAACTGGGCCTTAAGTGCAGTGCTCCAGTGCCTGGCTTCTCCCACGTGGGCAGGCCCCCCACGTTAGACCCTACATGAGTGAGACTAAACAGGGCCGGGCCATTCAGCTGCTGAAGCCATTTCCCAGAGCAGCCATCTACTCACCCCGGAATACTAAACAAATGCCCAGATGGCCCACACCACACTTACCAGGGTAAAGACAATGTGGAATTCTGGAGGATTTTTATATCCCTCAAGAGACTAACACATTCACACCCTTTGACCCTGTAATTCAATTTCTGAGAATATACCCTAAAAAACAGTTTGATTCATGAAGGTCTACGTGTACAAGGATGTCTAGTATTATTTAAAATACTGGAAAATAGGATTCTAGGAAAAAAGGTGCTAAAATTTTAAAAACAAATTAAAAAAATACTTCAGCAAAGGATTCTAGGAAAAAAAGTAATAAAATTTAAAAAGTAATAAATAAAAATAAAATAGTGGAAAACACTAAAACAATCTAAACGTCTAAAAAATAATTACAGTAAACCTATAGGATTAAATATCTTGGCCGAGTGCAGTGGCCCACGCCTGTAATCCCAGCACTTTGGGAGGCTGAGGCGGATGGATCCCCTGAGGTCTAGAGTTCAAGACCAGCCTGGCCAAGACGGCGAAACCCCGTCTCTACTGAAAATACAAAAATTAGCTAGGCGTGGTGGTACATGTCTGTAATCCCAGTCTCAGGAGGCTGAGGCAGGAGAATCGCTTGAACCCAGGAGGTGGAGCCTGCAGTGAGCTGACATTGCACCACTGCACTCCAGCCTGGGCGACAAAGCGAGACTCTATCTCAAAAATAAGTAAGGGCCGCGTGCAGTGGCTCATGCCTGTAATCCCAGCACTTGGGGAGGCCAAGATGGTGGATCACCTGAGGTCAGACGTTCGAGACCAGCCTGGCCAACATGGTGAAAACCTGTCTCTACTAAAAATACAAAAAGATTAGCCGGATGTGGTAGCGTGTATCTGTAGTCCAAGCTACGTGGGATGCTGAGGCACGAGAATTGCTTGAATCTGGTAGACAGAGGTTGCAGTGAGCTGAGATTGCGCTGCAACACTCTAGCCTGGGCGACAGAGTGAGACTCTGTCTCAAAAATAAATAAATAAATAAATAAGACAAAATAAATAAATAAATAAATAAATAAATAAATAAATAAATATCTTACAGCCATTGGGAAATTGTGGCTTTGAAATCTAAAATAATAACAAAACCCACAACATAATAAATAAAAACCGTAACAGCTCACCTGTGTTGTAAGTATGACATTAAGCATGTGTCTGTACACACGAGGGAAAATGATGAAATGAAACAACCCAAACTATGAGGAACGAACCTCTGGGTCATAAGATTGTAATATGTGGTATTTATTGGGTTCTTAGACCTTTAGGGATTGCTGTTTAGAATTAGATAAAGCATTTAAGGAGGACACAGAATCTTACATCTCTCCTGAAACCATGCACCACAGAACCCACCACCACGACCACCACCTGCCAACCCCTTTACAGGGGCCGCCTGCTTCCACTCACCTCCCTCAGAGTCGTCAGCGTCCTCGCATGCACGGTGACTTGCTTGGTGAGGTCCCGGTTGTCCTTCTCCAGCTCCTTCAGCTTGCCAGCCGCGTCCCTGCAGCGGGCCAGCTCCTTGTCCAGTGCACGGCTCTCCTTCTCGACTGCGGACAGTTTGGCAGTGCTATCGTCCAAGACCGCGTCCTTGAGCTCCACCTGCTGCCACAGTCGCTTGGCCTCCTTCTCCAGCAGCTTCTTATCCTTCTCAAGCTGGGCCACCTCCTGCTCCAGGGCCTTCCTGTCCTTCTCAGCTCCCTCCAGCTGTGCATTGGCCAGTTGGAGGGCCTCCAGGTCCCGCCGCAGTGCCTGGCGCTCGGCCTCCAGCTCGCCCAGCTCACTCTCCAGGGTCTGCTGCTTGCAGCTGCTGCTCTCCAGGCTCTGCTGCAGCCGGAGGTTCTCGGCGCTCACGCTCTGGTAGCTGAGCTCCAGGCGCTCTGACTTCTTGCCCAGCGCCTTGAGCAGCTCCACGTTCTTCCTCAGCTCCTCCTTCTCACGCTCCAGCTGCTGGTTCTCCCTCTCCATCTGTGCCAGCTTGGTACTGGTGAAGCGCATGGTCTCCACGAGCCTGCGCAGCTCTAGGTTCTCTGCGTCCAGCTGCTTGTTGTCACGCTCCAGGCCCTCAAGTTGCAGGGACACATTCTGCAAGGTGTCCAGAGACTTCCTCAGCGTCCGGTTCTCCAGCTGCAGGCCCTGGCTCTCATGCTCCAGGGCCTCGACTTTCTCAGTGGCCGTCTCCAGGGAGGTCACCTTCCTGGCCAGCCTCCCATTCTCCTCCTGGAGTCGCTGCAGCTCCCTCTCCAGCTTCTCCGCCCGCTCCCCCTTCTCCTTGGCCTGCTCCAAGTCCCTGTGCAGCTGCCGCTTCTCAAACTCCAACTGGCTGAGCTTGCCATTGGCCTCTGTCACTGACTGGTGGAGGGCTTTGTTCTCCTTCTCCACGTCTTTCATGCGGGCCTCGCTGCTGACCTGCGACCTTTCCCGCAGTGACCACACGGCTCGGTTGAGGTGGTCCTTTTCCTGCTCAAGGTCCTTGATCTGTGGGAAAACACAATAGGCACAACCCAGGCTGCGGCAGGAACCTATTTCAGTGACATGGACTCACACTGGGGGATGGGAGCCAGAAGGTCTTGAGCGGCGTCCTACCTGTGCTCAGACGCCTGTGTGTTCCCCAGAGGCCTGACAGACACAGGTGAGTGGGCACGGACACCACCACTTAGACGGTTCAAGTCCGAATACACTCAGAGCAGCCAGGATGATTTTAAAATGTAAATTACATCTCTCTTCCTCACTTAAGTTTCAGTGGTTTCTCTTGGTCTCTGGTGGCCAGGCCCTGCCCACCGCTGCTGCCTCTGCTTATACCACTCTCCACCTCCTGCTCACTACTCCTAGCCCGTCTAACTATGAACACTTTGCACGTGCTGATCCCTCTGCCTGGAGTACTTTCCTCTGACTATCAACCTCACTGGTTCCTTCTCACACTGGGGCCAGCTCCCCAAAACATCCTGGCATGACAATTCTAAGGTGGCCATGCACCCCAGTATTCTCTCCCTCAGCACCCTATTCTCTCAGTAGCACCCTCCTGAGATCACCTCGCCTGTCACCTGGAAGTGTGCCTTCCTGGCTGTGAGCAACATCTGGGCAGGGCCCTGTCCGTCTGTTTACCATGTGCCATTCCAACCATCTTCTCTGGGCTTTTTATTCCCCTACTACAGACGCCAAAAAGCTAAAATACTTGGGGCCGGGGATTGTGGCTCATGCCTGTAATCCCAACACCTTGGGAAGCTAAGATGGGAGGATCACTTGAGCCCAGGAGTTTGAGACCAGCCTGGACAACATAACAAGATCCCATCACTATTAAATTAAACAAAACAAAACAAAACACTAAAATACTTGGTACTCTGGCATTCTTTGCAGGCAGAGGTAGTCACACGTCAGTTCTGGCCAACGTGATGTCTATGGAGCGTCCTTGGAGGGTCTCCCTGTGCCGCTAAGCCCTCCACCTTTCTCTGCTTGTACCTGAGGGATGTGCAGCAGCCACTGTTAAGGCTGGCAGAGCTGTAGGCAAGAGGCCTTGTTCCTGATGGCATCCCTGAACCCTGGGGCTGCTTGTAGTGTGAGGCAAATAAAACCACACGGGTTTGACAGGATTCTCAGCTGGGGCACCACGAACATTTGCAGATGGAGTGTTCCTTGCCCTGCACGCTGAAGAATGTGTAGCAGCAGCATCCTTGGCCTCTACCCACTCTACGCCAGGAGCACCACCCCCTCTCTTCCCCCGGGTCACAACAATCAAAAATGTCTTGAGACACTGCCAAATGTCCCTTGAGAAGCAAAATTCACCCCACCTTTTCCCACTGCCAGTTGGGAAACTGAGAATTGCTGATTTAAGCTGTGGCTAAGCTAGGTAACAGATAATCCATGCATCCACAATACAGTACCAGGAATGGCGGTAATCCTGGCTCTCCGTCTTGCAGGCAGGGATTCTGGGAGAGGCACCTACCTGCCTGGCTTTGTCAGCTTTCAGGGTCTCCATGTCACTCTGCAGCTGCTCCTTCTCTCTGATCAGCTCCTCACTGAGGGTCTCCAGATCTTGGTTGCTCTGCTTTTCTCTCTCCAGCTGGGTCTGTAACTTTTCAATCTGCAGAACCAAAAGACCCAGCCCAGTGTAGACGTCAGTCCTACGAAGTGAACCATGATTTAAAACAAAACGGAAACCTCTCACTCCCACAAAATGCACTAATGGGTGTTTTCTCAAGGGAAGACCTCCTGGCATCATTCTGTAGCAACCTCCCCACACCACAGCTGTCACTCTTAAGACAGTAAGGTCGGCCGGGCGCGGTGGCTCAAGCCTGTAATCCCAGCACTTTGGGAGGCCGAGACGGGCGGATCATGAGGTCAGGAGATCGAGACCATCCTGGCTAACACGGTGAAACCCCGTCTCTACTAAAAAATACAAAAAACTAGCCGGGCGAGGTGGCGGGCGCCTGTAGTCCCAGCTACTTGGGAGGCTGAGGCAGGAGAATGGCGTAAACCCGGGAGGTGGAGCTTGCAGTGAGCTGAGATCCGGCCACTGCACTCCAGCCTGGGCGACAGAGCGAGACTCCGTCTCAAAAAAAAAAAAAAAAAAAAAGACAGTAAGGTCACCAGGCAGCAACCCATCCCCCCATCTCCCCAGTATCCCTCTGCCCTATCCTTGCTGCCATGTGCTCCACTGCCTGGGGCCACCACCACTGGATGCCCTCGGGGGCTTCACATACACCCATCTCCCTGTCCTCCCAGAGACTCCCTGCCTTGGCTGGTGATGTCACCTGGCTGCTCAAGTGCCTCTCTGTTATATCTCTTCCTCTTTCACCTCTATGTGAATCTGTCACCAAGCCCTGTCCTTCCTACCTCTTCCACCATCTCCATCACAGCCAGGTCACATTTTGTCCTTTTGTCTGGCCTGGACAGCCACCCAGTGATCTCCCTGACATCAAACTCTTATGCCAGAACCCACCTGTGCCCAGCCCTCCTAAACACGAACTACCTAAACAGAGGTCCTCATGCTCCTCATTGCACATGAGTGTGCAGATGACTTACTGAAATGCAGATTCTGACTCAACCCTTGCTTTTTTTTTTTTTTGAGACAGAGTTTTGCCCAGGCTGGAGTACAATGGCACGATCTCGGCTCACTGCAACCTCTGCCTCCCAGATTCAAGCAATTTTCCTGCCTCAGTCTCCTGAGTAACTAGGACTACAGGAGCCTGCAACCACACCCAGCTAATTTTTATATTTTTAGTAGAGACGGGGTTTCACCGTGTTGGCCAGGCTGGTCTCAAACTCCTGACTTCAGGTGATCCGCCCACCTCGGCCTCCCGAAGTACTGGGGTTACAGGTGTGAGCCACCACGCCTGGCCAACCCTCGCATTTCTGATTGCTGTTGCTTCTGGTCTAAAGGTGTGATTTCCTGGGTCCTACCTACCCCTGCTGGACCCCTCATCTTTCTCATTCTGTGGTTCTTTGTCCTATACTCCGGGTCCATCCCCGAAGAATGCCCAAGCCCCTGACGAACTTGCTGGGCTGAGACACGGGCTGGCTGCAGGCCTTCTGGCCTCCAGAGGGTTTTCTGTCCTCCCTGCAGCCTCTGGCTTGGGCGACGGTCGCGTGTTTTCTCAGGAATTGTGGGTGCCAGGACCCTGCCCCTCAGCCCCCAGGCCCCTCAGCCCCCACGTCTTTACATGAGCTGCTCCTGCCTCTCGTCACAGGTCCCCAAAGGGCTGCCCCTCTTCCTCTAAAAATAAGGGTTCTTTTTCCTTCTTGAGTCAAAGAATGAACTCTTATGACTTTGATACAAAGCTACAGACACAGAGGAAGGAAGGGGCTTCTCTAGGACCCATGGAGGTGCCCTGAGTTAGAAGGAAAGATGTTTTAACTTCAGGGAACTATGGTTTCCAGAGGTCCCAGACTATAGCAAGTGTGCAGCCTGGGCTACACTCGGGGTGAGCTGGAAAGCCAGGTAGGCGCTAGGGCCCCCTGTGGGACTCAGCAGGGCCAATGGGCTTGCTTACTGATTGGGAAATGCCAGCTGGATGGCTGAGGTCGGAGAGGGAAATTCAGGATGAGCTGAGCTGGCTGAGGGTTGCCAGGCCTGAAGCACAGCCCGCCTCCTGCTGGTGCTGAAGGTTTCACCTGTCAAACGCTGGAGGGCTCCCTTTACGTGTCAGGCTTCGGGCTGGGCACTGGGGCCAATAAAACAGTGAGTGAGACGTGGACAGAGGGTGAAGGGAGAACCACCCCGCAGAGTCGGGCCAGATTCCAGCCAGGCTCAGGGCAGGTCGAGGACAAGAGAGAGGAAAGAGCTCCAGGCTTCAGACACGGGACAGCTCTGCCTGGGAATGGCGGCCCCTCCCTTCCGGTGCCCCCGCGACCAGGGAGTGTGTGCCAAGACAGGGCCTCCCTAGGCCCATGGCAGGAGAGGCTGGCATTGGGCCAGGGAGGAAGTGGGTAGGGCCTGAGAGACCAGCATAAGGAGTCGTGATGGGTGGGCGGAGCTCCCGCCAGGTCCTGTTTGTACAGAGGAGGGGCCACAGCAGACAGAACAGGGCGGAGAGATGCCTGAGCACCACCTTGGTGACCTGCCAGGAGGGGACACAAAATGTCACTAGGCCAGTGAGATAATACTGCAGGCTTTGCAGGGCAGCGTCGTGAGGACCTGCAGAGCTGGAGGTTCTCATCTTCCTAAAGGCCAATTCTTTTTATCATGGCCAAGGCTGGGCTGCCATGTATGAAGACATTTCCCGTGCTAGGCCCACATGAATCTAAGAAACCAAAATGCCGAGCCAGCCACGGTGGCTCACACCTGTGATCCTAGCACTTTGGGAGGCTGATGCGGAAGGACTGCTTGAGCCTAGGAGTTTGAGACCAGCCTGGGCAACATAAAGAGACCCCAGTTTCAAAAAAAAATTAGCTGGGCATGGTGGTATGTGCCTGTGGTCCCAGCTACCCGGGAGGCTGATGTGGGAGGATTACTTGAGCTCTGGAGGTTGACGCTGCAGTGGGCCGTGGTCACACCATCGCACTCCTGCCTAGATGACAGAGCGAGACCCTGTCTCAGAAAACCGAGTCACTTTCCCCATGCTGCCCTGCGCCGGAGGACGTGGCATGGGGCGAGGATGTTTTCTGTTGTCCTATAAAGAGAGGAAAAACCACCTGGCAGCTAAAATGCTGCAAGGCACACAAAGCTTCAAAGGGACAAGAGTGAGCAGCCACGTAGGAGAGGTCCCATGAGGGAACTCAAGGGATCAGTTCCCAGAAGTGGGGGACCTGTTCCCAGCCTCAGAGACCATGAACCTGCAGAGTGGCTGGGCGTGGTGGCTCACACTGGGAGGCCGAGGCAGCTGGATCACCTGAGGTCAGGAGACCAGCCTGGCCAACATGGCAAAACCCCATCTCCACTAAAAACACAAAAATTAGTTGGGCATGGTGGCACCTGCCTGTAATCCCAGCTACTCGGGAGGCCAAGACAGGAGAATCGCTTGAACCCAGGAGGTGGAGATAGCAAGGAAGCTGAGATTGCACCACTGCACTCTAGCCTGGGCAACAGAGCGAGACTCCGTCAAAAAAAAATAGAACCTGCAGAGCCAGGGGACGCAGGTCTCCTGCCACAGTGACGCCTCAGTAGATGATACTGCCAGGACTCACAGTGGGTTGGGAGACACCCGGATGTGCCTGTCCTGCATGGCAGTCAGCCCGCAAGAACACTCTGGCCTCCTCCCTCGGCTGGAATCTGACAGCTGGTGCGTTCAGAGCCCACACTACTCCTCCACAGTGTGAGGCGGGTGGATGAGAGGTTCTCTCACCTGGAATGAGCAAGACCTGTCAGCAATCCCTAGTCTCTCAATGGCCCCTTCCTGCACCTGAGGTGGAATCTGCCATGTGACAGGGATCCTCTTAACTGTAGAACAAGACTGGCTGGCAAACCCTCATCTGTTCGCCCAGATGTCTGGCTTCTACTGTGATCCCAGGAACACCTAACAGCTGTCATTAAAAGAGAACACAGTTCAGCTATCTCTTCCTCCCCATCCCATAAACCCAGAGGAGGGAGAAAGCACTGACCTGCTTGTTTTACCACTAGCAAGACCCTAAGGTGTTCCACCAGTGGCCTCACACATTCATACCTAGGCTTTGCAGCCCCAGGGATGTTCATCATCACTGTAGTCAACAGCTCAACATCTGGTATTTGGTACCTTACTGCTTCGTCTCCCTGGGTCCCTACTGCAAAGTTTATAACAGTGCACTGCTCTCTTTTTACTGAGTGCTTGCTATGTGCCGAATCCATCACACACACTACCTCCTCTAATCCCCACAACAGCCAGCATAAGAAATGTGTGTCTGGGGCCAGGCACAGTGGCTCACACCTGTAATCCCAGCACTTTGGGAGGCCGAGGCGGGTGGGTCACCTGAGGTCAGGAGTTTGAGACCAGCCTGGACAACATGGCAAAACCCCGTCTCTACCAAAAATATAAAATTAGCTGGGCGTGGTGGTGGGTGCCTGTAATCCCAGCTACTCGGGAGGCTGAGGCAGGAGAAGCGCCTGAACCTGGGAAGCGGAGTTGCAGTGAGCCGAGATTATGCCATTGCACTCCAGCCTGGGGAACAAGAACAAAACTCAGCCTAAAAAAAAAAAAAGGAAGAAAGAAAGAAAGAAATGTGTGTTTGTTTGTTGCTAAATTTCCTTGCACAAGTTTCGAAAATCCTTGGAATCTCCAAAGGGATAGGTGTCTTTCTTGTATGCTAAGATGAATGAGGACTGGGGGCTCCTGGAGAGCCGCAGGATGGGGGCTGGCTGCCAAGGGAACCAACCATGTGAGAGTTGAAACTTTCAGGTCTCCCCTACCTCCAGGGAGGAGAGAGGGGCTGGAGGTTGAACTAATCAAATGGCAAATGATGTAATCAACCATGCCTATATAATGAAACCTCCATAAAAACCCAAAAGGACTAAGTCAAAAAGTGTCCAGGCTGGTGAACATGTGGAGGTGCTGGAGAGGCACCCGCAGAGGGCAGGGTAGGGTCGCACCACTCCCCGCACCCACCGCCCTGTGTATCTGTTCCGCCTGTGCACTGTATACTTCGTAATAAACAAGGACTACTAAGCCATCTAGGCAATAGTGGAGCCCTCGAAGCGGGCAGTGGGAACCTCTGATCTACAGCCAGCCGGTCAGAAGCACAGGTGACAATCCCGACTTGGACTGGCACCTGAAGTGGGAGGCAGGCTGGTGGGACTGAGCCCTTAGGCTGCGGGGTCTGTAGTGTCAGAATTGAATTAAACTGTAGGATACCCAGCTGCTGTCCCCCGAGAACTTGAGAATTGCTTGATGTGGGGAAACCCCACACCCCTGGTCCAGGCAGTGAGGTACTGGGAACAGTGGCATAGAAGAGAACAAGGGAGTTTTCTTTTTACAGGCAGGCACCCCACCAACCCCATTTCACAGATGAAGACAACGAGGCACAAGAAAGTCACATGTCCAGGTCATCCTCTAATGGCAGCGGAGCAGGGACAGGGCCCCACTCTCTCTGGCTCTCCCCAGTCCTCACTCCCGTTCCCATTATAATCAGTGGTGACTGCGCCCGGATTCTGCCCACTCCCTGACACCTGCATGCTCTACCCAGCGCCTCCTTGTCTGTGTGCTCCAGACAAGCACTGGGGAGGGAGGAGGTTGCCCGAGGGCTCTGTGCCTCCCCGCTGACCTCAGGAGGCTGAGGTACCTTCTTGCTGAGCTGGTGGTTTTCCTTCTCCAGCTCCCCGCACTTGAGGCCGCTCTCCTCCAGCACCAGGGACGCATCCCGCAGCCCCTGGATGGTGCTCTGGAGGCTCTGGTTCTCCTTCTCCAGCTTCAGGATGCGGCTGGACGCACATTCGTTCAGCTCAAACACAAACGACTTCCTGGAGGCTGAAGACAAAGTCCAGTCAGAGCCCAGCGTTCTGTGGGCCTCCACTTCCACTCTCTGCCCCAAGTTCTGAGATGGTCATCAGTCCCAGAGTCCAGGGTCTAAGGGGCCGGGGAGGAGCTCCCACAGGTCAGCCGGGGACCCTCCCTGCTGCCCCTCCACTCCCAGTGCCCGAGGGTTCCTCTTTAGGCTTTGCTGGGGTCTGTCAGGGCAGTAATCCAGGGCTCAAGAAGGTGGCAGGTTACAGTCCAGGAGCCAATTCGAGGACTGTGTCACTTATGGGAAACATTTGGCTATCAGGCTGCTACCTAACTGTCCAATCAAGGATTTTAGAGGCTAACAGAGAGTATACATAGGCGATGTATTCCATGCCCCCAAGAGCATAGCGGACACCTCGGCTGCTCAGCAGGCAGGAACACGTTAACTGACCACTCCCGTCGGCCACGGGTGATAGAAAGCTACACTGGAACATGTGCTGGGCACTTGTCAGCCTGGATGAGATGCTATGCAGAGATTTCTTTCTGTGACTTCACAATTATGTTGAAGAAAACTGTGATAGTGTATGCAAATTGCTTTTAAAATTCTAAGTGAGATGAAAAATAAGCTAAAAATAGTAAAAGGCAGACTATCTACTCTGCTTTTAAACAGCTCAGATGCAAATGGAGAAGGGAACAATCTCGAGTCAGGGATGGGAGTTCCTGGCCCTTCCTGCCACAAGCAGGTGCATGATTTGAGGTAAGTCATGGGGCTATTTCGGGACGGGAAAAAAAGGGTATGCAAAAGCCCTCTTAAGAAGGGAGCCAGGTTCTTCCACCCCTCATTTACCCAACTGAGTGCCACATCCTTTCCACACTGTTGCTAATACAGCTATTCTTTCCCCCACCTCTTCACCCCGGGGGCTGTGGTTATGGGGGGTGATGGCTTTCACAGCAAACACATAAATCTGGAAATGTGTGTGTTCAGATCCCCGGGTGATCATAAAGACTGAACAGCGTCTCGTTTCCCTCTGAGTTTCCATCTTCTACTAAGGATAACGACATGGAGCACCCAACAGGCCAGAACGCCCCAAAGACCCAAAGCAACAACAGGCGAGCAGTAGAGGGGACGGTGTGTCCCTGGCCCCAGCCCAGCGCTGACACACACATAAACACATACACACACTCCACATACAAAGACGCTTGGAGGGCTCTGGCCCAACTAAGCTGTAAATGAAACTAACCTAACTTCGACACCGAGCCTCAAATAAGACTCCATTATTTCAAAACCTGTGGTCATCTGGACAGTGCCTCTGCAGAATTCATGGGTGGGGGGGAATCCATTTTTAAAATTATAGAAAAATACATTTAAAAAGTACCACTTCAGCCATTTTAAAGTGTTTAGATCTGTGGCATTAGGTACAAGCACACTTTTCTGCAACCATAACCACCATCCCTTTTCACCTTCCCAAACTGACCACAGAGAATAATTTTTAAGGTTCTATGAGTTAAACAATGGAGTCAATGTTTCATTTCCTCTTCCATTAAAGTCAGTGCCTTGAAGACTATTAAAATGACACAATGGTTTACTATGAAAACGCCGGTGTTTCTCCTTTTTTTTTTTTTTTTGAGACAGAGTCTCACTCTCTTGCCCAGGCTGGAGTGCAGTGGTGTGATCTTGGCTCGCTGCAACCTCCACCTCTCAGGTTCAAGTGATTCTCCTGCCTCAGTCTTCTGAGTAGCTGGGATTACAGGCATGCACCACCATGCCTGGCTAATTTTTGTACTTTTAGTAGAGGCGAGGTTTCTCCATGTTGGCCAGGCTGGTCTCGAACTCCTGACCTCAAGTGATCTGCCTGCCTTAATCTCCCAAAGTGCTGGGATTACAGGCATGAGCCACTGTGCCCGGCCCAGTGTTTCCTTACTAGTGCAAATCTCATCAGCACCCCCAGCAACCAGAGTAACTGGGTATGTCCTAGTAAGACAGACAAGAAGAGCTGCCCTCTATGCAACACACCAAGGGCCAGAGTCGGGATTCATGCTCCGCTGTCTTCTCACTCATCCTCACAGCCATCCTGTGAGGCAGGTTCATTACCCCCATTTTGCAGGTAAGGAAACTAAAGTTTTAAAAGGTTAAGTACTTGCCCTAGGTCACCTAGCAAACTAGTGGAGGAACCAAGGATTTATGCCAGGTGTTTCTGGCTCTCAAAGCCACTGCCCCACACACTCAGGCTTTGCTTGCACGATGCCATCATTCTAGCAAACACTAGAATGATGTCGGCTCCTAGCTAGGCACTAGGAGTTGACAAGACTAAGAATAAATCATGGTATTAACCTGAAAGAGCTCACACATTATACAAAATACTGTAAATCGGTGAGGCCTTCTCACCCTACTAGCCACCATGGTCTCTAACAAATACTTCGTTAATGGGAGACCATCCTAAGCTGCTTGCACCACCTCTCTACTCCACCAGGGGGCACCCTCAACTTGGACTTCCAGAAGCAAGGGATTTGGGGGGATCCCCCTCTTGCAGCCCTCAGGCCCCAGCGCTATGCACAGATACCAAAGCAGAGACAGCAAACTTCTCACACTGATTCACAGTGAAACTGATTTTAGGCTTGGAACTGACAGAAACCCCCAAATACAAAAAATATTCACCTGTTTCCAATAACCTTTCCAGAATGCTTAGACGTCTATCAAAATTTTTTAAAGCCACTCCCTAAACAAGCCAAAAGCCCCATCACACCCTGGAAAGTCTAAGTAACTGTGAACTTGCACTATCACGTGCACCGGAACAGTGAGCGTGTGCTATTTTCAAACGCAGGAACTGGCTCATTGTTTGCCGGGGCTGAGGCTTCCTGCGAGCGGGGCTGAGTGCAGCCCCGCCCACGCTTCCCATGACCGACACCTCCTCTCGGGGGGCGCGCAGGGCAGTGGGCAGCAGAGCAAGTCCAGGAGGGAAGAGGGAAAGGGAGAGGCCCGACAGAGGCGCTGAGAAACTGGGTCTTGGGGGCAACAGCCACTCAGCAACCCCCACACCCATGAGAGAGAAAACAGGCTGCCTTCATCTTGCCCAATTATACAAATGAATGGAGGAAATAACGCCCAGGGTACATTTATAGCAGGGATCCGTGCCCACTGGTGATGACTCCCGCCATCCAGGGCTTTCAGCCATCCACAGATGGCCTAAGAGAGCCTCTGGGTGTCAGTGCACTATAATCTGAAAGCTCTTGGGAATGTCCATATGGGAATTGGGAAACCTAGCAACACTTAATTTGTGTTTTGTGTCCTGACATCAAGGCTGCCAGACCCTGACATCAAGGCTGCCAGACCCCTTGTGTCTTCCCTGGGGAGAACTGTAATGAAACAGTTCCAAGTGGCGCTTGAAGGAAATCGTGTTTGCCTGGGATTAATGGATGGGCTAACATGGCAGCTCCAGAGCCCAGGGCTCAGCTCCCTGGAGGCAGCGGTGGTCACGGCCAGGCTGGCTCCTTGGCACCAGGCACTACCTACCGTCTGACAAGTCTGCGTTCTTGGACAGCTGCTCCAGCTCCCAGCCAAGATGGGCAGATTCGTTCATGCTCTGCTTCTGTGCAATCTCAAGGACCATGTTTTCTTCCAGCAGCTCCTCAATTCGTTTCTTATCTGTGTCCCGGTCCTGGGGTAAGAAGAGGCAAGAAGTGAGGCTGCACAGCTGGGGAGCCCTCTGGACAAGCCTCAGCCCCTGTACAGCTACCATCATGTGCTGTGGATGAAGATGTGCTGGCTCACTTCCAAATAAAGAGCTGCACAGAAACGTCCCACCACAGGGCCCTGCTATGAGAGGTAAAGCCACTCAAAGGTACCCTGACCTGGCTACCTAGGTTATGAAGAGAGACCCGAGGTCCCTAACTGAATGCTGTCTGAACAAAGTGACGCATTGCACAGGGCTTTAAAGCAAGTGTGCAGTGATGGGCAGCTTCGTGGCTCTAGCGAAGCCCTAACAGGCCTCTAAAGCTGTTAAGAGGCTAACAGATCACGGCTCACCCCACACCATCAACAACAGCAAAGACCCTTCTTGCAAAAGACACACACGCACACTCATTCCTACAGAAAAGCAATACAGAAGTCAAGTGCTGTTTGTGGGTGTTAAGTGGCACCCACTCAGGCCTGCTGATTCTAGCCAGCTACTCCCCGCAGTCAGCAAGTCATTGGTGGTAGCGGTGGGAGCAGCAGCGGCGGGAGCAGCAACAAACCCAGTAGCTGAACTATCAGAGAAGGTCATGGCATAAACCTGAACCTGCCCCAATCTGTTTTCTTTTGTTTTTTTTTCTGAGACAGGGTCTTGCTCTGTCACCCAGGCTGGAATGCAGCGGTGTGATCATGGCTCACTACAACCTCAACCTCCCAGCTTCAAGCAACCCTCCCGCCTCAGTCTCCCCAGGTAGATGCGACTACAGGCTCACACCACCATGCCCAATTTTTAAATTTTTGTAGAGATGGAGCCTCACTAGGTTGCCAGGGCTAGAACTCCTGGGCTCAAGGGATCCTCCCACCTTAGCCTCCCAAAGTGCTGGGATTATAGGCATGAGCCACTGTGCCCGACCCCAATCTGTTTTCAGTGCAGTAACAACACAGCCTGCAGTACCAATTCCAGGTCGTGAAGCTTTGATTTCAGCTGCAGGTTCTCCTTTTCCAGTTCATGGACTTTATCGCCCCGGGCCCGAGCAGCAGTCAGCTGTTCCTCCAGCATGGCCTTGGTTTCAATTAAAATGATATTATCTTCTCTCAGCTCCTGGTTAGCAAAAACATACATGAGAACCATCAGATAAAGGCACCTGGGTCATTAGGACAGAATTCTAAAACCAAAGCTCTTTCAGGCATCTGGACCCAAGCAAACAATCTAGAGGGAAGTCTGAGGCAGGAAGTTTATTCTTCACTTTTTGTTTTTATCATCTTCACCTTTTTTTTTTTTTTCGAGACGGAATCTCACTCTGTCGCCCAGGCTGGGGTGCAGTGGCGCGATCTCAGCTCACTGCAACCTCCACCTCCTGGGTTCAGCAATTCTCCTGCCTCAGCCTCTCGAGTAGCTGCGATTACAGGTGCCC
>NW_012116265.1:2190678-2208946 GCF_000951035.1 Colobus angolensis palliatus | reverse complement strand
TCTCATTTGGACGGACAAGGGGTCTCTGAGCCCGTTTCCTTAACAAGGAAGGAGTGGGGTCGAGAGTCAATCCTGGGTTCCAGGTCTGAGTCTAGTAGACCTCTTGATTCAACATTCATTCTACAGATGTGGGGCCTGGAAAAAAGCAGCTCTTCAGATAAGCTTTCATTCAATACACTGCTCCGAATCTGAGTATCTCATAAACACTCTTAGAAAACAAGTTATTGGCAGTTTTCTGGAAATGGGGGTCTTTAAGACAGTTAAGTCTCAGCACAGCAAACCACACAAATGTGAACTCCACAAATATACACGGTTGAGGGGTGCCCTGGATCTACTTTTGTCACAGGCAGTGATGTGCACAAGGGAAGAAGTCGGTCCGGGGCCCACATCTCCACTGTTCCTAGACTAAGGGCTTTCTTGGTTTCTCTTCTCCTGGGCCCTTCCAAGCACTGCTCGGTATCTGGCGGGGAACTGAGCTTCCCCCAAATGTCTTCGCAGGTTACAAACGGCACACGCCAGGAACCTGTATGCTTCTTTCGGTGGGCAGAGCTGTCTAACGTTTGTCCCACTCACGAATCACACTGGGAACCAGGCGGGGAGTTTCTGCTTATCCACCATGTGCTCATCTTCCTATGTGGGCCAGAATCCAAGATTCCTGGTGCAGGGGAAGCCACACACTTTCCAGCCAGCGGACACAGCTTTGATCAAAGCCTGGCAGGGGTGAGGGGCTTGGCCATGAAGTCTCTGGATTCACCTGTGTGCCCTCTCTGCCTGTCCCCAGCAGAGACCACATCTACTATGTGGCTGGCCCTGCCCCAGGCAGTCCATGCACCGCCTTACTCACAGTGGCCCTCAGAGAGAGGCAGGGACAGTCCCTTCCTGCAGATGAAAGACCAACTCAGAAAAAATAATGAGCTCAAAGCCACGAACCTAGTGAGGTACAAAGCTGGGGCCTGACAAGCTGCGGACCCCGTGCTCTCCTCACTGCCCTCGGCTCCCTGAAGCCCACTCTCGGGGGCTTGTGTGGGTGAAAGGTCCCTATTGTACTAATGACACGAGCCAGAGCACAATGACAGACTTCAAAGCAGAAAGAAGGCATGGTCTTTTCTCTCTGGCCATTGCCCCCACTCTTCCGACCAGTGTTCCAGCAGCGTCCACCACCAGCACTCCCCAGCGTCACTACCCTCAGGCCCTAAGCAACCACCGCACAGGCTCCCGCTGCTTCACCCTCACAACCAACTCCTATTTAGCCTTCAAGACCCAGCCTGAGTTGTCCCCCCGGAGAAGTGCTTGAGAATTCCCTGTGTCCCACCCAAGTCAGGCTTCTGGGCTCCTAGTGTTCCCCTGGTCTGCTCTGAGGCCACAGCAGGCCGGCCTGTTCCTCCCTGGATCAGGAACCCCGGGCAGGACGGTTGTGCTTTTGCTCTTGTGAGCCTCACATAAGTGTTCAATAACACTCGTTGGCCAAATCATGCCACAAGGAGGATCAAAGGCGGCATGTGAGGTGGACGTTAAAGAGCTCAAGAGACTTCCCGGAATGAATGGGGATGGCTAGGAGCGGGAGATGGCATGGAACAGAAGATTTTTTTTTTTTTTTTTTTTTTTGAGACGGAGTCTCACTCTGTTGCCCAGGCTGGAGTGCAGTGGCGCGATCTCGGCTCACTGCAAGCTCCGCCTCCCGGGTTCACGCCATTCTCCTGCCTCAGCCTCCTGAGTAGCTGGGACTACAGGCGCCCGCCACTGCGCCCGGCTAATTTTTTTTTGTATTTTTTTAGTAGAGACGGGGTTTCACTGTGGTCTCGAACTCCTGACCTCAAGTAACTCACCGGCCTCCCAAAGTGCTGGGATTACAGGCTTGAGCCACCGCGCCCGGCCGGAACAGAAGATTTTTAACTGCTACTCAAACATGCCATGGTTTTCTGGCCATTTCAACCTCCACTATATATAAGGTAACAAAAACATCTCGAGTGCCCTGCACACCCCACCACCACCTCTGAAATGAGAAGCCAGATTCAGAAGCAGCTGCGGCCAAGCTCCCGAAGCAAGCCCAGAGCTCCCCCAGGGACCTGGTGAGGAGGAGCGGGAAGCCCGATTCCACACCTCTGGGTAGCTGTCCAAGGCCAGAACGCCCTACCATGGCCCTGACCACCAGTGACCTGGGGGGCTAAAGGCCCGGCACAGCCCAGCAAACAGCTGAGGGGACCACACTCATGAAGTCACAGGCCAGGCCTGAGGGCTGGTCCAGAAGGCTCGAGAGCTCACTTCTAATCTGCCACTGCGACTTGGGGCAGTGATTAGGCATGGGAGCTAACGGGCCCTGATTCCCAGGGCTGCTACATACGCTCTCAGCCCGGATTCCTCCTTTACAGGATGGGCCTGAAGCCAGGGTGATGCGGAGTTCGGATGATGCATGTAAAATACTCCATGCCCAGTGCCTGAGACCTACAAACTCGCCAGCTGCCATCACCACCAACTCACACCAACAGAGCACCCCCGGCACTCGCTGTGGAGCACCTAGCATGTTAACAGCAAAATCTGGCTTCTAGGGTGCCTCCTGACCCCTGAGGAGCACACAGCACCAGAGCAGGTACAGAATCAAAGAAACGAGCAGTCCCCCAGGGAGCTCGGTAGCGACCACGATGCCGTACGGTTCCCTAAGGGGGCCATAGCAGCAGGAGGCCGGCCCAGGGCATCCTCAGTGGGGAGGGTCTGGGTCAGGTGACTCAGGGCAAGCAGGCCTCCTACCCACCCAGGAAACATCACCCCACCTCTGAACTCTACCTGCTCATCCAGCTTCGTGGACATCCCTTCAGCTTCACTGAAGACCTGCCTGTTTTCAAACTTCGCCCGCTTTGAGGCGCATGGGGGACTTAAACCTTAAACCAAACGTCAGGTCTGTCCTGTTCAACGTCTTAGTGTGCTGAACCTCATCACAACTCCTCAGCGGTTATTAAGGAATGAGGGAGACACAAAGTCCCAGGTGGGAACAGAAGACCTCCCTGTGTTCAAGGTGTCCGTAGTAAGTACCCTGAATCTTGACATTCCCTGATTATGACGTCATGTGTCAGCTCTAATGTGACCTGCTGGAGGCTGGGGCCCTTCCTCAGGCCTCCACGGCCTCGGAGATAGTGGCAGCCCCTCACCCCTCCTGAGAGTACCCCCACATTCAGCACTCCCCACACCCCCTTTATTTCCTCCTTCCTGTGAAGGCTGAAGCTCACGTTCATTCACAGGCAAGCATCAAGGTCTTGGAGGCAGTCATTCCCATCCCAGGTCCCCCTGCTTAGCAACTGCCACGTTATTAATTAATCAATCGTCCGTTTCCTCATCTGAAAAGAGGGCGGGAACTGACAGTGGCTGCTAAACCTGCAGAGCCACCATAAGGCTTCAGTGCGCGGATGCAGTTAGGGCCTGACACCATTCCCAGCAGGCGGGGAAAGCTCCACAGATACACAGTCTAGTTACCGCTCACTGAAAGACCCGATTGTGCACCTCATTTGGGCCAGCCCCTGAGACCGTGCAGGCCCAGTCAGGCAATGTTTTCAGCTCTGCAGGTTTTAAGTCTCTGTCACAATTACTCAGCTCCACAGAGGGAGCACAAAAAGAGACAACAAATGGGCATTAGCTGTGCTCCAACACAACTGTGTTAGTAAAAACTTGTGGGGCCGGGTTTGCCCAGGGACTGCCATCTGCTGACCCCTGAGCCAGAAGGCGCATGGGGCACAGAGGACCAGGGGTCAATAAGGCACAGACCCTGTCTTCAAAGAGCTCCCACTCTGGCTGGGAAACAGACAGGAAAGTGCCACGTGATAAGCGTTGCTTGCAGTCAGGAGGGGTTTCAAGGTGCCTGGAGCAGGAGGCTGGGAGACGCAGCCTGCACAGATCAGCGCCCCATCCCTGACCTGGCCCCGGAGTCTGAGGAGCGAGCTGGGAGGAGAGAGCGGGGCTGGGCTGAGGAAGCACTTGTGCAAAAGCACCAGGAGTCCTGGGAGAGCTGAAGGGGGCGAGCAGCAGACGAGGGTACAGTGTGGATTTACCCAGCAGCCATGGAGAGCAGCTGCAAAGGCCTCTGCAGCAGGACAGACAGAGGCAGACTGGCCAGTCCAGACTGTTAGGGAGGGCACTCCACGGGCAGACTCTGGAGTAACATGAGCGAGGATGCCAGTGAGGCTGAGGCGCCCTCTTCAACACCCGCCTCCGGACAGGGAGATGCTGGGAGGTGAGAAACAGGCTCATAAACAGGAGGGGCACCTGGGCCTGCGACGCGGGGGATGGGGAGGAAGACAAAGAACCAAGGTGGCCCTGTGCTCCGGCTTGAGCACCCGAGTGGATGTGACTCCAGACCAGAGACAGGACAGGCAGGTGTGGAGGGAAAGACAATGACTCTGAACACACTGGCCTTGAGACGTCTCTGGATGACCCGGGTACACTGAGGCCTGGAGCACAAGACAGAGCCTCAGCCAAGGATTAAGATCTCAAGGATCTCAAGGCACTCAAGGGTCTATGTGTATGGGCTAAGAGAAGTGGGCGGGGCAGGTGAGCCATCCCTGGAGAAAGCCCAGAGGAGCAGAGGGTGAGGGGTGAATGAGGGCCCTGATACTGAGGGGTGGGCCTGCGAGGGGAGGGTGAGTCCAGGAGTGGGGAGAGTGGAAGCTCAGGGAGGAAGTGGTAGGAGGGGCCGGGGCCAAGGAGTGCTTGCTGGATATGTCCATGTCAGGAGCACTCTTCACTGGCAAGAGTGGCTTTGGTAAGTGGGGGTGCAGGCACGGCAGGTGGCCCCAGAGACTGGGGGAAATGGGCCCACAGCTGACACTGCTTTCACACAGGTCCGCCTTTGAGCCCAGGGAGAGGCAGCTGGAGAGAGTGGAGGAAAGTGGAAAGGTCTGTTTTCAGTAAAAGATGGGAGAGCCTCAGGGGCCTTAAGACACTGGACTCAAATCAACAAACATGTCCCAAGCACCTTTTCCTCCCAAAGATGACTGAGACCTCTGAGAGCTGCAGAAGATGCTGTGTGGGGCCAGTGGAGGCTGGAGGAGGGCAGGGGAGCTGGGGCCCAATCTCCAGGCCTCATGGGCAAGGCAGACCAGGCCACAGCAGAGCTCCTGCCCCACCCCATTCCTGGTCACCATGACGGGGGTGCGGGGGGAGGATGTGCACACGTGTGTGTGCACGTGCAAGAGAGAGGAGAGAAAGAGAGACACACACACATTCTGGGAATGATCATTAGCCCAGCTCCTCACTGGTTGGTGCTGGCCAACCACCCTTTCTGTCCCTCTGGCTGACCCCTCACTGCAGCGATCTATTCCAGGGTCCCCACCTCCTCTGGGGCAGCTCCCTGTCAGGGAGGCTCTCCATGGAGAGGTGCACCCCAGGATAAGCCCATTGCAAACATGCTCCTATATCACAGGATGCCAAGGTCTCAGATATGCCCCAGAGCACCCCCCACTTTGACAGATGGGGACAAGACTTGCTTAACACCTGGCGAGCTGGATAGAGACTATGCCCAGCTAGGTCTCTGCCCCTGGGTATAGACTATGCCCAGGTAGATCTCTGCCCCTGGGAATAGACTGTGCCCAGGTAGGTTTCTGCCCCTGGGTATGGACTGTGCCCAGGTAGTCTCCTGGATGTAGACTGCACCCAGCTAGGTCTCTGCCCCTGGTGCAGACTCTGCCCAGCTAGGTCTCTGTCCCTGGGTGTAGACTCTGCCCAGCTATGTCTCTGCCCCTCGGGCTATTTGGGAGCCCGTGCTGCCTAGAGAGCCGTAAATCACACAGAAGCTGAGAGACATTACATGCACTCCGCTCAGGATGCACACAGCATCTATGCATCTGCCCTTTGGCTGCAGTAGAAACTTGCAGCCAGTTTTAAAATATGGGAAAAATTGCAGCCAATTTTAAAATATGGGACGCAATTTTAAAAATATGCGTCCTCCTCCCACGCAGCCCTGAGGGCAACCCCCATGCTATGGACAGCAATGAGCAGAAGAACTACTATTTACAAAGGGAAGTCAGGGACACCCCACGCCTGCCCGCACACTTCCTCCTGGACCGAGGGACGCCTACTCTGCTGTTCATTTAGTTGTTTCACTTCTTATGTAAGCTAGGCTAGGAGCAAAAATAGCTGCCAGACTTTTGAAAACAAACCATGTACATTTGTGTTCCATGTTTTTGTAACCAAAATTAATCTGCCCTTGCCCCGAAGCCTGGGTCCTTTATCTTGTCTTCGCACATGGCAGGGCGCGCTCTCCCTTTGGTGATGCACACCGATGTGCTTTCCGGGTTAGACCGGGCAGCCTGTCTGGGCGGACCTGGCCACCAGTCTCTCCCACTGTACCTACAAGTGCTGCACCAATTCGAGCTGGCACAAATCCAATAACCTCTCTGCTCTCCTGCCTATCTCACCTAACAGCCCTGTCTCCAGTCCCAAGGAATCGAAAAACTCATGATTCCTCCCGTTCCCTCCTCCCCAGACTGCAAGCCTTTTAACTGCAGAGCAAAGGATGGCGTGATTACCAAGTGCCTTGTGTGTGCCAGGCTGTCTGTATACGCAGTCAAGTAAGACAGAGTCCCGCCTGCTGGGGCTCAAGGTCCACACAAAAAGCCTCTGGCCACACTCTGCCCACAGACTGACCCTTGGCTCTGCAAACCCTGCCTTTCCGGAGGGAATCCAGGAGTGAAGAGCCTCAGGGGGAAAAAAAGCACTCTGTTCATCTTCAACCGTATTCCTCCAGCTTGGGAGGAATCCAGGAAGTATAAAGGGACAGACACACACAGATGTGTTCATATTTCCATCTGGATGACAGCCACTGACGTATGTGCATCTCTTTTGGCTGTACTATAGGAATACATTAAGTAATTCAATGGAAACATACCTTCTTGCTAATACTTTAATGGTATAGATCTGCTAATGAATTCTCTTCCAAACATATACTTAGTGTACTCTGTTGCTTTATGTCTTATTTTAAACTGAGCCTTAAAGGAATATAGTATTTTAACATTAACTCTGCCAATACTTTTATCTAGAAGCCTGTTGCCATTTTTGTCGTCTGTGACATTTACGTCCAAAGAAAGGCAGGATTACATTTTTTCCTAACAGATTGAGTTGGTGTAGTGTATTCTTGGTTATCAAAATACTCATACAGCTTTGGGATTTCAAATTGGTAAATATTCATGATGTGTGAAAAAGCATGACATATACTGCATGCTCTCAAACATGTAAAACGCGGCTGTGTGCACACACAGGACACGGAAGGACACGGCAAACTGTAAACTGCTTGTGATTCTGGAGGACTTTGTTCTTTGCTTGTCTTTTTCAGTTTCCTATAACGTACATGTTAATTTTTTAAAAGTAAGGTTATGTTTTTAAGGGGGACAAGATGGCCTGGGAGAGGGCCTGTAAAATGCAGATTTCTAGGGCCTGCCCTTACTCCCTAGGGTCTAGGGTGGGGCCCAGGAATCTGCATTTTAAACACAAACCCTCAGCTGATCCTGATACAGACAGACACAGACCACATCTTGAGAAACTGAGAAATGAAGAGCTGAGACTTATGGGAAGCTGCTGCACAGCTTTAAACTGATCAATATTTTTAACTGTTTCACAATGGATGTGGTTGACCAGGTGTGAGCTTAGGCAAAGTGCCTGTTGTCCCACTGACCTTTTACTTGGAATATCTCTTCTAACACTAACATATTATTACAAAAAAATATGAAATTTCCTGAAAGGTCAAAATAATTGTATCACACACACCCACACACACACCACCTAGATTCTACAATTACAAGTTTTGCTAGCTGTGCTTTATCACATATCCATCCATCTATCCGTCTCTCCAACCACTTCATTTTTATTTTCTGGATAAACATACCTCGTACTTGGGTCTTTTCTAATCTAAGGTTTTACCACCTGCGGGTCAACCTCAATTCACAGATGCATTTCTTGTTTTTGGGAGAGGGTCTCATTCTGTCGCCCAGGCTGGAGTGCAGATCTCGGCTCACCATAACCTCAGCCTCCTCCAGGGCTCAAGCAATCCTCCCACCTCAGACTCCCAAGAGTTGGGACCACAGCTACCTGCCACCAGAGCCGGCTGATATTTCTGGCATTTTCTTGTAGAGATGGGGTTTCACCATGTTGCCCAGGCTGGTCTCGAACTCGTGGGCTCAAGAGATCTGCCTGCCTTGTCCTCCCAAAGTGTTGAGATTATAGGCATGGGCCATTGGGCCACAGATGCATTTCTTCATGGTGCTGTCTGCTTCGAACTGCATAGGAACTGTTCCTAAGGACTCTCAGGGCAAATCCCCTGGAAATGTGCATCGCTACACCCTGGAAAACCTGGATTTTCATGTAAAGCTGGGCACACACTTATTTCTTAAAGGCAACACGGGCCCATCAAAGTCACCTGTGCATTAAGGCAGCGCCGGGCCTTGACATGAAGCCCACTCAGCACTGGAGGGAGTGACTGGCCCAGGCATCTGCCACGGGGGGCAAGGGCTCACCTCAACCCCAGCAGGGTTCAGATGGTACCTGGCTCCCATCTCAAAGCAGCTCAGCTCCAGGCCTCTGAGCTGCATTCCAAGTTAAGTCTGACACACACCTGAGTGTTCAGGTGGGAGGCCCGCCCCGAGAGGCCTGTGCTTCCCTACTCGGCCTCTGCAGGTATCTGAGAAGGTGGGGGCTCCAATGCAGTACAGCAGCCACCAGCTCTGCAAATGCAGCACTGCCCAAAGCCAGCTCCAGATACGATTCACTCAGCAAGCATCTCTCCAACACCTCGCAGGACCCAGAACTGCTCTACATGCTGAAAACTCGCCCCATGAAGACACAAACCAAACTCCTGGGCCAGGCTTCCTTGTCTGGTGGGACTTGGGGAAGAAGTGGTAGAAAGCAGGGCTCGTGCATCGGGCAGACTTGGGGCCACGCAGCCTCAGTGCTTAAATGTTCTGAAACACCCCACACCACCTGCCTCGTGAAAATTCTTGATGGGCACGCTGCACGCTGCACACCTTCCACGGCTGGGCCCTGAGAGCCCCTCCAGCCTCACCTCTCACCGTCCACCTGGACATACCAGGACCTTGTGGCCCTGACCTCAGGTGTCTCTCCTGCATGCTGCTTTCTCGGGCTTCCAGGCCTTTGCTCCTCCCTCTGCCTGGCTCTCCCTGCTTGGTTAACTCCTAGCTATTTCAGGCCTCACTTTCAACAGCACCCTCCCAGCAAAGGCCTTCCCTGACCCCAGCCCATGTTTGGATGAGGCGCCTTCCTCCGTGACCCCCAGCACAGCACTGACGGTGCTGCGTCCTAACCATGTGCTGCCCGCCTGCTCCCCTCCCCAGCGGCTAAGCCCTGTGGGTCCAGCTGTCTCTTCCCTGACTATCTCCACGCTGCTCAATTAATGTCACTGCATGAAGAAGGCAAAGTCACTCACAAACAGAAAGGTTTCAAGTCCAGAAGAGGAACAAGGGAGGGAATCCTAAATTGTTCTAAGCATCCTATGAGGACTGAAGATGGTTTGCTAGGCTGTTGTAACTATTCCAATCCAAGGACAGGTGTCCTCCACCACTTATCTGAGTCCTGACACCTACAACTCACTCCTCTCAACAGTGGCCTGGACTCAATCGACCATGCTCAGTTCATCACCTGCGTTGATGGCTCAGTGTCTGCAAGCCTACGTGTGTGTCACTACCTATCCCTGAGTAAATGTCTCATGCAGATGGACACTATTGCTCTTTCTCTTGTGATTAATAAAATGAATACGAAATCTAAGGCATTATAAATCTCATGGTAATTTTCCACTATGAAAGTGGTTAATGTGAAAAATACTTCTGTCATTTCACAGAGGCATGACACTGGAGACTGTGGAAACCTCTCTAAAACGCCAAGAACTCCCTGATGCAGAGGGCACAGCTTGTGTGTTTCTAGATCCTCTGCTCCTGGTACAGGGCTCAGTTACTATGCAGGCAGGTGCTGGGCAGACGCGTCTGCGTGACTGAGCGAGGATGCTCGCACAAGGCCAGACACAAACACAGAGACGGGATCCCCAAACCCACCCTCCTCCGCAAATCAGGGTACGGGGTGAGATGTGGGAGTCACGTTCCATCCATAACCTCACTCTGAGGCTGCACGAGGTCCCCCATGTGCAGGGGGAGCTGCTGAGATGGTGGTTTGTGCATGACAGTCCCCAGTCCTCCCACCCAGGGCATTTCCAGTAAGTGATGCAGCCATCAGAAGCTGCCCATGTCCCGGAGCCTATCTGTGCCGGGGATTCGTGCCTCTCATAACCCACAGAGCCAGTGGTCTATCTCCAAGACAAAGCTGAGAAACGGTCTACCCTCTCCACCCCTCACCCAGGCCTGGGCGGGCTTTGCACAGCCTCTAGGATGCCTTCTCAGCAGGGGGCAAGGAGCTTTAGCGTGTGGCTCACATTCCTCAGGGGACAGTCCCTGAGTGGGTCTGAGGAACAGACAGGCCCTTGCCATAGCCTCGCCAACCCACCTCGCCCAGCCCCAGTGCCTCCAGGGCCCGGTTGCAGCACAGAGCACATGGAAATCCTGGGCCGACAGCCTTCCCCGGCAAGCCCGACAGCTCCATGGCAGGGAAAGGGCAATACGGCGCTCTGCCTTCGGTGGCCTAAGAAGCCTTCTGGCTGGTAGGAGAGACGTCGGGCTTATTTCTTAGCCTTGAACAAGTCCACTCAGTGTGTGCCAGGATTCTGATTTCGCTCAGCTCATGTTTTCTAACCACTTCCAGCCCCCCCTTGAAATAGGCAATTCCTAAATCCTCAGAAAAGAGGGTCCCGGAAGCTGCTACTGACATGAGGTTGTCAGGGTGAGTGGTCAAAGCATCAGAGACCTCACTTGGGTCTGGGTCTCCATGTAGCCTTAACCCTTTCAGCTGCATTCTTCCCAGAACCTTGATAAGATTTAAAATAAAGATGGTTCGAGTAGCCTCCACTGGCTGATGACTTACTATGGGGCTTGCCTAACACCAGTTACATCTTTGAAACTTCATAGAGCCATAACAGTATTCCTACTTTTAGGGACAGGGTTCCTCTCTGCCACCTAGGCTGGAGTGCAGCAGTGCAATCATAGCTCACTGCAGCCTCGACATCCCAGGTTCAAGCAATCCTCCTGCCTCAGCCTCCTGAGTAGCTGGGACTACAGGCACGTGCCACTATGCCTGGCTAAATTTTTTTATTTTTTGTAGAGACAGTCTTGCTATGTTGCCCAGGCTGATCTTGAAACTCCTGGCCTCAAGCGATCCTCCCACCTTGGTCTCCCAAAGTGCTGGGATTATAGGCATGAGCTGCTGCGCCCAGTTGCCTGTTATTCCCACAGATGAGGAAATAGTCCTAACAAATTAGCCACAGAAATTGCAAGAAGTCTTTTCAAAGATGCACACGGATTGAAGGTGATCATAATGCCATGAGGTGGGGGCAGGAGAAACCCTGAAGGGAATCACTGCCTTACATCAATCAATGACACTCCTTCCCCTCCCCTACTGACGGGGAGATGAAGAGGAGCAAGACGGGGGCCCTGGGAAGCCCAGGCAGGCTGAGGTGCCAGGGAAGCATCTGCTGAGACAGCTGTGGCTCCGCTTCCCCAAGCCCCCAAGGACAGGTCAGTCTGAATCTGCTTCTGAGGAATTTCCAGCAGCCCCGTCCAGGGGCCTCGCAGCAAGGTCACCTACCTCCATGCGGGCCTTGTAGAAGTCCACGTCGTGCAGTTTCTCCTTGCAGCGGGTCAGCTCCAGCTCCAGCCTCTCCACGCGGTTTGCCTTCTCCCGCAGGGAATCCAGCTCGTCTCGATAGGCACGAGCAGACCGGGCATCTGCTGCTAGCTGGATGTTCTGGAAAGTGGACAAAGGCAGGAGAACCTAGCTTAGGGCATCCTCTAGGGAGGGCAGAAAGGCCAATTCCCTCCTGCATGGTGTCTCCATGATGGCCCAGAACAAGCCAGCTCCTGGTGGCCGGGAGCCTCCATGTGCATGCCACCACACGGGATCTCCACCTGCTGTCACTAAGAAACAGGGTCATCCCCATAGGCGTGCTCAGGACAAGTGGCTCTTGGGTGGCTTAAAAGCACTGCTGTTGTGCTCCTGACACTCCAGCCCTGCCACCCCCAGGACGCACAGGCTCAGGCCCCCAACTCACCTCCTGCTTAACTTTCTGCAGTTCCAGCACCAGCTGGTCCACCTCATGTCTGGTGTCCACAAGCTGCTCTGTCTTATCCTCCCTGCAGAGGCAGGAAGGACAACGAGTGTGGGAGGCAGCTTCTTTAACAAGCAGTCCCGGGAGCGGGCTGCCACTTCCTAAGACCAGTGGGAAAAGGAAAGCACCCGGGATTTGGGCGGTGGGGAGGCGATCTGCTTATGGGGCCTGCAAAAATGTTACCGACTCAAAATTCTTTTCTTTTTGTAAGTTTGCAGCATCGGCCCTTAAACTATGTCCATCCGCCACTCAGGTCTCCCTCCAAGTGTGTGGGGCAGGTAAGGAGACCCCAGCGGCAGCTGTACCACCCTACAGCCAGGCTCTACAGGTGACCAGCCAGGTGACATCCACCAGCTGCAGGAAACCTGGGAGAACAGGCTCACCAGACTGGACGGAAGTAGGGGCACCTCCTCCCTCCAGCCAAGAAAACACACCAGGTGTGGTCGTCCCGGCCCCAAGCTGGAGCTGAGCATGGACTGGAGGCTGCCTCTGTGGACAACTTGCACTGTCTGGCCTGAAGAAACCCTGAAGACCGGGAAGAACCCCCGCCCCCATCCCTGTGCGGGCCTCGGAAGGGGAGGCAGCTGGTCCCAGGTCAGAGTAAGCTCAAGGCAGACCCCAGCTGACTCCAGGGCGCACGTCAGAGCTGTGCCACTGGCAGCACCACACATGTGAGTCAATGCCACACCAGAAACATGACTGTAACAACACACACACAAAGGTAGGAGAAGCAGCCGGGGACTCACAGCTCCTGCCTGACGCGCCGCAGCCTGGCCTTGGTGTCGGCCAGCTCCACGGCCAGGTGCTGCTTGTCTTCACTGCAGAGGCTGCTGGTGGGGCTGGGAGTGGAGTCAGCGCTGGAGGACCTGACGGGGCTGGGTGGATGCTGCGCCTGCAGGTAGTCACGCTCCTGAGTGAGGTCCACGATCAGCTGCAGCCGGGCAGGGAGGGGGATGGAGGAGAACAAACGGGGTTAACCAGCACCACACCTGAGCTTGAACAGGGTGAAGAAACCACCAAAAGACAGCTATTTCAGTGGAGACTAAGAAACCAGGAGGAAGGTGGGAGAAGGCTGGCGTAGGTTTTGAAAAGAGGTGAACTATTTAGTGAAACAAAAGGGAATGTACGAAGGAGAAGCGTCCTGATCCCCGTATCCTCCCACAGGCCCGAGGTGACCATGCACTGCAGGGGTCGTAACCAGGGAAAGCACGCACGTCCCACCCCCACCAGAACCTCAGCAGCAGGACTGAGGCGTCTAGGCTGAAGATGAAGGGAGAGGAGATGAAGGGGCCTGAGCCCCTCCCCAGGCTGCCCGGGCCGCCGCCCCGCAGACGCACCTCGGTGCACTCGTCCCGCTGGTCGATGAGCCTCCGCAGGTGGAGCACCATGCTCCTCGAGAGGGCCTCCAGCTCCTCCGGAGCCACATCGGGCAGCTCCAGCCACTGCAGGTCAAACACGTTCTCTTGGTTGTGAGTCACCTGTGGGCACACATGGCACGGCACTGCAGGGGCGGCAGAGACGGGCACCCACTTCCTTCACACTGCAAAAAGCATCTCCTTCCAATCAACCTTACTAATCCCTCAGTGACAAATTTACTGTGGCCAGCAAAAGGGTGCCCTATGCAAGTGCGGCCAGACCCTTCAGCAGAGCCCTGTTCATACAAACCACTTCTGCTTTCAGAACTGGGTCAAAGAGGACACTGATTTTCAAAGAGGACCAGAAAGCACGCCTTACAATTATTTCCCTATAAGGTCCTGGGATAAGATATCTTCACTGGAACTACATCAATGTAGAACACAAGGAGAGCTTCAGGGTGAGAGGGTGAGGAAAGGGACTGTATGTTACTTCTTAAAATCTATGCGAATAGAACAAAAATATTAATCTTTTGTCAGAATGTTGTGTACAAAGCAATCTTGGGTTGTTTTCTGGAACTATTAATAATCAAACAGTTTTCAGGGAAGCGTGCATCTCATTCCCACGGGCCACAGAAGACAGCCTCTTTGTGCCCCTTTCCCTGGCCAGGGAGCGGAGATACATGGCTCTGTCTACATGAAACAGCCTCTCGACACACCCCCCCGCGATCTGCCCCGGGAGACAGGGTCTATTTCCAGCTCTCCTCCTCTCAGTTTTGGAAGAGATACCATAGTGCTCGGGCCTCAAAAGAGGAAAACAAGAATAATGAAATCGGGGCATCTACTCTGAAACACACCCAAAGTCGTCTTTATTCAATCAACAGAGGTAGAGAAGACAAAAAAACAAACTCAGCTTGAGCAACATAGTAAGACCCCGTTCTCTACAAAAAAAATGTAAAATTTAGCCGGGCGAGGTGGCATGCACCTGTGGTCCCAGCTGCTTGGGAGGCTGGGGCAGGAGGACCACCTGAGGCCAGGAGTTTGAGGCTGCAGTGAGCTATGATCACACCACTGCACTCCAGCCCGGCTGACAGGGAGAGACCTTGTCTCTCTAAAAAAAAAGACAAACCCATAAAATAAAAAGCAGACAGGGCCCTGTCAACAAAGGCCCTTCAATTTCTCAAAATTTGAAGACACACCATCTTCTTACTTCTCCCCACCTTAAAAGGATAAGTTTGGATACGGGTGATCGGAGAATTAGGAGAAATCTTATCCCATGATTCAGAGCACCCTAAGGGCACAGGATGGAGAGGCTGGTTCTAGGCCTGCTCCAGACCCAATGCTGGGGAAAGTCCTCGGACATCTCCGGGCCTCTGTAAAGGGTGGTGTGGCTGGGCTTCAGGGGCTCAACCTGGCTGCACCACAGCCACTTGCTGAGGTTCTATTTAAATGCTTATGCCCCTCCTCCCGCTGAGTCTGACTCAGGGGGTCTCTCATGGGGCCCAGCACCCCAATTTTTAAAAAGCACCAGGGAATTCTGAAGCCCAGGCCTGACAGCCCCAGCCAGCTGTGGAAGCTGGTAGGCCCAGCTACAGCTTCTCCCCAGTATCAACCCAGCGAGTCCTGTGCTCAGCTGCCTCTGCCAATCACACACCAGTTCCTGTGCATGCAAATCTTCTTCATGCATTTATCTCATCTGTCCAATGACACTGACTGCTGAACCCATATCCCCTAAGGTAATTAAAGCACACAGTGCATATTTTGGAAGGAGTGTGGAAGTGGAGGTCAGGAGAGTAAATTTCCACCTGGACACTGCCCCCCAGGGTGGCTGCCTCCTTAGCTGATACCACCTCTGCCAACGTCAATGGCAAAGGGCCGGGAAGGTCAGGCCTCCAAGGCCAGGGGCTCCTCCTCCTGCACTCTGCTGATGCTCAATGCAGAGCCCTCCCGACCCCTCGCTGGGGTTCTGAGTTGGGGATAGGCCAAGTCTCCCAAGGCAGCCTCTCTGGGACTCACTGATTTAGCTTCCCAAGTGGCGTCAGCTGGTCTCTGCCACGTCACTGACAGAAGCAGAGACACTCTCTCTCTAAAGATCAGCCGTTCAAAGCAGGGTGACATTTGCCAGAATACATTTTCAGGGCCTGTAAATCAAATTCTGAGCCTCAACCACTTGACAGCTCTTAAAAATAGTCTGAGTCCATATTAGGCAAAAAGAAGGCGACAAAAGACGACTTGATTGAGGTGGTGTTTTTTTTTTTAATTTTTATTTTTACCCTCATTTTATTTTAGCTGGCTGATTGATGGCTATCTTTCCAAATAGAATCAATGTGCCTGTGGTGTCTGAAACCTAAGATTAGCAAAATCGTAATGGGTGATGTATTCTTTAAATGTTTCCACTCATAAGAGAAATTTTGCCTCCTGGCTACCACGGGCACAGCAGTCCACAGCTGAGCCCTCCACGAGGCCACGCACCTACCTCCTGGATATGGGCCACGATGCCAGCCTGGGTCTCAATGTCCAGCTGTTTGATTCTTTCAATGAACTCCTCTTTCCTCTCACACTGCGGAGGGTTACATGTGTTAATGGAAGCACTGTTCAAGTGAGGGCGAAGCTGAGCCCACCACGACCACAGAATGACAGTTTCAAAAGGAACCACCCACCCCGGGCTTCTTCATAATGAAGAACGCTGTTGTCCTCCTGCCGGCCCTTACGCTGATGTGTCTCTAGTGGTTGCCGGGACCACCTACATCAGAATCACCTGGGGAACTTGTTCTTAAAACTCCCATCCGTAAGCCCCCACCGAGATTGAAAAGACCAGGGCGGAACACAGAACGCTTCGTTTTAAACAAGCTCTCCAGGTGATTCTTAAATACGTAAAGACAGGGAACACCTGGTTTAAGCCAGGGGGTGGCAAACGTCATGTGTAAAAAGCCAGATGGTAAATATTTTAGACTCCGTGGGCCATTTGGCCTCTGTCACAACTACCCAGCTCTGTCGTTGTAGTGGGAAACCAGCCACAGACAATATGTGAAGGCAGGCATAAGGCTGTGTTCCAATAAAACTTTATTTGAGAGAGGGTCTCGCTGTCACCCAGGCTGGAGTGCAGTAGCATGATCATGGCTCACTGCAGCCTCAAACTCCTGCACTCAAGTGATCCTCGTGCCTCAGCCTCCTGAGTAGCCGGCAGGCATGCGCCACCATACCCAGCTAATGTTTTCTATTTTTTTCTGAAGACAAGGTCTCACTATGTTGCCCAGGCTGGCCTTGAACTCCCATCCTCCCCGACCTCAGCCTCCCAAAGTGCTGAGACTACAGGCATGAGCCACCGCACTCGGCCCAATAAAACTTTATTTGCAAATATAGGCAGCAAGTCAGATCTGGCCCACAGGCTGTAGTTTGCAGATCCTTGCTCTAGCAGTTACTACACTGGGGACGATTTGCTAATGGTACCCTGGCCTGAGGGATCCCCATCTCGCCTCCTGCCCAAGGTGCCCTGGTACTAGAAACAGCTGCCACCTAAAACAATGGCCACTCTCTTCCAGGAACCCAGCGGCCTTCTGTCATACTGGACTGAAAGGAGCATCCTCCCACCTAAGCTAAGGGCTGGTTCCAGTCCCACAAACCCAATATGAGAAGGCTGGGGGAGCTCCCTCTGCTGCAGCCCTGCCCAATCCCTACCTGGACGGCACAGCCCAGCACCAGGAGCAGCACCTTCTTGATTTCCTCCATGCTCTTCCCTAGATCAAGAAAGCAACACATTTAACTCAGCTTAACTGCTGGTACAATTTCAGTGACATGTTTACTGTAGAGGAAAAGAAATCAGATAAACAAAAAAATCATCTCTCTACTCTGTGACATTCACTTAGGTATACACACTCCATCGATCTTCCATGTGAGGCTTTATTTACTTTTTATTTTATTTTGAGACAGGGTCTCACTCTGTCACCTAGGCTGGAGTGCAGTGGCAGGCCCACAGCTCACTGCAGCCTTGACCTCCCGAGGCTCAAGTGATCTTTTCACCTCAGCCTCCCTAGTAGCTGGGACTATAGACATATACCACCATGCCCAGCTAATTTTTGTATTTTTTGAAGAGATGGGTCTTTGCCCTGTTGCCCAGGCTGGTCTCAAACTCCTGGACTCAAGTGATCCGCCCACCTCAGCCTCCCAGGGTGTTGGAATTACAGGTGTGAGCCACCATACGCAGCCTTATTTACTTTTTAAACCAAATGAGAATTCTGTACATAACTATTTGAAGCCCCATTCCATTCAAATATGTCATAAATATCTCCCTGTGATAATTAATGAACCGTAACATCAGCATCCCTTTTTAGCACATCAGGTAAGCAAAGTACACAATGGGAGAGGACAACTCCCACAGGAAATACTGAGTCGACACTAAAATAAGGCTGTATACAACCTCCCCCTTTTTATCATGCAAATTTCCAAACAGACACGGGAGGACAGTATAATGAACCTCCCCAATACACTCAGCCTCACATGATCAACATTCTGCACCTCTCACTCTACCTGCCTCCTCCGTCCCTCTTTAAGTTTGTTTGGCTGGAGTATTCTAAAGTAAATTCCACAAAACAACATAAAGACATCCTTTTTTTTTTTTTTTGGGGGGGGGGATACAGGGTCCACTCTATTGCCCAAGTTGGGGTGTAGTGGTGCAAACACAGCTCGCTGCAGCTTCCATCTCCTGGGTTCAAGTGAT
>NW_012116265.1:2175901-2190078 GCF_000951035.1 Colobus angolensis palliatus | reverse complement strand
TGAGCCACCGTGCCTGGCCCTAAAATATGTCAATCTAAACAATGTTATAAAGAATATCACGGTAGCTAATTCTTTATGCATTCCCTTTTTCAGCTTTTCGTATTGACAAACTGCCCTGCAGACAGGCTCTACCATTTCACCATGGGACATATGTGGTGATTCCCATTTTCCTACCCTTGACCAGCATTTACCCTACCACTCTTTCTCAACTTTGTCAATCAGGCCAAAAATCCTGTTTCGTCATTCTCAGCTCTCTCTGATTGTGCTTGAGGCTGAATGCATCTTCACCTGTTTATCTATCTCAAACACTTAAATGGCAGTAGAACACCTGGGCCTAGACGACGGGCCTGGTCACCCAGGAACTGTGTGTCCCAGACAAGCCATATTCTGTCTCCAAGCCTCAGTTTCCACATCTATAAAATGGCCTGGGTAATGTGCAGGGTTCCCTTTCAGGTAAAAAAAAAAAAAAAAAAGAAAAAAAGAAAAAGAAAGAGAAAAAAAAAAACTATGTGTTCTGACTTTTTCATTATATTCTGTTGTATTTGAGGAAGAAAGGACATACCAGAAATAGCTTTCTTCTCTTGAAAGACTTAACCAACTCACACACTAGGCTACAGTGGCTCAAAGCATCAAAGACTGCTGGGATGAAAAAACCAGACCACCGTCCTGAGAACCAATGCTGTGGTTCATTTCAGATCCCTGAGTACAAGTAGTGAATGAATATGCGACCTCCTCCTAAGACCCCTCAACTGAGAAATAGCTAAAATTGGCTTTCCTTGAGATAATGACATCATTGTCAAGCCTCAGAACTGGGAACTGGGGGTTCACTGAACCAGAAACACACCCCGCCCCCTAGCCTGAAGGCAGGGCAGGGAGAGACTGGTGGGCTGGACCACAGGGTCTAAAGGCCACTTTCCTGCTCTGGAGGACACACCTGAGAAAAAGGCTCAGCGTTGCAAAGCAATCTTCTAAGGTTTAATCCTTCTCTTGCTAGTAAGTTTAGAGATTCGTCAATATTTGAAATGGAAAAATTCTCAAAGTCTTAGTATTATTATTTTTTTTACCTGAGATCTTTTATTTGGCCCAAGACACTCTAATCCACAGAAAAAATATCACCACAGTGACTCACTTCCCTATTAACACAGAGCTATTCATCAGCCACTTAACTTTAGTTTCGATAAAGAGAAAAGGGGCCTGGCACGGTGGCTCATGCCTGTAATCCCAGCATTTTGGGAGGCCGAGGTGGGAGGATCACTTGAGGTCAGGAGTTCGAGACCAGCCTGGCCAATGTGGTGAAACCTCGACTCTACTAAAGATACAAAAATTAGCCAGGCGTGGTGGCATGCGCCTGTAACCCCAGCTACTTGAGAGGTTGAGGCAGGACAATCACTTGAACACAGGAGGTGGAGGCTGCAGCAAGCTGAAATCGCTCCACTGCACTCCAGCCTGGGTGACAGAGGGAGACTCTGTCTCAAAAAAAGAGAGAGAGAGAAAAGGGAATGCCCACATGAGTGTTAACAAAGCCTCCAATCAGTCTTTCTGACAGTGCTTGCCGGCTCAGCCCAGGTCACCCACCTCCCCCTTTCCCTTCTGTCGGCCCACAGATCACTGGCAAGGGCTCATCGCATGCCCATGCTGGATATAAGAGGCACAGACCCTTCCCTGCCATCACTGGCTTGTCTTCCTACAATGAGACTCACTTTTTGAAAGGCCACTCACCAGGTACTGTACCCACCAGAGGAGCTGAAACACTAAGAAAGCACTTAAGGGTCTGAGATCAGCCTAAACAGAAGTCAGGGTTTGCACAGAAAATCTTTATGTACTCTATTCACAGCAAAGTCCCCAAAGGAACTAATTACATCACACTGTAGAATCATTTAGACAACTCTGGTGATCCATTTCCCCAGCCCAAAGCAGATTACAACAGCAAATTAAAAGGGGGAAAAGGGCTGGAGAAGCTCACTGATGGTGTTCTGAGAGCAAGGAAGAGAGCAGGAACCTTGCTCACACACTGGAGGGCTCAAAACTACACTCTGAGGCCAGGTGAGTGGCCCACACATGTAATCCCAGCACTGTGGGAGGATGAGGCAGGAAGATCGCTTACATCCAGGAGTTCAAGACCAGCCTGGGCAACATACGGAGACCCCCACCATCCCTGGTTTTTTTTTTTTTTCCTTTTCTGTTTTTCTTTTTTGAGATGGAGTCTCGCTCCATTGCCAGGCTGGAGTGCAGTGGCTCAATCTCGGCTCACTGCAATCTCTGCCTCCTGGGTTCAAGCGATTCTCCTGCCTCAGCCTCCTGAGTAGCTGGGACTACAGGTGTGCACCACCACACCCAGCTAATTTTTGTATTTTTAGTAGAGATGGGGTTCCACCATGTTGGCCAGGCTTGTCTCAAACTCCTGACCTCAAGTGATCTGCTTGCCTTGGGCTCCCAAAGTGCTGGGATTACAGGTGTGAGCCACTGCGCCCAACCAAGATCCCATTTCAATTAAAAAAAAAAAAAATTAGCCAGGCCTGGTGGTGCACTGTTTGGGAGGCTGAGGTAGGAAGATTGCCTGAGCCTGGGAGGTTGAAGCTGAAGTGAGCTTTGACTGTGCCACCACACTCTAGCCTGGGTGACAGAGCAAGACCCTGTCTCCAAAACAAACAAAGAAACAAAAAACAACATGGCAAAAACAATGCTCCGAGGCTGCTCGGTGACAGAGCAAAGGGTTCTACTCCCTCAGCACCCTGCAATCACACACCATGACAACCCTGAATTAATTCATTCCCTCATTCATCCCAACACCCATCAGACATCAAGAAAACACTCAATCTGACCCACAGCACAGGTTAGAAAAGCATGGATTCCTGTCTGCTAAGGTTTGTAACAGGAGGAAAAAAGGCTTTAAATACAGAGAATTAAGTTTAGAAAAATATTACTAGGAAAAAACTAAACTCTTTGGTGATGAACAAGTTACTAAGAAATTCACCTCTGCCCTCATTCAAATGAAGCAGAGCAGTGCTCGTTCTCACCAGGCTGAGTAAATAGAAACATTTGCTTATAACAAATGCATCCTGTGATCCCCACCCCTACAGATTCCTATAAATTTTTTTTTTTAAAGCGCCCAGGGTGGGGAGTAGAAGTTTCCTCATTTCTCATGAGAAGCCGATGCCCAATTTCTTTCAGGATTTCAGTCGTAAGAGAAACCGCTATTTCCACAAATCTACCAGATTGTGGGTTTTGAATAGTTTCAAAACACAGCAGATTCCCTCCTGGGTCCTTGCCAGTAGGACTGGCTCAGTAACACAGTCAGGCAGGCCAAGATCAAACAAACCTACAGACAGCTCCCTGCCAAGTACCTACTATGTGCTGGGAGCCAAACCAGAGATCTGAAAGCTGATAAGTGCTACAGGAAGCCGAGAAAGGAACTTCTAATTTGCAGCAAGGCCCAGGGCAAGGATTCTAAAGGGAATAACCTCTGAGCTGAGTTCCACAGATGAGGAGGAGACAGACCTGTTCGGTAGGCAAGTGTGGGCTTTCCAGGCCCAGGGAACAGCATGTGCGAAGGCCACGGGGTGACAGAGCATGCTGCTGGTCAAATTATAAGTGCTTTGGGGTTACACTTATAGAGCTGGTGTTCAGAGGGAGAAATGGGGGCAGGTTATAAAACGACGTGGATTTCTACACCAAAAAAAGTCACAAGCAACCGCTGGGAGCGGGGATCGAGAAACATCAGACAGGACACACTCCACACTTAACACAACTACACTCTGTCGAGTATAGGAGAACCCCCGGGGGACTCCCAGGACTTTCTGAATGAATAGCTGAGTCTAAGAAAAACCTTATCTTACTACCTGCTTCCTGGAGTCTTGACACAAAGAAATTCACCCCAGCCTATCTTAGCAGAAACGCAATGCAGACAGACAGGTCAACATAAGCTATATAGAAAGCTGCAGATGTTAACAGTCATAAGCTTCCAAAACAGAAGGGAAACTGCCAGACAGCACATGTTTCTAAGTGCAGAGGTGAGGATAGAAAAGTAATTGGACAATTAAAATACATCATCCTCTAAAATGTGCATTATATCACGGTTTGAAAACTTCCCGACTTGCTAGCCCTGAGTCCATGGCAGACATGATTAGTCAATCACAGCACTTTCTGACTCAGGGTGGAACTAGGTCTCAGAATCCTTCTGAACACCGCACTCCACAGACTACCAGTTAATGGACATTAACACATGGAACAAAACCTATCTTCCTTCCATGACTGGTATATAACCTCGAGAGTCCTTTTTGACTCTACTCTTTGATTCTTTAAGATGCAGCCATGCACATGGTTCAGAAGACACTTTTTTTTTTAGAGTCTCGCTCTGTCGCCCAAGCTGGACGGAGTGCAGTGGTGCACTCTCGGCTCACTGCAACCTCAACCTCCCGGGTTCAAGCGATTCTCCTGCCTCAGCCTCCCAAGTAGCTGGAACTACAGGCACCCACCACCACACCCGGCTAATTTTTGTATTTTTTAGTACAGACAGGGTTTCACCATGTTGGCCAGGCTGGTCTCGAACTCCTGACCTCAAGTGATTCACCCGCCTCGGCCTCCCAAAGTGTTGGGATTACAGGTGTGAGCCACCACGCCCAGACAGAAGACACTTTCTGATTTCTGGACACAGGAACTAAATCTTGTTGTGTATAAGCGATGACTGAAGTGTGAAGCTGGGGATTTAAGCAATGGCAGGCAAGCATCCCTGTCCAAGAGGGAGCCCTTCCTGCTCCAAACTACATACCCTCTGCCCTTGCTGGGGTCGAAGGACAGTGACTCCTGTCCACAGACGAATAGGGGTCAGAGATAAAGCAGTGAAACTGATTCCTCTGTCTTGCTAACTCAGCTCCCCACAACCACAAAGGCCCAGGACCTGCAAATCACCAGCCAGGCTCAGGGTTTAACCCTCACAACCTGGAAGGACTGACCATATTCCGTAGAGTAACTTTGCCCTTTCCTCCTACAGACCACCATTACTGCACCGTAATATACGGTATGCTACCATGTGACTTAATTCTGAAAGCAATCCCCTGAAGACGGTATGATGACTCCATCTTAGAAACAGAACGATGTAGCTCAGAAAGGCTGAGTCACAGAACTAAGATCTGTTCCTGGGTCCACCACCACCTACCATCTCCTAACTTATTTCCGTTTCCTTCTAAAGCAGGGAGCTATGTGGTTTCGCTTCTGATCCCTGTGATCCCAGGCAGGTTAGTTAACCAGCGTTTGCTGACTGAGTGAGGTTAACTGTTAGCATCAACTACCTGGGTTAGAACAGCAAAGAGAGCAGTTTCAGTTTCTCTCTTCCACGGCACATACGTGTGCTTACTGATTCTACATTCTCTTTTCTTCTGGCTTATATGCTGGTGTGAACCACTGACTGCTTTCCCTGGTTTTGTACTTAAAAACCAGTTATTTCATAAGGATGCTCATGAGGCTGTCACAGTGATTTGAAAACAGCAGTGCACCGAACACAACCCTGTGGTCTCTCCTCAGTACACAGGCACACCCCAGCACCACGCGGGTGCAGCTCTCAGGGCCCTCCTGAGGCCTCAGCGTACAACGGGAAGAGCTGTTGATTACTGTAACAGTCGGGGGTACTTCCCGGCACTGCCGAGGAGTACTAGAGGTAGAGAGTTCCCTGTGGGTGGGCTCAGGGGGAGGCTCCATCACATGTGTCCCCGCCCACAGGGAAGGAGGCAGGCGCCTCTATACACGGGCTCACATTCTGGGGAGCGGCCACTGTGAAATCCTCATGTCACCACACGTGCCCCCCACCATTAACATCACCAGGCACACACATTTATCAAACATGGACTCTGGCAGGCGCTAAGCCGGGTGCCTGTGTGGAATGGTGCAGGAGCCTCCCGGGGCACCCTGACCAGTGGCCCTTTACCCCAGTGTCTCTCTGCTGCCCGTATCAAGTCGGTCCCACCCCCACAGATACCCCAGCACCACCATGCACAACAGACGTCAGCTGCCCCCAGGTCGTGTAGAACACTTTGCAATAGCCCCTCGGAGCACTCTCACCCCAAAAATGACCTCCTACCCCACCTGCCTGCCACGGCTGCAGAAGCTGAGAGCGCGAATTCATTTCCCAGCACCAAACAACTGAAGACCAGAAAAGCAGAATCAGCCACAAGCCTGCGGCTTGAGACCTGAGTTTGCCCTGGGAGGGGGCGAGGAGCTAGGGCAGGCAGGGGATGCTCTGGGAAAGGGTCCCTCCCAACCGCCAGGTAGAAAACTCAAACATAAAGACCTTTGACAAACAGCATCTCTTCCCTCCTCTGCAGACAGCAACGGCCACAGAGAGCAGGCCTGCTGGAAGCCATGATGTGGCTGTTGCAGCCAGCGGCGCGTTCTCTGTGTGCCCGGGCCATTGCTAGGAAGTTTACTAACAAAGTCTGGTCTCCAGGCAGATCCGCGGGTGCTCGGAGGCCGGCGTGTGGGCCGCGCTGTGACGCTCAGCTGGGCTTGGTGTCAGCCAAACTCTGCAGCTTCCTAGCAAAGGAAAGCCTCGGCTCCTGGCCTAAGTGCCCCAGCACCACACATGGACTGGAGACCTCGTTTCTGGATCCAAAAAGCAGCACAGAAGCAAAGAAGCGGGATGGAAATGGGGTAGTTTGAAACAGCATTTGGTTGCTTTTCTGAACCTTCTCTCTCAAGGATGAAAGAGGAAATTTTACAACAATCAAAATGCCTGAAAGATTAGTTTTCTTTTTCTTATTTCTTCCCTCTCATTCGAAGGCCCCAAACTTTTTGCAGATATGAAAATTATACACACACACACACACACACATGTACATTTAAACACAGGATTAGAGAATTATGGCCAGGAGAAATAAAATAAAAACAACAGAGGTAAGGGGAAAGAACACAAGAATGGCTCATGAAGCCGGAGTGGCCGACCCTTAGCCTCCACACCACACAGTGAGCAGGCATGGAGCCCGGGGCAGGACTGGGAGGGCCGCAGGGCCAGGAAGACAGGGCTTTTGATTTTTAAAAGCACAATCTCAGCAGGAAGACGGCTCCCCACAAGCAGGACTCTGAGCCTGTGCCTGGGTTGCCAGGGTGGGGGTCAGCAAGCCTCGGGCACACCCAGCCCTCACAAGCTCCCGGGGCCCCCTGAAGGAAGGCAGGGCTGTGCCGTGAAGGAAGGCAGGGCTGTGCCGTGAAGGAAGGCAGGGCTGTGCCGTGAAGGAAGGCAGGGCTGTGCCGTGAAGGAAGGCAAGGCTGTGCCGTGTGGGCTACGAGAGAGAGGTTTCCATGGGATCTGAAAAGCACTCCAAGGGCACGCTGGCAGGAGAGCAAATCAATACTGAGAGGGTTAAATATTAAATTCCAAGGAGTTTCAGGAGGTCTGTTTCCTCTGGCCCATGAAACCTAAACCTCAGCTGTCACAGAAGACTTCCTCCCTCCCAGGCTTGCTGCTCCTCATGGGACTCCCAGCAACTTGCACTCCCCTGAGCTCGTTCCACCTAGAACACCTTTCCTCGCTTTCTCTGTCTGAGGCCTTGCCCAGATATTGCCTCCTCCAGGAAGCCTTCCTGACCTGCCCAAGCAGAACTCATCAGCCTCCTTGCACTGGCTGTGAAGCACGATCTTGTACCATCTTCTGTCCTGGAATAAATGTCTCTGTGGACCCCGTCTTCCCTTCCTGCCTCAACACTGACTGGGGGCTTCCTGATCTGAGGTGGCCTGTTCATCTCACCAGCGGAGGGGAGCTAAAGGAGGGGCCTGGGCTGAGCTCCTTTTGAGAGCCTCTGGCTGAGGGGCAGCCAGCTAAGATGAGGAAGGATGAAAAGGTGCTCCAGCCTTTTATTTGGGGGAGGTCAGAAGTCGGGCCTTCTGGCTTCCTCAGCTGGTGCAGTAGATAGAGCAGAGTCCTGCACTCAGCTGAGAAGGGAGGTCGGTCACAGCATTTTGTGTGCACAGAACCCTGTTTCTTCGAGGTGCTTCCTCTGCTGCTGGAATGCGCACCCTCTATAACCATTGTAAGAGAGAGAAAACGTAGGACAGATGGCCAGGCCACTGAACAGCAATAAATGAAACCCCAAGGCTCTTCTCAAAGGTTCCAGTGGTATTCAGATAGGACCCTGTAGGGTGTGCATATGGAGTCGCAGCTCCTCCAGGGCTCCCAGGAATCCTGCTTGGCATTTAGAATGTAAGAAACATCAGGGCAGACCGGTGATGGTAACCCTCTTGCTTGGAACCAGTGGCCGACTGTCCACAAAAGTAACCATCTGTGCAATTTATGGTGTGAAATCTGTCTTTCAGCTATGGAGACCTCCATGCCGTGTGCCTCTGAATGAGCTCCTCCACTCTCTGGGCTGGGCTTCTGCACCTATAAGGCTCATTCTCTTCCATTCTAAATGGCTTCGGTGGGATCAGCCATGTGTAAGTCTGGAAACCACTATTACACTTGGATACAAACCCTGGAAGAAAAAACAATGCTCTCTTCCAGCACAACTGTCCTGTGATTCATCGCAGAAAGTAATTTGCTAACACCCTGGCTTCCCGTCAGACAAATCTAGTCTTTATTTGTGCGTGTGGCACAGTGACAGGCCTGGCTGCTGAGAAAGATGCTGAGAAGCCAGAGCTGGAGGGACCCCAGAGCTGGTGTAGCTCCATCCAGCATCCTCCCTCACTGCTCAGACAGCACAGACATGAGCTCTTGCTTCTCACAGGCTTCTCGTAGAATACACTCATCAGTAACCGCGGAAGACGTTTAATAGCTGTGTAGCTGGCAAGATGCTGAAGGTGGTTTTCAGGGAGTCATCTCAGGCCTAGGGAAGGCAGACAAGCAGTACTGGGCAGAGAATGAATCTCACCTGACCCTGACCACCGACAGCTGGCCTTCTTATCTGTGACAGCAAGTGGGTAACGCCTGTCGCGGGCCCCAGCTTGATGGGGGAGCCAAGTGGAGAGAGGAGAGAGGAAGACAGAAAGGCAGGCCCTCTGCATGGATGCTGTATTTACTGAGCACCTACTACATGCCAGGTGGTATGTAATGTCTACATTCTAGACATTAGAATGCACTGACCACAGCAACAAAAACCCCAGGATTCCTGTTCTCAGAAGAGCGTGCACCCTAGTGGGGGAAAAGCATGCAATGCCACAGAGGGTAAAAAAATAAGTGAACAGTATCGTCTATTCTCAGGTGCCAAAAGGTACGGAGAAGGGAAAGCAGAGCGGGACAAAGAAGACGGGGCATGTGGCAGGAGAGACAGGGGCCACAGTGTGGTGTTCACACAGTTTGCTGGCAGAGGGACCGGCAGGCGCACAGGCCCTAGTGCCCAGAGCGGGCTGCAAAGTGACAGTCGGCTGACTTGAGGAGGGGGCTGCTCGGGCTGCCATGCTGGGAGCAGACTGCAGGGGGTAGGGGTGAGGACACTGCTCCGGGGAGCAGCCAGGCAGAAGCAGGGTAGCTGGCGGTGGGGAGGAGGGCTGCAGAGGAGAGCTCAGCTTCTGGGGGTGCACTGAGGGTAGACCCAGGATGCCAGGCGAAGGCACAGATATGAGTAAAAGGGAAGGATAAGGATGGCGGAGGGGAAACAAAGCAAAGGACACTCTACGGCACTCTGGCCCCAGAAGCCTGCATACTGCGTCACTACGGGGGCTGGCTCTTATAAGAGCCGTCACATAAAAGTGAGGGCGGGGGGTTCAAGCAGGGCCCAGCCAGAGCCCAGGCCGTGCTCGGAGAAGCAGAGACTACAGCAGTGAGGCACCAGACAGACCCTCCCATCCCCAGGGGCACGGGTGCAGCTGAGAGCGAGCTGCAAAACCACAGCACCATCAGAGCAGAAACCCAGAGACGGTCCCAGGGGTGGACACAGCGTAAGGGAGTGAGGAGTTTGGGCCAGGACAGGCTGAGGAGAGATTTCAAATGCAGTTTTCAGTATACAAAGTACTGTTTCGTAGTCATTGCACCGTCCTTGACTTCCACCCAGGATAGGAAGAGAGTGAACACCCTTCTGTCTGATGGGTGAGGGGGGGTTAAGTGAGACATACGGAAAAATTGTAAGTTGTGACACCTCCCTTTTTTAGGTCAGAGAGAGGGGACAAATGCGTAGACTCTCAGGGTCTTTTAGTATCATTGTGCTGGGGGACAGCGGGTGGACCAGATGCTCTGCTGGGATCTGGAATCAGGGAGCTTGTGACGCTATGTGCTCAAAACAGAAAAGTTACCCCAAACTATAAAAAATGTTATAAATAACAGTACAGTGTCAGCATCCACCAACAAGAGTACAAAGCAAGCCCCTGACACACGAGGGGGACAGATTTAGTTAAAAAGCACACACACACCCCACCCCAGGCAACCATACAAATTAAAAAAAAACACCAACTTTGTTCTTTGTTTAAAAAGAAACGAAAAAAGCTTCACACATCTATTTTTACAATTTAAAACTGAAAATGCTATTTCATAAATCCATCTCTCTGCCCCCAGCACTGGTGTCTGCATCTTCCTGCTGGTGGATGTTCCCTGCCAGCCTCCTCTGCTCTCAGAGCACCCTGGGACTCCTGTCAAACCTACTCATCTGTGCACCCAGCTCCCGGTCCCCCAGCCCTGACACGCTGCCCTCCATGTGCAGCCTGCTGAGGCCACCGTCTAGCATGTCAGTCAGCGCGGCCTGGGGCCCCCTGAGCCCTTGGTGATGGGTAAGTTATTCCCGTCCTTCACTTTCCCGGCGCTCACTGTCCAGTTTCTCTAACTCCGCCTTCAGAACTGCGAGCAGCTGATTCATGTCGGCTGATTATACGCCATGGGGGTCCCAGGGACATCCAATTCACCTGTCAACCATCGAAAACCAGCTTCCCCTTAACGTTCTAAAAACTGAATTGTGGTTAGGGTTGTACAACTTTGTATATTTATGAAAAAAATCACTGAATTATACACTTACGATGGGTGTATTTTATAGCATGCAAATGATACCTCAACAAAGCCGTTAAAAAAAATCAGCATCTGCCGGGCGCGGTGGCTCATGCCTGTAATCCCAGCACTTTGGGAGGCCGAGACGGGCGGATCACGAGGTCAGGAGATCGAGACCATCCTGGCTAACACGGTGAAACCCCGTCTCTACTAAAAAATACAAAAAACTAGCCGGGCGAGGTGGCGGGCGCCTGTAGTCCCAGCTACTCGGGAGACTGAGGCAGGAGAATGGCGTAAACCCGGGAGGCAGAGCTTGCAGTGAGCTGAGATCCGGCCACTGTACTCCAGCCTGGGCGACAGAGCGAGACTCCGTCTCTTAAAAAAAAAAAAAAAAAAAAATCAGCATCCACATCTTTACAGATGTTTCTGTTTGGCAGCAGACCTGAGGTGGGGACCTATGTTCTCTGCCCATGGACAATCTCTGTGGTGTTGGGAGGTGCCTCACGGCAGTGGGGCAGAGAGGACAGGCTTCCAGACGGCAGTGGAAGGGGAGACACCTGCAGGGGTGAGAAGAGAGGGAGCGCCAGCAGGAAGGTGGGCAAGCTATGCAGGTGACATCGGAGCTGAAGGGAGGGGTGAGAAAAGGCAGGGAGAAGGATCCGTTTAATATTGGGTTCAACCATACACAATGGCCATTTTCATAGGTCAAAAAAGGCTGAATATTGCAATCGCCTACAGTTAAACCTAACCCATGGATGTCCACGTGTGACAGACGAAGCAGCTCAGGTTTGGGGGCGGACAGAGCAGGTTTCCAATCAGCCCCTCTGCTTACAGGCCAACTGGCCAAGGGCATGGCACCCAAACCATGGCACCCAAACCCTCGGAGCCTCAGTTCTCTCACTATAAACGGAAATGGGCGCAGCCACACCGCAGAAGCACGTTTTCATTCCTTTAAAAACAAATTTTAATTAACTAATTAAAGATAGAGTCTTGCCTGTCATCCAGGCTGGAGTGCAGTGGCACAATCATGGCTCACTGTAGCCTCGACCTCCTGAGCTTAAGCCATCTTTCTCAGCCTCCCAAAGTAGCTAGGACTACGAGTGTGTGTCACCATGCCCAGCTAACCTTTTTATTTTTTGTAGAACTAGTCTCTCGCCACCACGCTCAGCCTTTCTTTTGTTTTGTTTTGTTTTTTTTTTTGAGACGGAGTCTCGCTCTGTCGCCCAGGCTGGAGTGCAGTGGTGCGATCTCGGCTCACTGCAAGCTCCGCCTGTCGGGTTTACGCCATTCTCCTGCCTCAGCCTCCCGAGTGGCTGGGACTACAGGCACCCGCCACCTCGCCCGGCTAGTTTTTCATATTTTTTTTAGTAGAGACGGGGTTTCACCCTGTTAGCCAGGACGGTCTCGATTTCCTGACCTCGTGATCCACCTGTCTCAGCCTCCCAAAGTGCTGTGATTACAGGCTTGAGCCACTGCGCTTTCATTCAATTTTTAACGCAAGTTCAATGGCAAGCACAGGTGGGCTTGCTAAGGAGTCACTGTCCCCCTCTCTTGCTCCTCCAGTATCTATCTCCAGGGTAGACGCAACAACAGGAGTAAGCTACCGCCAACCTCTACAGGCATCCCTCTCACCTCCTCCCGTAACACCAGCCCCAAATAAACCAGGAAGGCGGCAGAGTTCTGCTTAGCAAAACAGGCTCCATTTCCCTGAAGTTACCAGAAATCATGAGAGTGCCCCCGTCCCTGGAGCCCAGGGCTGTGGCCAGCATGGACTGCATTTGGCATCCTGCCTTTCTCCGGAGGAGCCGTGAAATAAAGCCGGAACACACATGGCCCCATGACAGAGCTGGCAAGTGAGCAGAACCAAAGGCTCCCTGCTACTAACACGTGAAGTAGGGGAGGGCGCTTGCTGTTAGGGGCCACCAGGAGGACCGGGGGTGGCCTCTGCAGAGTCCCCATGTAAGGCAATGGTGCCCATAGGCCAGAGCGTGGAAGACTAACAGGGGTCCAGGGAAGCTCTTCCTTCTGGCTCATGCAGACAAATGGCAGACACCTCAGCCAGCTGAAGCCCAGAAAGCACGCCCCCATGGAACAAGGAAGCCGCCGCTGATGTTCTCAGGGCGGTGGCACTAAAAGAGGACTACTCTCCCACCAGCTATGCCCTCAGCTGGTCACTCAGTGAACTCTTCTGAAGTCTCAAGGCCACTTTAGCTACTGTCACACGGACAGGAGAGGGGATGGCCAGGCTGCAGTGAGGCCAGGATGAGGAGACACCAACAGACGGAAGCCTGAGTCCCTTTTGGAAACGCCTCTAATGTTTAGGATCCACGGTCTATTGCCATCCTACAGGTGCGGCTTTTCCTGTGTTCCTTGATCCCTCAGCTATTCCAGGAGGCCCCAGACCTAGGGTTCCAAAATGATAAGGTCTCCATCAGAACAAGGGAAGCCCTAGCCAGTGAGAGTAAGTCTGTCCCTGGGGCCTGCGACTTCTGCCCACGAGCTATGGGTGCAGGTAAACACATGCAAAGGTGAAAGGAACGCAAGGCATCACTCCATGTAATGCACCCAGGAAGTTACCTGACAGGCAGAGATTAAGTTCTGACTTCCTGTAAGATGCTAGGAGGACATTTAATTTTGTCTTTCTTTTTTTCATTTTATAATTAGAGATGAGGTCTCACTATGTTGCCCACGCTGGTCTTAAACTCTTGGGCTCAAACGATCCTCCTGCCTCAGTCTCCCAAAGTTTTGGGGTTATAGGAATGAGCCACTGCACTGGGCCTCATTGAGTCCTTCAAACTCACACTGAGTGTCAGAGACTGCAGGGGCCTAGAACGCGTGCCTACCAGGAGAGCTGAGTCCAGCAGGCAGACGTAAGACAGATCAGTGAGCTCCATCACTGAGCATGAATGAAGCCTCGCAGGACCCCAGTGAAGACAGATGTTCTCTAAAGAGATTCTTACTCTCCTGTCTAAGGTCCCACACTCCCTGATGGTGTCAGTTGATTCCACACTTACTGAGGAAGTGAGTCCACCAGATGGTATGACTCAGGCACCTAAACCCAGACTCATCTTCTCAGGAGGAACAAGGCAGTGGCCTCGCCAGCCTCTACACACACATCTGAGGGGTTGGGAGGCTTCACTCTTTTTTGTTTTTGAGACAGAGTCTTGCTCTGTCGCCCAGGCTGGAGTGCAGTGGTGTGATCTCGGCTCACTGCAAGCTCCACCTCCCGGGTTCACGCCATTCTCCTGCCTTAGCCTCCCGAGTAGCTGGGACTACAGGCGCC
>NW_012116265.1:2172581-2175326 GCF_000951035.1 Colobus angolensis palliatus | reverse complement strand
TGAGCCACCGCGCCCAGCCGAGGCTTCAATCTTAAGGAAGAAATGTGTCCTTGGCTGAATGCCTCAGGGTAATGAACCCACTCTTTAAAATCTCAGCAAAATGATCATGTGTTTTCACTGTGCTGTCCCAAGCTGGCAGCCAGAGCTCGACGGCCAGCAGCTGCCCAACGCCGATGGCACTGCCCAGGCACCGCAGGGGGGGAAGGGAGCGGCTTTCACTCACCAGATAGTGGGTCTCTGCCAATCATCAAAACATTGGGCAAATTCATTACAATCAGCTGCTGGAGAACTTCCTGCAGAAACAAAGGGGGAAAAGATACCATTAAGAACCGGGAACAAAAATAAAGAGGGATTAAGTAAATTACAAGTAATGAAGCCCCCGGATGGGTGTGCAGCCATCCCGTGGTGACGATGACGGTGCTAATAATGACAGCAAGGAGCATGTAAGATGCAAACAAACGTGAAAGTCAAAGCCTAATTGTATTTCTGTCTTGATTGTTAGCAAATAAAAAGTATATCTACAAGAGATTTAATGGGGCTATGAAAAAAGAAAAAGCATATTTAAAAAATAAAATGAAAGCTAAAGTTATGTCTGCATAGGTAGAGAGGCCTCGGAAAAAAAAAGGCAATAGATGACACGCTCAGATAGCAGGACGATGTTTCTTTTTTAAAAGACATCCTTATTTTTATTGTATGACTTGTGCAATTAAAAAATGAGGCCAGGTGCAGTGGTTAACGCCTGTAGTCTCAACACTTTGGGTGGCTGAGGCAAGAGGATAGCTTGAGACCAGGATTTTGAGACTAAGCCTGGGCAACATAGCAAGACCCCATCTTCTCTCTCTCTCACACACACACACACACACACACACACACATACACACACACACTCTTAGCTAGGCGTAGTGGTGTGTGCCTGGGATTCCCTGCTACTCGGGAGGCTGAGGTGGAAGAATCACTTGAACCTGGGTGGTCGAGGATGCAGTGAGCTGAGATCACACCACTGCACTCCAGCCTGGCGAACAGATGGAGATCCCGTCTCCAAAAAAGAAAATAATAATGATAAGGAATAAAGATTAAAGAGATGCTACTGAGTCTTTCTAATCTGATGGTTCAGGATCCAGCACTAAGCAGGTCTTTGGTACAAGTTATAAATGAGGAGACTTCTCTTGTTTATAGCATGGACTTCCTAAGTGAGGGATACATCAGAGCTGCTCTGCACAGCCAGAGGTGGTGCCTTCCGGCCCTAACACCAACGGGCTTGGAAAGAAGACCCAGGCATCAGCTATCAGTCACGCCCGCTCGTCTGGGTACAGGCTCTCCTCAGTGTGCTGGCTGACAGCCCAGACTACCACTTATATCCCCCTAAGTATTTCTCGGGGCAGATCAGTCTTCTGTGCCCAAATGCACAAATAAGGAGATTTTAAAATTCCAATTCTGGCAGGGCACGGTCGACACGCCTGTAATCCCAGCACTTTGAGAGGCTGAGGTGGGAGGCTTGAGCGTGGAGTTCAAGACAAGCCTGGGCGACACAGAAAAAACTCGTATCTACAAAAAATTAAGAATCAGCTAGGTGTGGCATTGAGCCCTTGTGGTCCCAGCTACCCGGAGGGATTGCTTGAGCCCAGGAGTTCCAGGCTGCAGTAAGCGATGTTGCACAACTGCACTCCAGCCTGGGTGACAGAGCAAAACCCTATTAAAAAAAAAAAAAAAAAAAAAAATCCAATTTTACGGAAGACAAAAAAGAGGGTGGGTTTCATAACTATTCTAAAAGTGGCCACTATAGAAATTCTTCACCAAGAAAGTTCCTCTTAGGCCTTTAAAAAAGTGTTTCTGTTGAGACACAACTAGTTTCATAAGTCGCTCTATTGCATAACATGCGGAATCTCTATATCCAGTATGCTGCTAACTCGCTCTTGAGAAGAGGGGGATAACTACACAACCCATATGGCCCAGGTGCATATCTCAGACCATCTCTGAGTCAGATTAGAACGGGGCCGAGGCCACATGCCGGGAGAGGCATGCGTCCTTCCTTATTGTCTTTCTATGGCTCCTGTCCACACTGCCGGAGGGGATGTTAAACCGTGAGGTGTACCCCACTCCCGAACACACCAGCCCCCCTCCACTCAATGCTGGAAATCACATTTCTCCATTATCCAGGGTCACACGTCACTGCGTCAGCGACGGCTAATGCTTTCTCAAACATGTTTCAGCTGGTAAGTATCTGTATGCGTTGGATAATAGTGTGAGTTGTTTAACTGCCTCAGCCCTCCTTTAGGGCTCAGTAAAAGTCAATGTGAAAAAATTGTCTCTTAAGTGCATGAGCTCGCCAAAGGGTTCCAACACCCTCGCCCTACTACCCCCGGCAAAACACACCAGTAAAATCATGAAATCTGCTTTCCAACTCAGTGAAAGGAGGGTGCCCAACAGCATCAGCCTGTCCGTCACATAGCTCCCTCCCAGCCTCAAGACTATACTCCAGGCCAGGCACGGGGGCTCACGCCTGTAATCCAGCACTCTGGGAGGCCAAAGTGGGCGGATCACCTGAGGTCAGGGGTTCGAGACCAGCCTGGCCAACATGGTAAAACCCTGTCTCTACTAAAAATACAAAAATTAGCCAGGCGTGGTGGCACATGCCTGTAATGTCAGCTATTTGGGAGGCTGAGGGAGGAGAATCGCTTGAACCCAGGAAGCAAAGGTTGCAGTGAGCCTAGATCACACCACTGCACTCCAGCCTGGGTGACAGAG
>NW_012116265.1:2135259-2171681 GCF_000951035.1 Colobus angolensis palliatus | reverse complement strand
GTCTTTCTGAGTTGTTCCTTTCAAAACACCGTGGTTCTCCGAAGATGTAATCCTACGGCCAGAGCTACTCCCAAGTCATTAACTGGTCCCCTTAAAGGACCATCAATCACATTTCCAGCAAAAACTGGCTCAGACGCCAGGGATGTCCAGCAACATACACAATTGAGACACATTAATTCAAATGTTCTATTAGCCATCTCTAAAAAAAAGAAACAGGTGAAAATATTCAACTTTAATTAAGCCAATATAACCAAAATATAATCATTTCAACCCATAATTGACATAAAAATGTATTGAGATACTTTATTTTTTATGTTTTTTTTTTTTTTTTGTAGAGACGGGGTTTCACCATGTTGCCCAGGCTAGTCTCGAACTCCTGGACTCAGGCAATCCGCCCACCTCGGCCTCCCAAAGTACTACGGTCACAGGTGTGGGTCACCTCGCCCGGCCTTTGCATGCTTTTTTCATACAGTCTTTGAAATCAGTGTGTATGTTACACATATAGCACATCTCAATTCAGATGCTAAATATTCACTGGAATTACTTGTGTTTCCAGATTTCATGAAATCTAGAGTTGAAAAAGTACATTTGTTGGAGGTATAATATGCTGAGATTAAGAAAAAATAATAAAAAAAGTTTTTAAGAAAGAAAAAGTAGACTTGTATTCCCACGTTGTTCCAAACACATTTAAAAGTTTTCCTACAACTGAACTGAGTACCAGTTTATAAATTTAAATGAACTAGAATAAAGAATTCATTTCCACAGTCACACTGTGGTATCTCCAGGCCCTGAAGGCCACATGAGACTGGTGGCTACCGGGCCCCAACACCAGACCTTTGCCCTCCCCTGCGGCAAATGGGGTGGGGTGAGGCGCCTCTGAGCTGGCCCTCGGTCTGGCAGGGACGTGAGGAGGCTGCTGACGAGGGGACCCTCCTACATGGCATCAGAACAGAAAGCCGCTTACTTGGAGGCTGCAGCTGATGCTGTCCTGCCAGGGCACCTGGTCACACCCCAGCCAGCCACGCGTGAGGCAGGAACACAACAGGCTGGAGAGTGCAAGTCCAGTGATGCTCCAGACAGGCCCCAAATTTGCCAGCAAGCCCTCCTTGTGCCACTCTGGCCTTTGCAATGGCAGAACAAGTGCCAAGGCAAGTCTGAGGGACAACGGACACACACCAGTCTCGCTGAAGCCTCTGTCTTGTCACCAGTCCTTGTGGTCTGATGGACAGGGAGGACGAGGGTCAGGCTTGGGGCACAGCCCTCCCAGGGAAGGGTGCGGCACCGCAATCCAGGGTAGATTGTACTCCTCCTCACTCCTCTCCACTCCTCCCCACTTCTCCTTTAGGTTTGCTTTTGGATCCTAAAATAAGATTTTGCTTTTCATAAATGACTTGCTTTTCAACTGCATCCTGGAATGACTCCTCGGCCAATTAAATGCTTTAAACAAACCAAAAGAAAAGTCAACGAACCAAGGGTCAGAGGCAGGTGCGTTTGTGTTTTGGATACTGCAGGGGCCACTGGAGTCCCTCCCAGCTGGGAGAGAGCAAGGCTGAAAAGCACTTTGTAATGTAAAAAGAGGAGAGGGCCCACCCGCCTGACACCACCCTGGCCTCAAATCTAGGATCTTATTAGTCACCCCATAGGGGAGGGGTGGGGTGGGCCAGGACTCCCTCAGGAAGCGTCTGTCACCCCGGCAGGAAGACGGCAGGGGCAGCAGTTGGGTCTGCACACAGTGTCAACAAGCCTCCATTCCCGGCTCCCGACCCAGACCACAGGAAGCAAACAGGGTGGCCCAGAGCATGCTGCATCTCAAGGCCTGTAGCACTGGCTTTCCAAGGTCACAGGCGTAGAGTTCTAAGAACAGAACCAAAGAGAAAGCTGATTCTATTAGAACCCGCTGGGGACAAACATGAATGTACTTGTTGAGAAATTGGGACTGTCCCCAAAACACAGGATACAGGTGTCCCATTCCAGGCTTCATAGGCGATGAAGCTCTGACGGGGGAGGATGACGTCAGATCACAGAGGCGCCTCGTGAGGGAGTGACGCCCACGCTGGATGGTGGGGCCACTGCAAACAAGACCAGCGTCCAGGCCAACGGTCTGACGCTAAGCACTTGTCACTGTTGGCTCCAGGAGGTCACAGGCACCCTATGGTCCCCTCCGGCCTAAGTGCTCTCCTCCTCTCCTCCAACTGCCTCACACCTCATTCCTCCCAAGCAGGGTTCACTTTGCTGGGGCTTCTGCCCTCCCGAGAGGCAGGAGGGCAGAAGGACAGAAGGACAGAATGAGTGGCAGGCAGATGTCTGGAGCCTGTGCAGCAGGTAGGGACCAGGACGGGACGGGACTGGGCTAGGAAAGACCCAAGGAAAGGGGACTGAGCGCCTCCCTTCTCCACCTATGATGGCCCCTCATACCCATATGACCCTGTGTGGCTCCTGGGGCTTGTAGATGAAGCTCATTTTCTGTTTTGTCCAGTTGAGGCCATTAAACTGTTAGGGGGACAGGCCACCTCATTCCTTTTCAGCCAGTCTCTATGTGGGACTTAGAAATAGTGCATCCACTCAACCATGTTCACCTCGGGCTCAATGTCTTAGGGGCCCTAAACTGGAACCGTGCTTTCTTTTGGGACCTCCTCCCTTGGTTTGGCAACAGAGGGATTCAGGTCAAGTACCTTAAATGACATCCTTAGCCCCACTCTGAGAACAAGTATGTGGACCCCAACTCTGAGTCAACCATCTACTATGCAATCGGTCAACCACAGACTATTAAAGGCCCTAATCCTCCCCAAAACTTGAAACGGAAGCATGAAAGAGGTGTGAGATTAGAGAACAGCACTCTAACAGTCTTGCCGCAAACTAACGCTGGGGAACGGTTCAGGACACTATGGCCACTCATCCCATTTCGGAAGGCAGCAAAGAGTGCTCAAAGGTGTAAAAAGATACATAATTGTATGTACAGTAGGAAATGGATGTTGAAAAAAAACAAAACCTCAAAGGAAATATGTGACACTAAAATGACAGAATTTTTTTATTAGAGTGATTAGGACAAGAGCAAGTTTCCCCAGCATTTTCTAAATATTCTGTAAAGGTTCCCACAGACACCATTTGGTCAGAGGCATCTATTTACTATGTATTTCAGCTGTGAACGTGACAGATCCACTTAAAACACACACACACACACACACACACACACACACACGGCTGGGCGCGGTGGCTCACACCTGTAACCCCAGCACTTTTGGAGGCCAAGGCGGGTGGGTCATCTGAGGTCAGAAGTTCAAGACCAGCCTGGTCAACAAGGCAAAGCTCCAGCTCTACTAAAAATACAAAAAATTAGCCAGGCACAGAGGCATGTGCCTGTAATCCCAGCCACTTGGGAGGCTGAGGCAGGAGGATTGCTTGAACCCGGGATGCAGAGATTGCAGTGAGCCGAGATCACGCCACTGCATTCCAGCCTGGTGACAGAGTGAGACACGGTCTAAAAAACATAAAAATTAAAAAAACAAGAAACAAACAAAAAACCATGTATCTGTATCTATATATCTGTATCTACTCTTTCCTCCGAGACAATTCACCAACTATCCAAGATGAGGAATGAAGTAGATTGCCATTAAAAAAAAATACCTACAAAAACCAAGCTGCAACTTCCAGCATCTTCTCATCAGGAGAACCAAAGCCTCTCGCTTGGGAAGAACGGATGGGAGCCAGGAGCACCAAAGGGGCCTGTAACCAGTGGTGGGGACAGGGGTTCTGGGCGAAAGGCTGACTCCCAGGGTAAAAGCCCTGGAAGACAAAGGCTCAGAGGTCCCAGAAAAGGCCCGCTCAACACCTGAGGCAAAGTAAGGGCCTCCTGAAAAGACTTAACATCCTGCCAGGGCCATCTCAGCCTCTGTGCCTGCTCCAACAAAAAAGCTCATTTTCTCCGCAGGTGGGAGAAACATTACAGTCCTGGGAAGGATTTAGGTGGAAACACCATTCTGTGCACGTGGCAGAGGTGAGCTTCAGTAACCACTGGAAACACTAGGATGGCTGGACCAAGAACAACGATTTCACGAAGAAATGGAAAGAATTATTTTTCTCCTTCTAAATGAAACTGAATCTCGCAGCTTGATATTTTACCAGGAAGGAAGAATAAACGCTGCCGAAAGCCAAGCATTTAGGCCCACGGGATGCCCCTCATGTGGCTGTGAATGGGAGCTGCTAATGCCGAGTAAATGAGAGGGAAATCCCAGAAAAGTTAAGATGAACGCGCGGCACAGGCATCCAGGATGAAGGTGACGCTCACGGTTGCCAAGGAGACCAAGATGGTCCAAACAGCAAAGAGAGCCTTCCACAGAGCCAAAGCAAAACCACAAAGAATGCTGCTGTTGACCCACACACGCCACAGTCAGGACTGAAACAGCAGAAGCAGGAGTGACGTCGGCTTCCCAGGTGCACCCAGCACACCTTTAGACATCGTCTTCCCTGGTGCCCAAAGGCAGGGCATTTTCTACACCTTTAGGTCTGGTCTGGGGTTCAGATATTCAGAAGACACGCACTGTGTACACCTTGCAGCAAGCTGAGAACTCTCGGCCTGGCTGGGAGGGAGGCAGACAGTGGCAGCACAGCACAGGGAGTACTGCCAAACTGCCCAGGCAAGTCTGGGAAGGCTTCCCAGAGGAGGCAGCTTCTGAGCTGGGCTGTAGAGAATGCTTAGGAGTCTGACACGTGAAGGACAGAGCCAGGAAATATATTAACTGCTAAGTGTGGGCAGCAAGTCAACCCTTTGGTTACCCTGAGCATCAAACTGAACCATCTGCACTCTCTGCATTTCCCACGAGGGTGCCCTTCCTCCCACAGCCCCATCACCACCAGATTACCACCTGCCAGACCCTACTCGCCCTCCAAAGCTCGGCTAAAACGCCCCCTCCTCCAGGCAGCCACCTGATGCCCGATGATTTTTTTTCTCCCCCGAACTCCTAATGCTTCATCAGCCCCCTCCTGCGGCACTTTCCACCCTGTGCCGTGTCAATCAATTCCCCACGCCGAAGTGGCAAAAAGCTGCTAATAGTGACGGTTGGGAAAATTAAATCAGAAAATGTTCCTCAAAATATATAGTGAGTACACAATTTTTAAAAACCTCTTTTGTGGAAGAGGTGTCTTCTCTGTGTCTTCCATGTTGACAAGGAACCAAGATCGGAAAACCGACTGTTCTGCTCTAGCGCTGCAACCAGGGTGGTTTCTCTGCTAATTCCTGTGCCTTGAAACCTGGAAAATCTGACACCATATTCCTTAAGATTCACAGCCTGCAGCTGTTAGCAGAAGTTAAAAACATTTCAGAGTGGAAAAAAAAAAAGCTTCGAATTTGTTTTAGAATTTTCCATTAGAACTTGTGTGAGTGGAATACTGAATACAGATCTTTAAAAACATTCCAAAGTGAACTGGCAATGCTGGTTTGAATATATCATGCCTTCCAACTGTAAAATCCCAAATACAATAGTTTTATGAGCAAACTAAGCAAAACTAAATTCATTTTAAATTCCTAAACTAGAGAAGGGACTTCAGACAGGAAAAGCCTCACATGTATCCAGTGTTCCCATGTCTAGTCCAGTGCCCTAGGAGGGATGTCTAAACCCTGCACCGATGTAAACCTTCCAGAAACGGCAGGTGCTGGCTGTGCTTCAGGCAGGAGGGATGCTTTTTGAAAGCCCCCAGGAGAACCCTGCAGTCAGGAGGGACACTCCGCAGATCTCCTGCGCGGGTGTGGGAACGTCCACGCTCATGCCACTGATTAACTCTCCGTAGGACACATCTCACAACCTCTTCCTGGATGTGGCCAGAGGCAGCCCCTGAATGCATCGCAACCACTTGATGGTCAAAACAAAAACCACCTGAGGACCCAGCGCTGGCAACCAGCCAACCTCAGGCTCTTGTTACCAGAAACACCAGACAGTGGTGAGGTTCCACCTCCTTTCTCTTCCTTCCCCCCTGACATTCATGTGAGGTGGCCAGGACAAGAATTATGCGCATTTCCAGCGTGAGGGAGCAGCCGCAGCACAATGTCGCTGATCGTTTGCCAGCAGGGTCCAGGGCAAGACCAGGGTTGGAATCTCCGGCCTGGAGAGCTTCCCCCCTAGACACCGTCTTCATCACCTGATGCCTGAAGCCAGGGCACTCTCTACAGCACAAGCCCGCCCCAAACCTTCAATAACAACTCACGACACAGCCTGCTGCCCAACCCCGGCCAATCACACCCGCCACGGTGTCACCCCATCGGAGGGTAACAGGCACTTGACCCCCAAACCAACACTTTCTGGCTGCTAACTACAGCTGGAGCACAATTTCTTTCTTTTCTTTTTTTATTTTTTATTTTTGTTGGCCAGGCTGGTCTTGAATTCCTGACCTCAGGTGATCCGCACACCTCGGCCTCGCAAAATGCTGGGATCACAGGTGTGAGCCACCGTGCCCAATTTTCTTATTTTTTATTATTATTATTTTTCTTTTTTACCTCTGGAACACAGCACATTTTCTAACATAGCCACTGAGAGGAAAACCCAGCAGAGATTGGTCCTCGCTGCCTGCACAAAGCCCGGGCCCACACACTTGTAACTCCATCTGCACAAGTGGCTCTCCTATCCCCCTGGTCTCTCTTTGGGGCGGGGAGTCCTGGCAAAATCAGTGGCAATGAAGTGCTTTTATGTTACGAGGCTGTCATGTAAAGCTGCTGATAGATTCAATCCATCTGTTCCACCTCATTTTGATTAATCCTGGAGTCCCTAGGGCCTGAAACCAACTGCAATCTGCATAAGCCCAGGAGCGCCACCCCCCCAACAAGGCCACCCCGTGTCGTCTCAGTACCCAGCGACCAACTGGGCCCGGACGAGGTTACCACATCATCAGAAAACCCCACCACAGAACACTTCCTAACTGCCTGTCCTTGTGGCTGCGTTCACAGAAACAAACATAAGCCGGTTCTTTGTTCACAGAAAGGAAAACAAGTATTTCCTTCGAGCTGACCCCGGAGGAGGAGAACCACTGGCAGGGAGCACCTGGAAACTCAAAACACCACCAAGTGAGAGCAGAGCCACTAACTCCGGCCTCTGCCTATAACCCGCTGTGTGGCCTCAGGCAAGTGACAGTCCCTCTCTGAGCCACACCCTCATCTGTACCAGGATCAGGACTCCACAGTCTCTAAAGGACTTTGGTCTCCTTCAGAAGGGGGAAGGCAGGGGCTGGAAAAGGAGACGCTGCTGGCAAGGGAGACACAGCCCATCTTTATGGCGTTAACTTTAACTCAGCTGCCAGCTCTCACCAGCAGGCAAGTGCCCACGTGTCCAGAAGCACTCAGGGAACCCGGCAGGGAGGGAACTGGAGGACGTTTGGAGCACCCCCAGGAGCGGCTGCCACCTTCCCTTTAGGGCTGTGTGATGCCTGGGATTGCTCTGTGGGCAGCCTTGTCTTATCTGATGCCAGGAAGGGCCTGTTCTGAGCCCCTGAGCCAAAGAAGGGTGGGGGGCAGCCCCAGAAACATGGGCAGGACATGGCATTCGACTTCTTGGAAGAGAACCTCTGCCCATAAACGGTAGTTCAGGAACCATTTTACAAGAGGAATGCAAGCCCGGTCTGTGCATCGGGCTTTAGGAACAACCGGCTGCAGTGATGCCGCGGCAACCACGGGGGGGAGGGTGGGGGAGGGGAAGGCGGGTCAGCAGGTGGACGCATCTGTGCATACAGACCCCAACAGCAGAGGGATGCTGAGAATCCACATTTTAAAAACCGAAAGAGCCATCAAGGTTATCCATAGAGTGAGGAAACCGAGGCCCGGAGCAAAAAATGACAGAGTACTGTAGCCCCACAATCAGGTCTGGAAACCTTGGACTCTGCCCTAGGGCTCCTTGTGCCACACCAAGAAGCTTGTATGCACTCAGTGGTGTCTGCTGAATGCATGCCATGCCCTCAGGTGTGTGTCTGGGGTGAGGCAGAAGGGTATCAGGATTAGGCTATGGATGAAGAGCAGGGCTCTGTCCCCACAGGACAGCATCTGCAGCGGTTCTGGGCTGCCCTGTCCTCTGTGCCAAAGTCCACCCCTCCTGGCTAAAATGACAGCATCAGTGCTCCAGGGCTTGGAGTTGATACAAGGGCCCTGATTTTATGGCCATGAGGGATCGTGTGACTGGGACTTAGTGGTGGTAGAGGTTTTTTTTTTTTTTAAGCTTCTTGGCAAACTCAGTATTTCTGCTGATGGATGGAAAAGTCAGTATTTCTGCTGATGGATAAGCAAGAAAGGGGTAGAGAAAGTGTGGCCAGAGGCAACTACGGTATGCATGCAGGGTGGGCTGGGACGGGCATGACCCCCCTACCCCCCCAGCCAGGGTGAGTGTAGGGGTCCCACGGGAGGAGCCATGTGCTGTCCCGGCCCAGTCGGCCTCACCCGCCGGTGGCAGGAGTATGGAGGCCGGCGGTGGCAGGAGGAATACAGAGGCCGGCAGTGGCAGGAGTATGGAGGCCGGCGGTGGCAGGAGTACAGAGGCCAGCGGTGGCAGGAGTACAGCACAGACCAAGACCACGGTCTTGCTCCCGAGGAGCCTGTGGAGTCACAGACTGGGACCAAGACTGCCTCCCGCACCCTCCAGTCAGGGGTGGCTCTAGCTGATTTCCTGGGCGGGCACCTATCTGTCCTGGGCACACCCTCCCTAGCTCAGCAGAAGGCCTTCTTCCTCCCAGCAAGTGGCTGGGCCAGGGGAACGTGGCACCTGCCCACAGAGTGACCCATGTCCCACTCCACTGCTCACCCACCCAGGCCCGCAGGCACCTATGCCAGGGCAGGGCTGGGGCCACGCCACACCCTGGCAGCCCTCACCCAGTGGCCTGACAATGCTGCCTCAATCCCAGGCACAAGTCGGAGCAGGATGGTGGAGGGCACCTAGGAACCTCCAGCGGTAGGTGGCAGCCAGACCACCCCAACTTGCCAGGACCTGTGAGGGTGGGAAAGGCAGGCGGTGGGGGCAGCCAGCCCCCGACCCCATGCCCCAACCTGAGCCCAGGCCTCAGGGCACGAGCACCACAGCACAAGGGGCACCAGCCTCCCGAGTGACTAGGCCTCCTTGTCCAGTGTCCCAGGGCAGGCATCTGGAGGGCAGGGAGAGCCCCTTGAGGAAGGGCAGCCATTCCCTCTCTCATTTATGCCACCACATTTCCCAGGCATCTGCTGGGTGTCTGATAGCATGCCAGTCGGGAGGTGGAGGGTATGAGGCCAAGACTGCTGCCCTCGGAGCCAGGAAGACAGACAAGGAAGACAAAGCCTGTGGGATGGGGGGCAGTGAGGGCCCAGGGTGTTTGCTACAGGGCCAGGCCCTCTCCTGGGGAGTTCACAGCCTGATCCCACCAGCAAATCCCACCAAGTCTGGCACCCTAACAGAGGGACGGCAGGCACCTGAGCTGGGGGCAGTGGGAGCAGAGGAGTGGGGAATCCAGAAAAGCTCCAAGGAGGAGGTGGCCAGAAGCTGAAATGGGAAAGAACGAGGAGCAGGTGCTATCCAGGTAGAGGTGGGGGTGGGGGGGGTGGTTGTTAGTGTAAGGAGGGCTAGGAATAAAGGAAAAATAAAGGAAAAGGAAGACACAGAAGGTGCCCCCACCCTGTGTCTCCGGCTACAGTCCCACGATGAAGGACAACTAAGAACCAGATGTGCACAGAAACACTGTTCAGGGAGTCTGGACCCAGCCCCACCTGCACATATCTAAACGGTGACAGCAGCAGCTTTGGAGTCCCCTCTGCCAGCCCCACCACGACGTTGCTGCTAGGCCTCGGCGTCAACCCCTGCCAGGTGGCCAGAAAGGCAGGTGGCCGAGCAGGCAGGCATCACTTAACCTAGCGACCATCAAGCCGGTGCCTGGCACGAAATCAGGCCCCCAGAGGTGCTGGCTGAACCTGAGGCCTTTGCTACACCTTCAGCTTTTGCTGGGCACTGTGCTCTCAACATGCTCAGGGGCGACACACCGTCCTCCCTCCTGCTTCAACACAGGGCAGCTCTGCAGGGGGCAAACACAGGAAGCCACAGTCACCGCAGTGAGCCCATAAAGGAAGACGGTCCCAGCAACCTGTGCGTGTGTGTGAGGAGGGGGTCCATTCTAGAGATCCCCAGGAACACACAAACCCTCCCCAGCCCCCGGGCTCAGGACCGAGGAGGAAGAACTCAGCCAGGACATCTGCTGGGGCCACCTTCTCTCTTCTTCCTCTGGCCTCACGAGGGCCAAGAAAAACACACATGATACCAGTGCCCTATGGTGGTCTGGACTCACAAGGGCTGGCTTGGATGCTACACTGAGAACACTAGGGGCAGGTCTGGCCCCGGGGGCAAGTGTGCCACAGTTCATCAGTGACATCTGCCTGGGGCTGAGCAGAACTCGTGCTGGGCAAATGGCAAAGGATGAACAGAAGGAGAAATTCTACACACACGGGAACCACGACTCTCCAGTGTGGACAAGTGAGACTGTAATTACCCCTCCTTAGCCCCCATTCGCCCCTCCAAAAAAGCTTTCTGGATGAAACACACAGTGGAGCAGACATTTCGTGCAAACCGGTCACTTTTTGTTACAGGAGTTTGCAGCAAAAGATCAGACTTCACCTAGAGAGCAAGAAACTCTCTATTCTATCACCAAGAACATATTCTATAGCAGGAAAGTGGGGGAGGGCACATCGGGACACAACTGAAAAGCCGGGGAGGAGGAAGGTTCAGAAATGACAAGTTTCTAATGACTAATCTCTTGGCAGGAAGTGAAAATCTCAAAAGATGTTATCAACTTTGTGGCAGCTCTCCAAGTTGGCAGGTGGGCAGGGGTTGGAGGTAACCCGGCAGCCCAGCCGGTCCCCTGCCCACCTCCACCCGACAAAATCCTCTGTCCAGCAACATTTGCCTCCAATGCCTTCCCTACCCAAAGCCTTCCTCAAACCCCTCCGCCGGCAATGTTCACTTCCTCAGCAATCAGTGCTCCCAGGCCCCTCTCTCGTGTCCCCACCTGAGTCCTACACAGGAAACTGAGATCCTCAGGGTCCCCGGGGCAGATGCTGGAACATGCTCACCTCTGAATCCCCCCAGGGCTCTGGACAGTGTGGCCCACAGCACATGCCTGCCAGCTGCTGGCTAAGTGGAACTGACTGCAGGCAAGACGGGTCTGGTGAGAATAGAGGCTTTGGGACCTCCAACTAAATGCACCCTCCCCCATCTACAGTGCAAAGAACACTTTCTTTCGAACAGCAATAAATCAGTATGCTGCATAAACCAGGAGCTAGGCTAGACACACTGTGTCTATTACCTCTAATCCTAACTGGCAGGGTTAAGTCCACCAGGTATCTGCTAATGCAAGGTTCATTTGATCAACAGGTATTTTCATTGCTTGGGATATTGGAGTAAATGAGACGGCTTAAAGAGGTAAATATATGTCACGTGTGTGTTAAGAAGCAAAATAAAGGAACATAGGAGGAAGTGACAGAAAATAGCTCTTACAGACAGGTGGTCAAAGAGGGCCCTCGATGAATCCTCAGCTGAGCAAAACACGAGTGTAGGGAGGGTGTAAGCCAGGCGGACGGGTGGAACTGGAGAATCCCAGGCAGAGGGAACAGCCGGGGGCAAGGGGTTGAAGCCAGAACAGGCAGTGAAGTCCTGCTGAGCACAGAACCAGGGGTGGCCCAGCCGACCTTTGAGGCCATTCCAACAGTCTGGCAGTGTCCGCAGTGGTCTCTGCGGTTAGGCTCATTCCGAAGTCTCAGGAGGCACAAGGAGCTCTCACACAAGTAGCTCACTGTAATGCTGGTGGTAGTTTAAGCTTGGGTCCCGGGCACAGAGGACTGGTAGTGGTTACCTAGAGTTCTGTGTTGAGAAGGATTCTGAGGCCAGATCTGGGCTCAGAGACAAAGAGGGCCAAGATCGGTCAATGGTGCCTGTCAGAGCCAGGAATGAAGATGTGGTGACACTTCCTTATGGAGCCCAATGGGACAGGCGTTGTAACACATACGTGGTATATAACATGCCGAGGGGATGTGGGCAAAACACCAGGAGCTCTCTTCACTAGTTATGAAGCTGTGGACTGAGCTTCCTCTGCTAAACCAGCCTTACTCTTTGAGGCTCCTTCCTGGGCTGTGGGCTCCTGAGGGTGGTGATCTGGGTGGTCTTGCTCCCCAGGGCTCTCCTAGGGCCTGGCACACAGCAGGGCTCAGCCATCATTTGTCAAATGAGCTAATCAAGGGCCACAGGCCCCAGGGTTAGCGTGCATGTGTGTGTGTGTGTGTGTGTGTGCGTGCGCGTGTGGGAGGGAGAGAGCCCTGATTCCGGTGTGTGAAGAGCCGGAAACTAAAGGACTGGGACAGAAACAATGCCCTTCAATTAGACCAACTGGACCCCTGCCGTGTGAGGCTCTGACCTGAGGACTCCAAAAACAATCACATTAAATCAAATGATGCTTTTTCTTCCTTCCCTTTTCCTTGAAGTAGGGAAGCTTTTCCTCAGATGTGGATGAGGTGGGGAAGAGGGAAGAGGGGGGTGGGCAGCGGAATCAAAGAGCATTTTGGGGGAAGAAGGGAAAGGCAGGCGCACAGACCCGCCCCGGCACCTGCTCACGAGGCAGACCAGCTGCTCTGGCTTCACGGCAGGGCCAGCCGAGAGCCCACACTTCAGGCAAATAAAAGCACCCTCACCAGCTGTTCCCATGCCCAAGCCAAGCAGGATGGCAGTCTGTGCCAGCCCTGCCTCGGCAGCAAGTGGACTCTTCTAGTCCAAGCCACAAGATAAGGGGAGACTCAACCCTGCCCATGCCTGGAGCACCTTCCCTGTGTGAGGCTCCTCAGGGCGAGTGGGGGGCAGATGTCTCCCTCTGGGCTGACCCTTTCCAGCCAGCATGCATCGTCTTGCGTTCAGTGGGGCAGGTGCCTTAACTGTGCCTATTTTACAAAGGAATAAACTGAGATACAGACAATAAGGATGTGCCCTGGGGTCACATGACTAGTAGTGGCGAGGCTGGGGCTGCAAACGTAGACCTCCCAGCCCCGCGAGTTCACAGGAGAGGAGGCTTGAACCCGGTCAGCCAACAGCCAGCGGCCCAAACGTGTCTGCAGAGGAGACCTGAGGAGCTGGGAGGTAGAGAGGACCCTTTAGGCTATGGTGGCCAGGAAAGGCCACACTGGTCACTCCCGCTGCTGCCCCCAGGACAGGGCGATGACCACAAGTCAGGCTTCTCTCCTGTGAGCTCAGAGCCTCCTGAAACACCCAGGTGCTCCTCACAGGGCGTATGCATATCTGGCTGGTGGTGGGGGCGCTGTCTGCTCCTGCTCCCCGACCTTGGCCGCCATCTTTTGTGCTTTGCACACTCATGACTGTCTCGATTTTATATCCGCTCGTGTGTTCATTCACTCACCCCAACAAGTATTTACTGAGCCACCGTCCCCTCGAGGCATGTGCTAGGAGCCAGGGCATGATGGTGAATGGAAGCAGATAGGAAGGACCCCTGCGCTCCAGGAACCACAGTCAAGGCCGCGAGGGGTTTTCAATCCACCGCCCTCTCTGGAGAGCCTGCAGGTGGGAACACAGCCCTGGTGCAGCACAGGGAGGCCCTAAACAAACATTTCCTGCATGAACGCAGAGGTGAGAAGGAATGCCGGGAAGCCTGCGGCTGGGCATCCTGACACCCACCCGGCAGCAGAGGCAGAGAGCAGAGCTGGGAAGAGGGGTTGGTGCTGTCTGTGGGGAGGCCAGGAGTCCCCTGGATGGTGCCCTCCCATGGGGGCCATGCACCCCCAGGTAAGCCCAGTGTTGGCTCGGCCCCCAGCTGGCTGTCCACGACACCCAGGCCAGCGGAGGTGCTCTGCCGAGCTGCTCACTGCCGAGCTGCTCACTGCGAAGCCCTGTGGTGAATATTCCAAAGTGACTGCCACAGCCCCGGCCGCCCAGACCTGGGAAAGCGGGGCTGGCCCCAGGACATCGTGAAGAACTGCTCCGGGTGGGCAGACCGGCCACTCCACACCCACCCAAGCAATGCTGCCTCCTCCCAAGGTCATACAGTGGCTCTCACCCTCTGTCCACTGAGACACTGGTCTTGAAGAAAGGAGAAAAAATAAAGAGAAACAGAAGCCATGAAAAAGCACCCCCACCTGAACAAACAAGCTCATCCCACCTCAGACTGCCTGCCCTGAGCTTTTCTCAGGAGGAGGGGGTGGCAGTGGTCACTGAGGGCTGGCAGCATCAGTCGCCAGGGACAGGGAATGGGTGTCACGGGAGCCCTTCAACCCATTCCTATGTGGCAGGCTGAGAAATGAGCTTACTCTTCCATAGCAGAGCTCCCAGACTGAGGCCTGCTGTAAAGATGACAGTTCTCTCCCAGGAGAGCCGGAGTGACGGTGCTGAATGGCTGACGATCTGTGCCACTTAGCTCTGATGTCGGCAGGCATGGTCATTCACTCCCTGAACCAGCGAGCAAGTGGAGTTCAGGGGGTGAAGGGATAACCCCCGTCACCCGAGCATGGGACGCATCGTGGGACTCACCATCAGTTCTTGAGAGTCCAGATCTCTTGATAAATGCAGATGGTCCCCCTCGGTGCCACTTCATGGTTCTGACTTTTTTAACCCACAGGATTCACAGTATAATCATTAAGCACCCAGGAGTGCTAAGAACCACGGTGGGGAGGGTTACAAGATGCACCCCTGAGAATGATGTTCATCTGTGAGTAACAAAGGCCTTAAAAATAGTGACTTACACAAGATTGAAGTTTCTCAGGAGACAGGCAGCCGAAAGCTGCTATGTGAGCTCCCCAGTGCCGAGTGTCAGGGACCAGTCTCTGGTTGCCCCTCTGTGGGGACTGGACCTCCAGCCACTACGCTGCAGCACATGTAGCAGGAAGGAGGAAGGGGGAAGGGAGGCACGCTGCCTCCTCCTTCTAGGAAGGCTTCCCAGGAGCACGCGAGGGTGCTCCATACATGTCATGCAGCCACATGGCCATGCCTAGCTGAGGGGAGACTCAGGGTTCTTTAATTAAGGAAGAAGAGCAGAGCGGGCACAGAATTGGGCAGAAATCTGCCACATTAGAGGAGATAAAACATGACCTCTAGCTCTGTGGAGATTACCATCTCATTAAAAGACACACGCACATGTGGAAATGATTAGTGGGTGAGGCCATATATAACAAGGCACTAATTGTGTGATACAGATAGGAAACAGTAGTTGAGGAAGTGCAGAGCCACAAGCTGGCAGAGGTCACTACAGCCAGCAGGCATCCTGAAGTGGGGAGGCCTGAGCTGGAGGGACAGGGGGTGACAAGAGAAAGAGTAACTGGAAAAGCAGACTCCACCTCCTCCCCCAGTGAATGCCGGGCCATCACAGCCTCAGCTAAACCAGCTCGGGGCCGGTGGTGGGGAGAGCGCTGGGCCTGACATGCCCCGAACTGGGTTAATTGTTCATGTCAGTCCTTGGCTCGGGACACTCATCTTTGGTTTGCACATGGCCCACTTCCACTTAGTCACTTTTCACAATGTAATAACCACCTGCACAGCCACCAGCCGAAACAAAGGCTGGGGCCTTGACAATAACCTACAGTGAACCAGATGGCACCCCCAGTGCACCGCCGCCTCCTGCCACCCAAGACACCAAAACCGGAATGAGAAGAACACATTCCCATGCTCTTTTTTACACAGTTTAATTGCATCTGTAAATTTTCCTAGAGAGTACAGTCATTTTAGTTGCTTTTAACTTTATTTTTAAAAGGCATGGTGCTGGATGTCATCGTTGGGAACATGCTATTTTTACTGGTATTTATGATATTGCCAGAATCCACCTACATCACTGAGTTATGCTGCAGTTAATCTGTTTGGACAGCTGTATAATATTCCATTGTGTGATCGTGTCTTCGTGTATTCATCCCTTCTCCCACTGATGGGCATCTGGGCGGCTTCCAGGTTTCTGTTATTGTGCGCGGAAGGGCTGTGAAGTCCCCGGCATCCATGTGCAGAAGTTACTCTGGGATACCCTGAGGAGAGAAATCAGCTGGGCCACAGTACGGAATGTGGATGCAGAACTTTGGGCATTAGTGCCAGAGAGTTTTTCCGAAGTGACCACACCAATTTGCACTCCCACCAGCAGCTGAAGAAAAGCAGAACAGCAAAAACTTGTCACACGCTGGAGTCCACGAGAGTTCTGATCCCTTCTCCAACCCCTGGTGTTACTGGTCCCTCGACAGGAAGCAAACACACGCGCTATGACCCAGCATCGCAAACTAATGTGTGGAAGGGCTGGGTCTTGCCCCCGAGCCAACCTGACTCAAACCCCAAGCTCCTGGCACCAACGCCTTCCATGCCTCAGGGCAAGAAGCCACAGTGGGAGGCAGCTCTGAGAGGCAGAGGATGAGGTTGCAATCAGAGCATCACATCGAGATGGACACCTCCAGAGGGTCAAGTTCAGGGTCAAGGGCTGAAATGCAGACACTCCCACACCAGCGTGTACAGGATGTGGCCTTGGCCACCCGGGGCAGCTAGGAACTGGGCCCACGCGTGGGCTGTTGCAAGGTCTTCTACTCTGGTGTTTCTCACTCCACGTTTGCTGCCTGATTCACGTGCCTCCAGGGCATCACACCAGTGGAAGACTGACGCTGACCATGCCGCCTAGGGGAGGAAATCTGGTCTCAGCTCGCCTCCTTCCACTCCGCCCCAGCACCCATTCTCCTTGCTGGCTGTCAGTACCACTCCCAGAATAGCCCACAGTGATGGACTTCCACGGCCAGGCCTGGCAGCCACACCCCAGGCCCGGGCCTCCAGCTGGGGTGTCTCGTTCACTGTCCACTTCCACTGGGTTTGCTTGAGGCCAATGCGAAATACAAATGCTGCGTCTGCCCGCAAGAAGTTTAGTTACCGGGAAAAGGGTCTATCCTGAAAATAGGATGAGAAGATTTTACTAAAGACAAAGGGTTTGGGGGCTGAATACAGGCTCACTACGGGATGTCAGAAGGGACAAAACTGTTGGGAACTGGGCAAGCCCACCGTGAGAACCACCTCCACGCTGAAAGTCCTTTCTCCTTGCAGGGGTCTCCCTTTCCAGCTTCCGGAGCAGGGTCCTGAGACAGTCAGGGTCCCTCCCCCACCTCATTCATTTCCTCATATTTGTTTTCACACATACATGCTCAAGCAATATTTGTCTAGTAAAAACAAAACTCACATTACTATTTATGCAAGAGTACAAACAACCTTTGTAAAACTGTTAATAATAGGATCCGGCTATCTGGGGTGGCTGGACATACTGCGGCTTTTCAGAAAACCTTACATAAAGCACACCAGTGTTCAGCTAGGAGACGGCGGCAGCAAAGACCTAAGAACAAAGTGCTGGTGGAGGAGTCAGGCCCGCATCTCTAAATAGGTAAATCTGTTTTTAGAAGAGCGTCAAAAATTACATGCAAGCCAAAAAGTTGTCATTAGAAGTCTATACACTTTAAAAACATTTTTATTGTGAAAAATCTCAAATGCAAACAAAAGCAGACAGTACAATAAGCCCCTGTATACCCTCCAATTCAACAACAAGCAAGATTGGCTCCATCTATCTTTTTTCCCTTTGCTGGAAAGGGAAAGAATTTTAAAGCAAACTCCAGCATCATGTCATGCCACTTCTCCATCAGAATGCGCCTCTAAAGAATATTGGCATTTTCTTACATAATCACAATTACATGCTCTGAAGTTGTGTTTTTTTTCCCCCTATGTGCCTCTTAAAATGAAGGCCTCTGTATGTGTTTGGAGGCCAGCCCAGAAGCAGGGACAGAGGGAAGGGGCGGGGGAGACCACGGAGAGAGAACTGTGCTGGTGGAAGCTGCAGTCCCCAGGGAGCGTTTGTGATTTGCACGCCCTGTATCCTCCCTGCAGTCCTCCCTTCTGTGACTATAACCACTAACCACCAGCCAAGGAGAATGGGAACTTTGAAGGCCGACAACGTGGTCCACCAGTCCGGTAATGGTGTAATAGCATTGCTGGTGGAAAAATTTAAGCAACTCTTCTAAATACCAAACTGATGCCCCTTCCTGCAAGAAAAATGAGCCACAAACAGGGCTGTGAAGCAGTGTGTGCCCTGGTCCACCCTCTGTTTAACCCACTGAAAGCCACTGGTCCCATCACGGGAAAGGTTACCTCCATCACTCAGGGGCTCCCAGAGAAGCACCTGTGGGTGGGCAGCACTGAAAGGTGCTGGGGCTTTCCTGGTGGGGTCTGAGTCTCCTGTCCCCCAGCTTGTCCTCTGAAGGAGACTGTGACCCACCAGACCCCTCAAACATGCCCACGCAGGGGTCAAACTCCAAATCTCAAACAACCCGTGCACGGGGTACTGGGGACACAGCAGATATGACCAACCAGCCTGCAAACTTGGGGAGGAATTTTTTGGGTTTAGGATGTGATCTCTACATTCTCTATGCCCATGAAGTTGCATCCTCCTCCTGCTACTGAAGAAAAATGCTTTAAAACTCGACCCAAGGAGAGGGCAGCAACACTTTTTGCCCCAGGTGGCCCCTGCAGGGGACTGCCGACCTGTCTTCCATCCAAACCGGGCCTTTTGGCTGGGTGCGGTGGCTCATGCCTGTAATCCCAGCACTTTGGGAGGTGGATCACTTGAGGTCAGGAGTTCGAGATCACTCTGGCCAACTTGGTGAAACCCCGTCTCTACTAAAAATACAAACAATTATCTGGGCATGGTGTAATTCCAGGTACTTGGGAGGCTGAGGCAGGAAAATCGCTTGAACCCAGGAGGCAGAGGTTGCGGTGAGCCAAGATTGTGCCAGCCAGGGCAACAGAGCAAGACTCTGTCTCAAAAAACAACAACAACAACAACAACAAAAATCCGGCCCTTTCCTGCGAGACTCAGCTCACTCCTCTCTCCCGTCTGAGCCCACCTCCCTGCCTCCTTCCTGATGCCTTCCACGGTGTATTTTCTGAACAGCCCATTTTATCACGACGAGTCCAACATCTCATCTTCACTGTTTCACACTTTGTCTAGTGTCTCTACTAGGATGGATTCTGTAATGTCAGGGCAGTAGAAAGAGCACTGGGTTGGATCTCAGCAGCCTTAGGTTTTCGTTTCAGACCTGCCATTAAATACAGAGACAAGTCACAATTTCTCTGGGCCTTGGTTTTCTCATCTGTAAGATGAGACACAGCAAACACTGTGCATGGAGCACTACTGTCCACCTCCTCCTGCCCCACAGCAGACATCACTAATGGATGAAGCACTCTTTTCCACAAACCTCAAAGTGGAGGCTTCATAATCCTTCTCATCACAGCCCTCTGGACAGCCAAAACCAATCAACTCAAGATTAAACCTATCTGCCACTCCCTGGACCAGGTGGTTTCTAGGGACCCTGTCAACATGGCGGGCCCCATGACACAGCACCTTGGAGATTATGCAAAACATGAGAACACAATCTTTCTCCAGCTTATCTGGCCTCTAAACTGGCCTTGTCAGGAATAACAGATCCTGAAAGGTTTTTCAAAGTCAGGTCCCTAACAAAGCTGTTCCATATCTCCAGCTCAGCCTGTTTCCCTTTGTTCTATAGGACATGGGTCCTACAGACATCATCCAGCACGTAAAGCAGAGACAACCCAGAGAAGAGGGGAAAATACACAACCACCAAAGCTGAGGATGAAATTAAATCTGACCTCAGTCCAAGAAATAGGTACAGGCATGCGCAGAGGCTCCCAAGGACTACCTGGCCTCCTACAGAAAATTCAAGGGGCGACCTTGTCTTCTTGGACATTTGGCACAGACTCAAGCGAACACTCCAAGCCCAGGCCATGTACCTGCTTTAAAATTCTCTGCTTTATCTCCTGCAACATAAAGACTAGGGCCTCTCAGGGCACAGGTGACATCTGATTGTGCCTCTTTAACGACCAGTGTCACAGGCCCCGGAAATCTCTCAAGCCCTGGGCTGTCGCCCTCATCCCACTGACCCAAGAGGCCATAAAGCAGGGGCCTGTCAGTCACTGTCCCTGCCTCCATCCTCCAAGGCTGGGGTTGCTCCTGCCTCCCTCAAAGCCTCATCTTAAAGCCAGATCCTACTGAAGGACCCCAGGGCTCCAGTGCACTCCTTCCCAGCACCTTCCAGCCCAGGGTCTTCCTGCCTCACAGCAGCCTCCAGCTTTCTTATAGAGCCCTATTCTCCTCACCATCCGCAGACTTGGAGCTAGGGAAGCTGCTTCTCGAAGGTAAGAGAGTCACCCCCTCGCACTCTGGCTCTGCCAGGCCTGGAGTGCCCAGGGCAATCCATTCCACAGAAAGGTTCATCTCCCAAGGAGATTGCCCAAAGCCCAGGCTGGCCATGCTGCAGTGAGGGGTCCAGCCAGGAATCTCAGGGGGCCATGAACAGATGCCCCAAGCAAGACTGTCTTTGCTTCCACCAAACAACACTACTTTGATCAATGCCTCCTCCCCAGCACCAAGAACAAGAAAGCCCCTCCCTCTTTCGGCTTGGGCACTCAGGTGTCCAGGAGCCAGGAGGAAGCGGGAGGAGAAGGTGGGGAGCCAGGGACACTCTGCTCCTCGGAGGTCGCCAGGCGCTTATTAAACTGTCTCATCCTTGCTGGTTGAGGATACTCCACAGAGGTATCAGTTTACTTTGCAAAACCAGTTCTTGCTGCTTAATAGTGTGGGGCTGGGTGAATGGCCGGTGGGAAACCAGACACCCCTGGGAACAGCCCCATTCCTGGGGGAAGGAAGCACTGCGAAAAGACATAAGCACTCCTGCAGGTCATAAACCATTTTATGGCCCGCATTGTGCTGTGACAGGGAGGGGGTCTCCAACGAAGAGGACCTAGCACTGGAAGGTGATAGCCCCAGAAAGGAGAGGCTTCTTTCTCACCATGAGATGAAAACAAATTTATCTGTATGTAAACTTTTCCAGTAATGGGTGTTGCTGTGACACCAGCAGAAAGCAGCCTCCCTCTGTTTCTACTATAAAGGCCCATTCTGCAGGCAGTGTGAGGGCACCGCCTTCTGGAGTGCCACACCTGGGTACCAGGGCACACTGGTGCATCCCGGGAAGATGTTCCCAGGGTACCACACCTGGGTACCAAGAGGACTGGTGCATCCACATAGACCGAAGTGAAAAAGCCAAAGTGTCAACATCCAAGCCATGAAGATCACCCAAAAATTCTTAGGTGGAGGCCGGGCACGGTGGCTCACACCTATAATCCTAACACTTTGGGAGGCTGAGGTGGGAGGATCGTTTCAGGCTAGGAGTTCGAGACCAGCCTGATCAACATAGCAAAGACCCCCATCTCTTAAAAAATAATAATAATAATAACAACAATGGCCGGGCGCGGTGGCGCAAGCCTGTAATCCCAGCACTTTGGGAGGCCGAGACGGGCGGATCACGAGGTCAGGAGTTCGAGACCATCCTGGCTAACACAGTGAAACCCCGTCTCTACTGAAAAATACAAAAAGCTAGCCGGGCGAGGTGACTGGCGCCTGTAGTCCCAGCTACTTGGGAGGCTGAGGCAGGAGAATGGCGTAAACCCGGGAGGCGGAGCTTGCAGTGAGCTGAGATCTGGCCACTGCACTCCAGCCTGGGCGACAGAGCAAGACTCTGTCTCAAAAAGAAAAAAATAATAATAATAATAATAACAACAACAACAACAACAACAAACCAAAAATTCTCAGGTGGAAAGACTATGGCCTTCACTACTGTGCTGCACACTACACACTGGCACCAGGAGGACAGGGCGGCCAGCCTACCTCCAGCTGCACACCTGGGACGCCCATCCGCTGCTCTCTCCTACACTTGTGGCTGCTCCATGCTGCAGGGCCAGCTGGGGAACCAGACTTTGTCACTGTGCTGCCAACAAGCCCAGTGTGCTGCTGGACTCTGGATCCTGGAGTCCTCCCCCACTCCCTTCCTGGCCACAGACAGCCCCAAGGGTGGATGAGGTCCACTGGTGATACCCCAAACCCTGACTCTCAAATCCACAGCACGGGGGTGGTCCTTAGGGCACCATCCACCCAGCGGCAAAGGATACTCCAGTTCCTATCCTCTAAAGACGACAAACTTTTTCCTTCCAAAGCACATTCTCCCCATGAAGAAATGCAGTGTGATCCCTCAGATCCCCGGGAGGCTTTTCTAATGAGCCACACGGTGAGACCAGCACTACCAATCCTTTTCTAAGACAGACAAGGTCCACCAGGACACAGCACACTCAGGCGGTTTTGCTTTGAGCTTTGGATGTGCAGGTCTGCAAGACCCCAAAGCACACAGAGCCCACGTGGAAAGTGCCGTCCACTGGCCAAAAGTTTTACCTAAGAAGTCTACCATTGAATGCCAGCCAACCACAGCCAGGGCCCCAACACGCCTTTCCATCTCTACCCCAGACCCAGGGTTCTTTTACCCCAAAGCAACTTTAGCACAAGAAATGCCTTCATGGCTGCACTCCCCACCACCCCCACTCCATCAGGCCTCCGTTCTGACATAGAGCAGCACCCTGACGCATATTACGAAGGCGGGAACCTCCTGCAGCCTCAGTGAGAAAGTTCCCAGAGGAGGAACTAACACAGTGCCAGATGTTTTGCAGCTTGCCCAGCCCTGGGAGGTGGGGGTTTCCAGGCCCACTTGGCCCACAGAAAACCTGTGCTTGGAGAAGGGCCTCAGGTCACAAGGTGGGAAGCAAGGCCAACTCGGACACCAAAAGCTGGTTGCCCCTCTTGAGTAGTCCAGGGTGTGCTGAACAGGGGGCTAGATATTCCAGGCTTTTAAAAGCCTGCTTTTGACCAGGCATGGCAGCTCATGCCTGCAATCCTAGCACTTTGGGAGGCCAAGGTGGGAGGGCTGCTTGAAACCAGGAGTTAGAGACCAGCCTGGGCAAGATAGCAAGACCCTGCCTCTAAAAAAAAAAAAAAAAATTAATTAAAAATAAAAGCCTACTTTTGTCCTCGGTGGGGCACAGGGCTTGCTGCCTATGACCCATCTCCACCTCCTAGAACTGTCCACATGCATTTTTATATCAGAGGCCATACAGTACAGAGAAAAACATTGGGCCAGGAGTAGAAGGGCCTGTATTCCAATTTCAGGTCTGACACTCACTAGCTATGTGTGACCCTGAGCAAGCCAGTTAACATCCCAGGGCCTCATTACCTATCTATAAAATGGGGACAGTAATTCCTGAACCATCTACTTCATACTCTTTGTAGATCCTGTGATGACTGAGTTCTTTCTATGATGAGCCAACAATTTAAAAAGTAGAGCAGGCCGGGCGCGGTGGCTCACGCTTGTAATCTCAGCACTTTAGGAGGCCAAGGCGGGTGGATCACTTGAGGACAGGAGTTCGAGACCAGCCTGGACAACATGGTGAAACCCTGTCTCCACTAAAAATACAAAAAAAAAAAACAAACTAGCTGGGTATGGTGGTGGGCACCTGTAATCCCAGCTACTCGGGAGGTTGAGACAGGAGAATCACTCAAACCCAGAAGGCAGAGGTTGCAGTGAGCCAAGATCACGCCATTGCAATCCAGCCTGGTCCACAAGAGTGAAACTCCATCTCTAAATAAATAAATAAATTAATAGTAGAGCAGACCAATGGTAGAACCAACAGGGCCTGTGCACATCTGCGCATGCCACACACCCACACACCTGCCACGGTGGCCATAGCTCATTTGCCACCCCGAGGTGCCACCCTGCTCTGGAAGCTGACGGTCTCCATTGCTCGGGCTAATCTGTGTGTTTTCTGCTCCTTTTAGACTTTCCACCATGCCCGAGCCCAGTGTTGGACGTGATTGTTCAAATGGGAGGGAAGCCTTGTGGATTCCATCTTAGAGGCCAGCACATTTTCTCCTCATGCCCAGCGCCAGAACAACCCCTGGGCTCTGCGTTCACGGGCTACGACCCAGGCTAACCTCACTTTAGGGGCTTGGGACCAACTAAGCCGTCTCTGCCAGAGAAGGCAGCCAGGACGCACCACACAGTAGTACTGGGCATCCTCTGTGATGAAATGCAACAGTGGTGGTAATGTTTAATATTTGTGCACTAAGCGCCCAGCACCATTCTAAGTATTTTAAATACATTAACTTATTTATGCTCAGTCTAACTTTGTTGCGATTCCCACTTCATGACTGTGGAAAATGAGGCATAACAATGCAGAGTGACTTGCCCAAAGTGGAATCAGCTTTTGGCGCAACTGTCCACATCCAAAATGCACAGCCTAACGCAAGGACTTTGTTCTGGGAAAAGAAAACGAACCACAGGGCTCTTAACACACAATGTTTACGCAAAGATAATTTAACTCCTTTGCAGAACTGACAGTCCGTTTCAAGGGGCTGAGCTGTGTTACTGAACCTCTCAGCCCTGCTCCCACAACCTACGGGTTGTCATGGAGAGTGCCAACGTCCGGGCCATGGAGGTTTGGCGAATTGGCTCAGATGACGGTTACACTCCGCTGCGTCTTATTCCAAAGGCCCAGTCAGGCCAAGCCACCTCTGCAGCGTGTGTGGCAGGAACCACACACGATATAGACAGAACTGCTCCCAGGAAGGCAATGACAGTTGCCGCCTATAGAGCTTTCTGTTGCCCCCAGATTTCCAAAGCCAGATGGAAACTGACAAACCTTGAACTCTCTTTCCTGCTAGGTTAGGCCCTGGACAAAGGCACTAGGAGGCAGACTAGACAGGCCTCCTCCAGTCGCTCTGACCACAAGAAGTGCACAGGCCAGCTGTCGCCACTCCAGGGACTTTCCACAAGGCTTTATGCAGCCGCAGGAAGATTCCTGGCTGATGCCTGACAGGGAAACAAGGAAACGAGGGAAGGCAGCATCCTGAGAGACAAGAGCCGAGATGCTGATGGCATGGACAAAAACCACTTCATGGCCCATGTTTCAGTTTTCTTGTTGGCTAAATGAGGAGCAGCTTGGACAGGATCAGCAGTGCCCAACCCTGGCCGCACATCAGAATCATCTAAGACAACGGCTTTTAAATAATACTGACAGCCAAACCCACTTGGGCCAGTTAAATCAGAACCCTCACTCTGCAAGGGGTGGGGTCCCGACAATGCATTTTAAGGGCTCCCCATTGGTTCTGCCTTGCGGCTGGGGATTCAGGTCCCTGCAAGCTTGAACATTCCACTGCTGAGCAAAGCCACACACCATCAGGACTTGCTCTGAAACCACTCCCCTTAGAGTCACCATTAGTCTAAACACACAGCCCGGGGATATCCCCACTGTGCCGCGGCCAGCAAGTGGGAGACAGCCAGGGTGGGAAGGGCCCCAACCAATGTATGACCAGATTTCTGTCATCTGTCACACAGGAGCGAGCTCCAGCTCTGCTATTAAGTCACCATGTGGCCTCAGCCACCTCCGACTCCACCTCCCATGTAAAATGAGGGGACTGGGCCTTGTGGCTCTAGGCTGCCTCAGCCCAGCTTCCCAACATTCTTGACGCGGATGCTACAGCCTCCAGGCCTCAGGCACTCAGAGGCCCAGGCAGGTACCAGATAGCGCCTGTTCTGGAAACGTCCAGGGCTAAGGTGTCTGCCATAGCAACGTTAGATCCCTCTCTTCCTGGGTGACCTGAGCTATAGCAGCCTTGAGCAGACGGTGACCGTGTCTGCTGCCCAGGGCTTAACTCAGACGCTCACAGTAAGCTCTCAAACTGATGTCTAAACAAGAAACACAGCGAGCTGTCAGTCACTCGCAAAACACAGAAAATGACTTAAAAAGGATCGAAATACTCAAACACATGACGTTGCCACCAAACACAGACCGAGATCCGCTCTAACCATGGGCCGTAACTCAAGCACACTTGCAGCGAGGGATGTGAACTCCTCCCTTTGGGGCTAGTGGAAAGGACTTCCTTGGGTATTAATAGCCCTCAGCTGTCCCCACAAAAGCCACAGATTCCCTTCCCAGGGAAGGGCCACAGGCTCTGCAGGGAATCCTGAAGCACCTGGACGTGCTGAGGTGGCAGGATGGTGCATGAGTCTCTGCCTTCTTCAGACCCCTATCACTCACGTCACAAAAACAAAAGACAGAAAAGAAAGCACCGAGGGTCCTGATTCTGCTCAGCCTGTCAGAATATCAGTCTGCATGCCAGCCCAACATGAGGTTCAAGTGAAACTGAAGTACACAGAGACACTCCTGGCCCCCACCTGAATGAGGAGCCAATTAGTTCATCTGAAGGCCTGCCTGGCCCTTACGGCCTCAGCAGCTACTGGTCAAGTGGAGTCGGGGTAGTTTACAAACCAGGGAGGGACAGGTACGGTGAGGAGGGAAAATGGCTCCATCCAGGCTTCCTCCGAATCCAAACGTTAAAAGAGAAGAGAGGGTCGTGGGCCCTGACCTCTGCTCCATCCTCCTCCTGGCCTTCCCGGCTTTCCCAGGGGAAAGTCAACAACTGCTCTTGAAGATGTGATTCCAAGTTCAAAGTCAAGGTCACTGACGCTAAAGGCTTGAAGTAGAAAGGGATGCTTCTGTGTCTGACAGTTTAGTCCTGCCTGATTTAAGCGTGAGCTTCTAAAAAGCCTTGATATCCTAGGACTATCCATCATCAATAGGAGTACCTTGGCTGCTGGCACTTAAGAGGAATTGCTTTGATGTGGAAAAAGCCCGATGCTGACTCCAAGTGAAAAAAGGTTTTTGGCCGGGCGTGGTGGCTCACACCTGTAATCCCAGCATGTTGGGAGGCCGAGGCAGGAGGATCACTTGAGCCCAGGAGTTTGAGACTAGCCTGGACAACACAGCAAGACCCTGGCTCTATTTTAAAAAATACAAAAAAAAAGAAAAAAGAAAAAGAACGAAAGAAAGAAAAAAAGAGAAAAGCTTTTTCTTAAAAATGAAAAAGGATTTTAAAAAGAGAGAAAATATAAGAAATGCTGACAAGTCCGGCTCAAGTCCTCAGTGGGAAAGCAAGTTGCTACTTTCAGGGCTGGGCTGGGGTTCCAAACCCCTTACGATGACGATCACACACATTCTTAGTAGTTTCCGATTCTGTTCCTTGCCACAGATTTGAGCACAGCGCCTGGCACATAGCCACGTTTCACAGAAACCCTCCATCCGCTTAATTTATGCTTTTGGCATCTCCATCTCGTTATCAGACTAGAGAGGGTGGGGACTCTTCTCGCCCAGTGCAACACCGAAAGCACACCCCGTGCTCTGTGCTAAATGAAGAAAAACCAAGCTGGCATCTCAGAGGCACTTCTGTTCATTAAAGCCTCCCATCACAGAGAACACTGGGGCGGTGACACACAGGCTGCCACAGAACCCTCATCCGTCCAGCCTCTGGGTTTTCTGACTAACTGTTCCAAGTCAGTGCTGTGGGTCACCAGGAGGCAAAGTCCATGGCCAGCCCGCTGCATCCTCCCAGTGGTCCGTGGCCATACCAAAGTCACCTTCCAGGTACACATGCGAAAAGCCAGTGGCTGGACCCATTCTATGACAGGATTCCCAGAGCCTAAGGGAGTTACAAAGGAGAAAACCCCAAACCCCACATTCCAAAGCCCAGAGAATGGGGTGGAAACACCCTACACTTCCTGGACTTGGTCTCCCACCACCTATCAGAAAGACAGCAGAGGACAGGAGTCTCCGGAAAGGAAGAACGTGGATTCGGTCCTCAGGCTCGCTACTTCCTTGTTTCAAGGTCTTGGGCTCTGGGACGAGGTTCCCAGGGTCCTTGGTTTCTCTGAACTTCCGTCTCCTCATCTTTGAGATGGGAATAAATGCCACCTAGTGAAGGTGAAGACTGAAATGGGAAGGAAGGATTCTTAGCATCAGTCCCGACACCAACTGCCTTCAACACCAAGCACTTAACACAATGGCAGCCACAAACCAGAATGTTCTAGAAGCCTGAGGAGCTTGCCCATTCACTGGCACCTGTGTGCTGAGCCTCATGCTGGACCCAGGGAATGCAGAACCATCATCCTCACAGTACAAACTCTCTTCCTGAAGAAAAAACAACAAACAAACAAACAAAAAAAACCCCCACTGGGTGCCCAGTTTTAATTGTGATAAAATATGCATAACCTAAAAAAGAAAATAAAAAAGCTTAAAACGGTTAAGTTTTAAGTGTATAGTTCAGCGGCATTAAATACATTTATGCTGTTGTACAACCATCCCCACCATCCATTTCTAGAACTCTTCTCATCTTAAAGAACTGAAATTCTGTACCCCTTCCACAAATAACTCCCTGTGTTGCTTGCTTTTTAAAAGTCAGAAGTAGGCCGGGAACAGTGGCTCACACTTGTAATCTCAGCACTTTGGGAGGCCGAGGCGGGCAGATCACTTGAGGTCAGGAGTTTGAGACCAGCCTGGCCAACATGGTGAAACCCTGTCTCTACTAAAAATATGAAAATTAGCTGGGTGTGGTGGCGGGTGCCTGTAATCCCAATCCCAGCTACTCTGGAGGCTGAGGCAGGAGAATCACTTGATCCCAGGAGGCAGAGGCTGTGGTGAGCTGAGATCATGCCACTGTACTCCAGCCTGGGTGACAGAGCAAGACTCTGTCCCAAAAAGAAAAAAAAAAAAGTCAGAAGATTTCTAAAACAAGTCAACTTCTTAAAAGACCAGAAGTTACATGTTCCTGAGTGTACTATATTCCTTTTTCTTGTTTTTAAAAGTTTTACTCTACTCTGGAGCTGAAAGTCTGCTTTCCAGCTACTTTCTTTTATTTTGCAGACGGAGTCTTGCTCTGTCGCGCAGTAACGCAATCCAGCTACTTTCTAAACTCTTTCCAGCTAAATCTGAACATACACTTGGATCTCACAGTCACCTGATGAGTTCACTCCCAGGCTCCATTTGGCTCTTCCTGACCGTCTGGTGCCTCTGTGGCCCCCAGGGCCGCCACGACAGCTGCTCCCACTGACCCCGTTCCCATGAACACGGCCACCTCCAGTGGTTTCAGCTCTCCCTTCCTGAGCCTGTACCTAGGAGGAGTCCAAACAGACCCAGAACTTAACATGTTCTATAAACTCTGGCTTCAGATCACCCTTTCCTATCACATGCCACCCCCAACCCTGCCAAAACAAAACAAAACAACAACAACAACAAATCCCTATCCAGGAAACCTAGAGGTGGGAGTCAGTGGACATGGCGCTCCGAGGGGCTGGCTTCAACCACCCAGAGCAGGGAAGGACACCTCAATTAGGACTAGAGGAGGAGAACTTTTTCAAGGGGAAAGAGAAAAGAGAGAGGCTTCAGCTGGTCACATTTCCAATTCCTTTCTGTTCAAAAGGAATGAGATCAAAAGGCTTGTCAAAGTGGCTTTGGCTTTAGAAATCAATTTGCCTCATCTTTTAAACCCAGAGCCAATAATGACCCAGGGTTTCCATACCAGCAATGCATAAGAGGAGGAACGTTTTAGAGCCCAGCCTAGCCGAGGACCTGGCCCTTTGGAGTTCTTGGAGGCATCACCAGGGAGCCCAGCAAGGGTGGCCCCTCACTCTCACTGCGGCCCTCACTGTCACTGCACCCCTCACTCTCACTGAGCCCCCTCACTGCGTTTCCTGGGAGAGGCAGAGGCTGCCGGAGTCCCCGCCCTGAATGAGTCTGCAATGTGGGGTGGGACGCAGAGAAAACAAGTCAGGGCCAGGGGTGTGATGACGGCAATAATGACATTAAATTCCAGAGAGTCTTCAAGGCCTCACATAGGGAAAAAGGAAAGGTGCTGGGGCAGGAGAAACTGCAAGGGCAGGATGTGTGAGGGAGTGGGAGAGGGAGAGACAGTACCAGAGCCCGCTCCTGGAAACGGCCCATGGGCACCGGGCTGGGCATTTCCCAGGCACCAGTCGCTCACTGGCTCTCTCGGAATCGCTGCAACCCAGGGAGGGGAGTGCAGTCATCACCCCCATCTGACAAAGGAGGAACAGGCTAGGAGGGGTTGGGCCACTTGCCCCAGGTCACACCAGTGTCAGGGTGGCCCTGGAGGACAAGAGGAGCCGCCCTGGGAGAGGCTGAGCTGGGAGATGACAGATCCAGGTGCCAGCTGTTCTGCCTGTAAGTAGGATGGGAGCCCCCTCACACCCCAACCCCCCAGCCCTGCAGGCAGAGGGGCAGATGAGGTAGATGCAACCTGAGCGAATTCTACCTCCCGAAGGAAGAAACAAGGGTAAGGTAGAAGGGGTACAGACAGAAGCACCTTCCCGATGGCCCACACCTCAGCCCCCATCTGGCTTCCTCTGAAGGTCTGGACAACCTGTTTTGGATTAACTGCCCCAGGTGGTTAGCAAAATAGCCCAGAGTTCTCAGAAACCACCACCGCTTCTTTCTTCTGGCATGTAAGCATGGGATACTCGCCTCTGCAACTTAGTCCATTTCCATCTGAAATATTCAACTTCCCAGCCTGACCAACATGGTGAAACCCCATCTCTATTAAAAAATACAAAATCAGCCAGGCATGGCGGCCCATGCCTGTAATTTCAGCTACTTCGGAGGCTGAGGCAGGAGAATTGCTTGAACCCGGGAGGCGGAGGTTGCAGTGAGCCAAGATCACGCCACTGCACTCCAGCCTGGGCGATAGAGCGAAACTCCGTCTCAAAAAAAAGAAAAAGAAAATATAAGAAAAGAAATGTAAGAAAAGAAATCAACTTCGTAAGCTCTACTCCATAATGCCACAAATTCTCACCCCAAAAACAGGGTGCTAGAAGACAGACTGAGCACAAAAAGTGCCAAACTGCTCGGGAGTTTCTGTCCCTTAGCCACAATTCCACACTTTAAAGGCATGTAAATCGGACTTGCTGGGCAGGAAGGTGAGCCTGTTTGGTTATTAAGGTTTGGAAAGGAGGCAAATATTTTAGTCTTAAAATTTTAAAGTCATTCAGCCTAAACCTTAGAACGCTCAGGGGAGCCAAGCTGGCTAGACAAAGTTGAAAACAATCAATTTAATTTCCACCCCTCAGGGACTGAGCCTCCCTCCCGGTACCTGACATATGGCATTTCCATCAACAAAGCAAACACCACATGAAAAGCCTACAGGTCTGCATGAAAACAGTGGGGGAGCCCTAAGCTCCAGCCCAGCCCCCTCACTGCATTGCACCTCCATACCGGTTTACCCCCGTTTACCCCCTAAACAGTCAGGGCCTGGGTCCCTGCCGTGTGTCAGGGACACAGAGGAACAAGACAGGCCCCATCCTCTAATTACTCAACAGTCTAGAAAGGGCAGCAGGTCGGGGGGCCTTTGCAGGGTCATTTTAACCTAGAGACAGGACTCCCAGTCCACGCCTGGTGCGACACCGTGTTCCCTGATTGTAATGACTTATTCTCCAAATTATTTACTCCACTGAATGGTGGCCTCGATCATTATGTATCTTGTCATTAACACATGCTGACTGACGGCAGATACATTTCCATGCTGGTGCGGTGACAGACAAACAAAAAGATTGAGTGCCTGCTTTTAGGGAATTCTATTGCTGGTGAGGGATAAAATCGTGAGGCTTCCTTTGATGAGATAATATGTGTAAGTCACTCAGCTTAAAATAAAACGATCATACAGGAGAAAAACGTGCAGGGCTAGAGACAGGCACACGTGCACACGCGTGAGACTAATCCAAACGAATCAGAGCGCATTAGTCTGGGAGGGGTCCTTGGATAATCTGCTCAGTGACAGATAAACGCAGAGCGGCCAGGGGAGGGGGCTTGGAGTGGGAGGCCTGCCCGCCACCCCTCTGCCAGAGGGGTGGGCATCCTCCCCTCCCGCCCACATGTCCCCTGAGTACAAGGCCCTCATAGAACCCCTCCTACAACCCTCCCAGGCTGGCACTATTAATATCTCCACTTTTCAAACAAGGAAGACTCTCAGAGACGAAGTAACTTACCCAAGGCCACAAATCTGAGGGATGCGCTCAAAGGAACCCGCCATTCGACCTTGTGCCTCTAAGGATGGTGAGGCTCATGGTTGTTTTTCCACTTCTATTTGAATTTGTGTCTCCTGCCTCCCGAGTCCCCTATCTGCAAGTAACTGCCCCCTCTGCCTGCAGAATACAGGTGAACAAGTGCGTCCCCTGCAGAGTCAGGCTGGGACCCAGAGCTGTCACTGTTATTATTCACTGACTCAGGAAACGTTTCGTGACCTCATTTGAGCTCAACCACCTATAAGGTCATTTTTACCCCTGCTCTACAGGTGAGGTCGGACCGACGCACCCTAAGTCACACTGCTGGGAACAGCGAACACAAGCTGTGGACCAGGGAAAGAGTTCAGGGACCCAAGCTGACACAGTGGCAGGGGCCTCGTCATTCCTGCCTTCCCACCTCCCATCCCACCTTGCTCTCTGGCTTCACTTTCCTGGCCTTCAGGTAACCAAAGAAGTCACCCCCCAAAGCTGGCTCACCCACTTCCACCAAGCAGTGGCTAACCACCTCGGCCCCCAGCCGAGAAGGCAAACCTGCCTGCTCCCTCTCCAGGCCACCAGACCCCAGGCCAGGGTTGCCCAGCTGCAGCTAAAGGAAGCAACAGGGGGCTTCTCCCTGGAGCTGCAGTGTGCCCGTCTCTTCCCCTACAGAACGCCCCTACGTGTAGAATACCACCCCTCAACCCTTAACCTCCCCGAAACCCAATCCCAAACCAACAGAACCCTCGCAGCGGAACCTGGCAGCCTTGACTCTTTATCTGAAACCTCTGCCTCCCCACTAAACACCACCAACTCAGAACTGGGGGTACGGAGTGTGGCCCCTTCAACTTCTCCAGTCCTGGCTGAAACCACCAATGTTAAGACCAGCACTTCCTCATCCTCTTTCCTTCAACATTCCTCTCATTATGAGAAAAATAAGGCTACAATTATATCGCAACAATTATATCGCGAAGGACCAAGGGGCCCTGGATGCCAAGGTGAAGCAGAAGAGAATCTCTGCCATTCCCAGAAGAATAGCTGAATAACAAAAACTGTTATGGGCCCTGGAGGGGAGCCACGCAGCCGCCTTCATGGAGAGGCAGAGCCTGCCTGGGCAAGTTCTTCTTCAGAAACTCCTTCTGACAAACCAGTGAGAAGCTGATCCTGGCATTTAACACCAAACCCAAGGCAAAGGAGAAACCTCTGTTTTTTCTTTTTAACAACTTGAGAAACCCATTCCTCTCCTTTCTGTCACAAAAGGAACTGGTCCCTCCTGCCACTTCCTCCCACTCTGGCGTTTAGGGTATGTCCATAAAGTAAGCTGTGTTTCCAACCTTCATTCACGCTCGCATCACTCGAATCCTACAACACTCATCACCCACAAGCGCCACTTTCAATCAGAACTGAACGAGACCTAACTAAGAATGAGCCCGACAAGCACCGGGAACACCAACACCGCTCACTCTTGGCTTCTGCAAGCTTAACATTCATCGTTTCAGCCATAATTTTTCTGGAAGCACAAATTCAGACTCCTTGCCCTCTGATCAGGGGATCACTCAGCTTCCACTCCCAGAAGCTTTGTTGTTTACTTTGTGCTCCCAAGATGGGTTCATAAACACACGGCTCTGTAAATAAATGGCCATGAATTAAGAAACAACTTCAGGAGTTCGAGACCAGCCTGGGCAACACAGGGAGACTCCATGTCTACAAAAAATCAGAAACATAAATTAGCCAGAAGTGGTGGTGCATGCTTATAGTCCCAGCTACTCTGGGGGCTGAAGCAGAAGGATTGCTTGAACCTGGCAGATCAAGGTCAAGGCTGCAATGAGCCGTGATCGCACCACTGCACTCCAGCCTGGGTTACACAGAACAAGACCCTATCTCCAAAAAAAGAAGAAAGAAAGAAAAAAACTTGAGCAAACGGTGAAAAAGTCAATACTTGACATGGTAAGATAACCTGTATCAGAAACATGATTCTGGAACAAACACCATTGGGGAGGGAGAGGGACCTGGGGGACATCCCAATGTGTCAAAGTCAGGAAGTGGGAAGGGCTCTGAGCAGACCCTTTGAGGCTGCACGTTCTGAGAATCTGGGCTCGGTGCTGTGCCCAACAGGCCCAGACAAGGGGTCAGTCAAGGGGCCTGGGTGACACCCCCAACACCAGGAGCGAAAGCAAGACTCCTGAGCCAAACCTCCTTCCTGCAAAGGCAGAGGACAGGGTGGCCACTCCCGGGATAGGCGGGAAGCCCCAGCAAATCAAGGTCTTGACTCAAGTCCTAGAGAAAGAACCCTCAGAGAACAGAAAGACTGTGTACACATACACACTTACTCTCACACGCACTCACACACACACACACACACTTTCTCTCCATCTCCTTGCCCTGGCTGAACTCCAACTCTGCTAATTACATCAAACCCACCTTTCGCCCTCCACAACCCCCGCAATTAGCCCTGAATCTCTGCTTCCTGCCACTCTGGGGTGAAGGGTGAAGTCTGAGGCCAGCTGCTCCCTGTTCCACCCTCCGCCCAACCCCGGAAGTTTCAGAGGTGCCTGAAGCAACCCAGTCCCTTCCTCGGGGCTCCAGGCTGGTGTGAAGCCTGGTTATCACGGGAGCCCACACTGCCAGCTGGGGCACACCACATGCAGCACCACCCGCCCCACTGCGGGTGCAGATCCTGACTGGCCCTGCCCGCCTTTACAGGGCAGCAGGTCCACCTGCAGCAAGTTACCTCCCTACATGATTCTAGAAAGCCTGGCTTTTAGAAAGCAGCTTCCCCAAGCAGACAGTGATGAAGAAAACCTGCATATTTCTGAGGCTGTTTCCTGATCTTGCTCCATGAGCCTTGGTTTCCTAATCTGTAGAATGGAGACGGTAATTTCTTCTTTATAATACCGAAGTAACAGTGAAATACGACGAGGTTCTGAAGTCCCCAGCAAGGGCACTCAGTAAAGGTTAAGCTCCCTCCCATTCATCTCTCAGTCTTTTGATATGGGCACAGATCTGAGTCCCACAGTTCCTCGCTGCTATCTGATATGCCTGGACAGCATTTCTTCTGACAACAAAAAGGAGAGAAAATAAAGGAAAACAAGTCCAACTGGCACTCTAACAGCTTACAGAAACCAAACCTGCCTCCCAAGAGGTTTGGGCGTTCAGCACATCACCAAGTCCTAAGCCCGTTTGCTCCACCCCTGGCCAACAGCTGAACCACTGAGCTTGTAAGACCAACACTGGCTGGCATGGGGGTTCACGCCTGTAACTCCAACACGTTGGGAGGCCAAGGCAGGAGGACTGCTTGCACCCAGGAGTTTGAGTAGTCTGGCCAGCACAGTGAGACCCCATCTCTACAAAAAATTCAAAAATAATTAGCTGGGCACGGTGGTGCGCACCTGTACTCCTAGCTACTTGGTAGACTGGAGCCGGAGGATCGCTTGAGCCCAGGAGTTTGAGGTTACAATGAGCTATGGTCGCACCACTGCACTCCATCATCGGTGAGAGAGTGAGACCCTGTCTCAAAAATAAATAAAAAGGTAAAATAAATAATTGAAAGAAATACAAGCAGCAGGAGCCAGCAAGGCAGGGAGCACCACAGGCTGGGAGTACAGGCCTTTTGTTAAGTGTGGAAAAGGGGATTCTAGTGGCCCTGAGAACTGCAGCCCTCTGGTCTGGCTGATCAGGAAGCCTCCACCACCAGCCTGCAGCCCTGGAGGCGCGCAGGTCTGCTGCAGAGCAAGACTTTCCTGGGCCCGGACGGCCGTTCCTGCAGCCCTGGAGGCGCGCAGGTCTGCTGCAGAGCAAGACTTTCTTGGGCCCGGACGGCCGTTCCTGCAGCCCTGGAGGCGTACAGGTATTCTGCAGAGCAAGACTTTCCTGGGCCCAGACGGTCGTTCCTGCTCTCCTAGGGTGCTTGCTCCAGGTGGGCACTGAGCCGCCCACAGCTGAGTGGTCTGCTGGGCCACGGGCAGCCCCGTGTATTGGTGCCCTCTCGCCTCAGGGGTTCTCCTCTCTGCAGCCCACTCTCCCTCTGGTCCTCCCACTTAGGGGACTCCTGTCACCTTGGGGAGTCCCATGTGCTCTGCCCAACCCTAACCCTGGCGCCTGCTCCCACCGCCTCGGCCATGGGCAATTCTCATCCCCCATGCCTGCTTGTGACTCTCTAGCCAACTTCCCCATGGCTTCCATCTGCATTCCCAGTCGGGAACGCTCAGATCCACCTGCCCGACACCAGTGACACCAAGCTGGCTTGCTCCCCACTGAGCCCACTTCTCCTTACCCAGAGCCCTAGGCTCACCCAGAGAGCAGCACCAACACCTACCCCCAAGTCACATCAGGAACCCAGGGACCCCTCACCCCTAGATTCCCATATCTGGGCTGGATCCCCATGGAATCTCCTAGAGCTCATCCTTCTCTCTGCTGTTGTGGCCTCAGTCCAGGACCAGGACCCGCGACCTGCCAACCCCTCCCAATACCTGTGCATTCTCCAAACAGGAGCAGGAGTTTTCTTTCCTAAGCTTCCTCTTTTAGAAGTTCAGGTTCCTAGGCCAGGCTCGGCGGCTCACGCCTGTAATCCCAGCACTTTGGGAGGCCGAGGTGGGTGGATCACCTGAGGTCAGGAGTTCAAGACCAGCCTGGCCAACATGGTGAAACC